>NC_083351.1:92926137-93234575 GCF_030254825.1 Meriones unguiculatus
AAACAACTTCCTTTAGAATTTGATTTAAAGTAAACATTGTTTGACAACCCAGAGCTCAGAACCTCATTGGAAAGATTGAAAACCAAATAAAGTTCCACTGTGATGTTCTTAAATGTGTATTTTATGTCCATTAGAGATGAATACCTGGAAGGTTGAATCAAAAACCAATGAAGCCAAGGTAGGCCTCCAGGACTTCTGAGCCTGGCAAGCCTCAGGAGAATGCTGCAAAAGAGGCCCCATGGGGGTCAAGGAGACTCTACTACCTCAGTGTCTTTAGTGCTGAGATTATAGGCACTTATCCCATGTACGGCTGGGCCAGAATATTCATATTCCCTGTTCATCAATGTGGACCTCAACAATGAGTAATTAATTTCTCCTTAGTGGAGAAGGGAGCTTGATATGAGGTTTCTACCCGTAGGAGACTCTACTGGACCTGCACTGATCAAGAACATGGATTCTGTGTAAAACCTGTAAAAGATGATGCTTCTTAGGGCAGGATCATAGGGGTCTTGCAAGAATGTTCTATTGTTGAGCCTTACTGTCATTTATGGAATGAGTGGTATTCCTCTTCTGGAGCAGTCCAAAAACAAAACAAAACTTCACATTTTCTGTGTATCTTCATAAATATTTTCTCTACAATTTTAAATGATTTTGCACAGTACCTAGGAGTATACAGTTTGGGCTACTATAGTAGAAAGAGGAGATGAGATAGAAGAGAGGAGGGCAAAAAAGAGAGAGAGATTGTCTCTGTTTACTGATTGTCTCATTATTAAAAACATGGTTTCCAACCATCTTTGTTTGAATGCTCCAATCAGGTCTGAAAGGAAAGCCAGGAAAATAATGTTTGATGCATGTTAATCCCAAAGCACCCCATAACCTCCCCCATTCCTGGGCCTTGCTGCACACAGTGTGGCCTTGGATTGTTGCAGTTTCTAATTCAGGCAATGAGCTCAATGTCAAAGTGTTGGGTCCTTTGTCTTTAACAATAAGCACTTAGCTCATCTAAATGAATAGAAATTGCTTTAGTGAATTACAAAAACCAAGGTCTTTTCAATGTAGCAACAATGACATTAATTATTTTTGACATTGTCTTATTTTTGCAAATAGATTGACTTGGAATTTCACTTAAAATGTAATAAACTCATTGACTGTTTAAACTAGATAAATGTAAAAACATTATTAGTAAATCAAAATGTCAGCTGGTGGTGACGAAAACCCTATTCTGACAATAATATTATATACAACCTGGGCACGTTTTTCATTTTTGTGTGGGTCTAAGGTGACCTGAGAATTGTAGCCTGAGCTCCTGATTGCCAATCCATCAATTGTCTGGTTACATGGTTACAGTGGGCACACCACCCACTGTCCTTCCTTGGGGCACCTCCTCACCACCAGAGAAGTTTATCAACCTTAGCAAACAAGGACACCCATTTACTTACACAGAAAGAGAATCTCACATTCAGAGCCTGCAGTGCTGTGTGTGTGTGTGTGCAGGGTGGAAATCCTCACCCCAGAACCCAGCCCCTCCTGCTGGTGACCAGCAAGAGCTGAATGCTTTTCCTAAATCTTTGTAATCCAATAAGCTTTTGTGTTTAGCAGCTTGTTTTGAAACTTGTCCCACAACCCAGCCTGTGTCTCACAAGGTCCCTTGCAGGCAGGTGAGTGCCTGAGGGCCTGATCATTATTCAAGGCGAGAGGACTGCTCAGCCCCAACCAGAGTGTAATTTGTAATTAACTGTCATTTACTTCTGTCTGCATTGACTTGTTGTTCAAAAGACAATGGAACTGGGCTGGTGACCGATCTCCCTTTGTTGTGGATATAATGTCTCTCAGATCTGCTTGTTTTCATAATGTTTAAAAACCGGGGGCTTACTCTCTTGAAACTGGGAGAAGAAGGGGAATTCATTGAAATATATCCAACACAAATAATTTGTTATGCCATGACACATCACACATTCCATTTGATGAGGCCAGCACAGGCTGGGCCAGCTCCTTGCCATGACTGAGGACGGCCTTCTCTGGAGCACAAGCTCTAAAGCGCAGTCTTCAAACGCCACCCATTCTGTGGCTGTGGACTCTAATTTATGCTGGCTTTTCAGCTTAATTATTTGCTTGTCACACTTTTCATTAGGAGAAAAATAAACAGAATGGGTGGAGAGGCCTGGATTGGAAGTCTGTGTTCCCGAGATTGGCAAGTCATTCCAACTTTAACTCCTTGAAAATTAACAAAGCTTTGAGACTGTTTCAACAGAAAAGACAGAGAAAGTATTCAAAGATTTGAAAAGAAATCATTAGATGTTCTTGCAAATAGATCCCCTTAAAAAGTCTTTTTTTTTTTTTTTGTCTCTCTATTTGGAAGATTATGAGAGTATGGAAGGGGACAATAGTGTCTCTCAGTTGTCTGAGTTTCACTGGAAGATCTCAGATTTCTTTGAGGATTCTGTGTGTGTGTGTGTGCGCACACACACACACATATGACTGTATGTGACACACATACACATATGACACACATATGCTACACACTAAGAACATGGAGATGAGCTTGGCAGAGCTTCTGGGTATTAGAATAAAACATCTAATCAATCAAGCTGTTCTCTCAGAACAAGAGAAGTGATTTTGAAAGCAGAGGCAGCACGGGCTCGACAGGGGTGAGTGTGAGGACAAGCCCCAAAGACATTCATACTAGGTGGCTACAAGGGCAGATCTCACCTCTGTAGCTTCTGTGTGCTTTAGGACTGCGGACAGGGTCCTCACAGACAAGGGGCGGGGCTGTCCCATGAGATTTATATGCAGCTGCCTACAAACAGAACCCAGATTCACAACTTCCTTCAGGTTCCTTCTTAAAGGTAACTGGGAATGGTGGTCAGACACTTTGGGTCAGAATACACTTGCTCCAGTGTACCAGAAAATTCCCAAGTGTACAAGTCTGATTGTAAACACTATTCTCCCTGTATCTTCCCAGGTCCACCTTTAAGTCTCCAAGTCTATCCGAAAATACCAATGCACCTATGGAGGCCACTTCCTCCAGTGAATGCCCAACCTCATCTCTAAAGTGCCAAAGGCCTCCTGAAACCCCCAAATCTACCTTTAATTTCCAAGTTCATTTGTCACTGCCTAAGTCCGCCTGTAGATACCCAAGTTTCCTTTAATACCCAAGTTGTGTGTGTACATCTACATGTATGTGTGTATATATGTATATATATGTATATATATATTTAAATGTATGTCTGCATGTGCATATGTGTATATGCATATTCAAATGTATACACAGGTAAATGCCAAAGTCCACATGTAAATGGACAATCAACATATTAGTTCCTTCCCACATTGAAGTCCACAAGTTCCTGTGAAAATCTCAAGCCATGAAGTAATCTGCTGCTCTTTCTTGTTATTCTCTCTGTCTCTCTCTGTCTCTGTCTCTCTCCCCTCCCTTTGGTTTGCATCCAAGGCACACAGAAGTAAGAGGTGACAGTTGATACAGATAGGCCAGTTTAATTACTTGTCAGCTTATGTGTGGTCTCTGCCAGCTGATGCAGAAGCTTGGCTTTCTTTTAGCAGCTTAAAACCTGCCCAACTGCTAGGGCTTTAGCAGGAGCCCCCCAGCTCAGGCTAGTGTTCAGATAAAATGCGAACTAGATGAGTCATCTGTCTGATTCCTTTGCCAACACTGTGATCCCCCGGTTTCCCCAGACTCCCTGCAGATTTTACGTGATAGGCCATTGTGTAGACACTCTGACATATAGGGAGACATGGATACACTCTAATTTCATTTTGTGATTTCTCTGAGACCACAGTAAAACACCCCTTATGCTGTCTCTGCTTGGAAAACACACACTGCTTTCACAGGAAGGAAGACTTACAGTCAGGAGATCATTAATACTGTAAATAACATACGAAGATTTCCATTGTGCTCATTTAAGCCCCTCCCAGATTTAAAGATTTGAATACACCTGTGGTGAAAACTTGTTCTCCTGCCTCCTCTTATGTTCCAGCCTCTGTGCTTCAATGCCTGGTCAAGTATCTTGCCACTCTGTTTTAAGTCTTGCTCATTATGTTTGCCTTTTGTACTCCTGGCCTTTGTGGATTCCGGGTAAGTGAGGGTTCAGTGCCCACTTATTTTAACCATGTGGCAGGTTGCAAGCTTTACCCTGGGCTTGCCCTTATAGTCCTACAGAATGTTCTGACTTTTTGGTGTGTGTGTGTGTGTGTGTGTGTGTGTGTGTGTGTGTGTGTATTTGCAGAGCATGGGGGTGTATATGCAGTTGTGTGTTTGTGTGTGTGTGTGTACATCTGCATGTAAGTATATATAAATTAAATGTATGTCCAAATGTGCATATATGTGTATGCATATTCAAATTTGTGCTTGAAATTTTTATCTTGAGATGAATAGTTTTCCTTGTACTGAAGCATATAATTGGGTGCTGTAATTCCCAATTGTTCAGTTTATACTGTGAAAAGGCAAACAAGTGAGTGGCACTGCCCAGGCCAGGTGGTGCTGGCACACGTCTTTAATTCCAGCACTCTGGGCAGAGGCAGACAGAGGCAAGCATATCTCTGTGAATTCAAGGCCAGACTGCTGTACAGAGTGAGCTCCAAGAAGACCAGGGTTGTTACACAGAGAAACCTTGTTTTGAAAAACAAAAATGAAAAACCCAAAACCAAAACAACAAAACAAAACAAAAGATTAGAGAGGAACAAGAGCCAACCCCCTCAGAGACCCCCAACCAAGGCCTTCCTCTTTGATATGCTCTGGGGTTTTCCTGATGCTAAAAGAAGGGCTGAACTATTGTTGGTCACTGAAGGCTCCTTGCAGTTTCTTTTAAAAGTAAAGCTCTCTCAGAAAGGCTTCCTTTGGTGAGGCCAGGGGCTAATGTAGATTTTCTGACTGGGGTTCAGCTTTGGGACTCAGGCATGTCATCTGCTGGCTGGACAAAAGTGACATTTCCAGTTTTGATGTCTTGCAAAGATAAATTTCAAGCTCTCCATCCTGAGAAACTGGATTCAGCTTAACTATGAGATTGAATAAGGGAGATCTACATGAAAGGAGAGGGAAATGTCACTTTCTACAAGACTAAATCAAGAAACAACCTTCTGAGCTACACTCTGCTACAGATACATGGCCTCCAAGGCCAGGCCGTGAGGGTTACTCAGGATGGCCTCCAAGATGCCCAGGCCAGGCTGTGAGGGTTACACGGGAGGTTTGCCTCTGAAAGAAATGCTCACAGTTAACTCAATGACTAGAAAGGAGCTAATATGATTTGATGGCGGAGAAGGTAGCAGGATTTGCTTGATCTTCATTGACTCTTGGCTCCCCATCACCACAGTTTGGTTCTAAGGACATTCTTTGCAGTGCTCATAAACTAGTTAAACTCTCCAACCCAACACCCTCAACATGCAGTGTTCGAAGTGCTGGGAGCCTTTGCTGTGACGGGCTTGCTTGGAGCTCCATTTTACCTTTACCTTGGAATGATCCCTCTTATATCTCCTTGCTTCCTTTGAATCTCCAAAATATGACAGCATTAGGAAATCTAATAATAAAAATAAAGGAATGCAGGAATCAGCAGCTGAGGAGAGATCTCCAGGAGGACAAGTGTGTCCAGTGTCTGGAAAGAGGACACTCCACTTCTCAGACTGCATTTGACATTGCTGAAGGTTTTGTCTTGATTACTTTCAATAAAACCCAAAGTAAGGATGACTGTCTTGGCTCACTAAGCAACAAGGTTCTATCACTAATTACAATCCTTTATTACGGGTAGTTTAATAGGTTTATGATTGGTCATAAAACAATTCGGTGTGTGAGTACATAAAAGGAACAGCATATGCAGCTGTGGCATCTTAATGTCCAGCCATTGTAATCGTTTTATGATCTCCTATGATGGTGTCTTTTATTAAAATATGCACATATGCCTTTACATGGGCTATATCGCCGCCAAAACTGGGAGGCAAAGTGAAAATCACATAAATACATACTAAAATGCCTAATGAGGCATCATGGAAACTTCCATTGTCAGAAGTATGTCGACCAGATCACACGTGTGCAGTCTCATTACGGGTAATTATAATAAAATTATAAGTGCTGCAATAATTCTAACCTTGAAGGCACAATAAAGGATGGTTATATTTGCCTTCCTAGCCTGCACATCTGAGGCATTTTCTTCATTAATTATATTTCACGTTAGAATAATTATGTTGTGTAAGATGGAAATTCCGAGGCATGCGCTGGGTCCCAGCACTCTGTTCTCTCTCTTGTGAGTTTAATTATAAACACTACCTAAAGTTACACTCTGACAGACGCCATGTGTAGTCTGCAGGGGTGGAAGGAGGGGGCTTGTTGTTGGTGTTAATTTTAGTTTGCAACCCAATTAGTTAAGTCAATACATAGGAAGAATGAGCTTTGGGGCCCTGTGCCCAGTTCAGCCTCCTTACCCTGCCCCCACCCACCAGAGTGCACAGCCTCCCACCGTCTTTTGAAGGCGGGGTGCTCACTGAGCCTGGCTGACATATATTCCTATTGTTCCATCAACACTCAGGAAACCTGTTTGTACAGTCACGACCTAAATATTTGCTTTTATTTTTCTGGCAAACTGATCATCTTGTGTTGGGCTTAAGGGGAAAATCTCTGACTTGACTGTGAATTGTGATCTTGGAGAGCAAATTATTTGGGAATTCAAATCAATCTACTGGAATTGAAAGTTCATTAACTGTATTTTATGTGCACTCATGAATGCATGTGCCTGTGCTCATGAGCATGTGTGTGTGTGTGTGTGTGTGTATGTGTGTGTGTGTGTGCATGCTCCTGTGTGAGTGAGCACTCCCCCCCACATGCACCTGCTTCTATCTGGGAAGACCAAGGCTTCTGCAGTGCCCACTCCTCATGGTCCAGCTCCATGCTCACTGTCAGGAATGCAGCTTAGGGAAGTCGAGAGTCACTGTAGAAAGTGAGGTTCTGAAACAGTGGGGGCAATTTCATGAATGTAAACTAAGGAGGCAAAGTTCCTTAAACAATCCACTCTTCAGTGGATCCCTTTCATAACTTTCAAGTAAAATGGAAACTTAACCCAGAGGTGGGTAAAAAGAGAAAGCCCAGCTGAAGTTCTCTGGGGAATCACTTTGGTGAATAGACCCAAATGGCTTGTAATTAGCATATAAATTGTTTGCATGTAAATGGAAATCCTAAAGGTATTTGAAAAGTTTATTTCAGCGAGGGCCCCCTGCCACCTTGTTTACAGTAACTTCACACTGGGCTGGACAGGATTTGCAGCTGGAGAAAACCCTCCCTCCACTTCACAGATTTTTAGCCCTCACCCCACTTTATTGCAAATTACAAGCCTGCAACATAGCAATTAATGAAGTTTTTACAGTATTCAGTCACATCACACCATGGAAGCTATAATCCAAACACCAGTACTTGATTATTATAATTTAATTAAATGCAATGCCATGTTTTCAAATTCCACAGGGCTAGAATCAATAGGTAGTTCAAAGTTTATTTCAAAATACAAGCACTGGAGAACCCTGCCCTAAGCTACCCATGGCTGCTTTCCCCTTTGTGGAGAGTGCCGCAAGGGTCAAGGAAGAACAAGTCCTGAGGAAGCAAGTCTTCAGGTAAAACAATTGAAAGTTGTATGGTCGGCAGGCGTTTCTTCCATTCTTCCCTGGAGCCTGCAAACATGGAGCCCCAGGCTGTCTTTTCACCAGGACTTCCTTGGGCACTCCCATTGGAGGGCAGTGGCCCATCCCCCTGGGGGACAATGGCCCGACTCCTTCAGCTGAAGCAATAGACGTCCTTTCCCTGTTGCAGACCCCTCTGGAGTGCAGTGTGCTTTGTGAAATGGCCCTCATCCTTGGTGAGAATAATTGGGGCTCCCTGGGGACGCAGTGGGACGCAGTGGTGTGAAGCTGGGTCCTTCTTCCTCTTCCATATAATTAGCCAGTTTGAAATGCACGTTAAACTGAGGAGAGACAAATGGAAACTGTTGTCAAAGCCTTCTGTGGGCTCCCTCTACCCCCCCCCCCCCCCCCGTGAGGCATCAGCACACCTGACCCTTCTAAGCACCAGGTCACAGGAGGCAGTTCCTCCATTACCCAGGTACGTCACCTCAGCAGCCCCTGCTCTCCATGCTCGGACCCATCGTTCACTCAGCCATTTCTCCACAAATGTAGATAGATCTTTGGGTTTTAAAACATCTTTCAGATCAATTTTTTTTTCTGATAAAAAAAAAAATTCCCTTTTTTTGAGACAAGGTTTCATGTAGCCAGGCTGGCCCCAGACTTGTTACATGCTCAGGATGGTATTGAACATCTAACTGCCCTGCCTCTTCCTATCTACCAGGTACTGGGATGATAAACTTTTCACCACTTGGGTTGTGTGACAGAAGGCATAGAACCCAGGGCTTCAAGCATTCTAGGTACATACTCTGCCAACTGAGCTTTAACACCCCCCACCTTCCTCACCTCAGCCAAACACATTGCTGTGAGTAGGGATTATTTCTTTTCTTTTTTAATCTTTAAAAAAATGTATGTATTTATTTATTTATGTGCATTGGTTCTTGCTTACATGCATCTCTGTGTGTGGATGACAGATCCTCTGGGACTAGAAGTATATATAGTTGTGGGCTGCCATGTGTGGGCTGAGAATGAGCTCTCTGGAAGAGTGGCCAATGCTCTTAACCCCTGAGCCATCTTCTCTAGCCCCTAGGGGAAGATTTCTAATAATAGAAGCATGATGTCATGAATTTGATGGAATTTAATTTTGGTGGTCACTACCAGAACTCTCCCTGAGAAGGGGTCAAATGTCCAGTGCTGGTTGGGTTGCTGCCAATCTGAGAGAAGCTAGGGTCATACAGGAAGAGAGAACTTCAGCTGAGAAAATGCCTCCATCAGATTGGCCTGTGTGCAAGCCTGTATGCATTTTCTTAATTAAGATTGACTTGGATGGTCCATATCACTGTGAGCTTATGAAAGCTGACACCCCCAGCAGGTGGTCCTGGGTGCTATTAAAAAAAAAAAAGCAGGATTTTAGTTTAAATGAATTTGTCTCATCTGGGCTGACAATACTCCCTCTAAGAGCCAAATACCAAAATCACAGCACCCGGCATGAGAAGCCCTCTTCTGAGTTGTTGGCCACGGTTGTTCAAGAGACTCCACAGACTATGGCAAGTTGTCCTTGGTTGCCCCCAGAGGTGTGAAGCTAGACTTTGTTACTGAAGAAGACACCATGCACCTCAGAAACACGGTCCAGAGACTCCTGAGTTGATTCTGACCTGAATGTCTCTGCCTCTTTCCTGAGGACTGGCTTTCACAAACAGTTAAAACTGTGACGCAGCCCAGTCGCAGCGGGAGCATCTACAGAACATTCTTTCACTCAAGGCTCAGGGAGCATAGCAGGAAAGGGGCAGAAAGATTGTAAGAGTTGCAGACTGTGCTTTCTATAAATTCCAGGAAGCTACACCATGAAGTCTCATTAACATGACTGTCCAAATTGTCATTGTGACTGAAAGAACACAATGCCACCTCGCATGTCAAAGTAGATGGGAAAAGCCCCAGAGGCCGCAACCCTACAGGAAGAAGTACAGGCAACTTAGGAATGCCGAGAGCAGGAGAAATAGTCTTGCCAGGGAAGAGCACACCCATTGGTTACGTGATATCAAATAGTCATACATGAAAGCATATGTAAGAGGAACACTATACGGATGAAGCAGTTTACATTTAGGAACACACACAGAGAACAGTGGAGTTTCAAAAACATTTTCTTCTTGTCACACATCAAATCCTGGGTTTTCATTCTTTAGCTGTGAGTGAAACTGAACTTACTAATCGTGTGTTTATGTCCTTCTTCTGTGAAGTCTGAGTCCACAACTGTCATTTTTTTCTACTCCTAGCAAACTGTATGTTTCCCAATTTCTAAAAGTGTAAGTAACTAGTAACTCCAGAAAGCATTCATTCCCTTGTCCATTGGTTAGTTAAATGGAGAAGTGAAGAAAACTGGTATTGGGTCTGGCAGGGTCACACAAGCAAAATGCGCCAAGTATGGCCTGACTGAGCTGGGCGGCGGGGTGAGCTTCACCTGGGAGACTTCCATCTTTCTCATGTGGTCTGTGGTGTGAGTATCCTGCTTCCAATGGCTTCTGTGAGACAAGCACATACATTCATTAGGTCCACATAGGACCTTCCCAGAGATGATAATGGAATTAAGTTCTTTGAGGGAATCGTCAATTGCTTTGGAATGTGCCCTGGATGCTACCCTTCTGTGACAGGGAGCCAGTGAATGAGTGGGAAGAAGTGAGGAAGGCCAACACCTGCCAGCGTCACCTGTCCTTTATGTCAGTGAAATGGGCAAGTGATGTACCTTGCTGTGTTCATGCTGAAGCTGCACTGGGCTAGAGGCTGCCCGGCAAAGCAGGTGGGGACATGTTTCATGGAAGGCAGCAGTCCCATCCCTGCCCTCCAGAGGCAGGGAAGTCCCAGCAGTACCAAGGTCTTCCTCAATTCCTTCTCTTTCCTCATCAGAGACTTTGCTGCCCTGGGTACTGAGCATTTGCCACCTGGGGAGCAGAAGCTGGTACTGTCCTACATGATGATCCCTGAGTTGTCCTTCAGGCAAGGACCTGAGTCCTTCTTGCTGTTGACTCTCATGTTCTCCCACTCTACCCCAACCTGCTCTCATTTAACAAGGGAGTGACAGGTAAGCCCAAGTTCTGCCCAGCACCTCACACACACACCATCCCATTTCATCTTCCCAAGAGCCAGCCAGACCTTCTGGGTAGCTCCTCCCTCATCACGCCTGTTAACAGTGCTCTTAGGAACTGGGCAACACACAAGTGTTCAAGCTTCTCTCACTTTCGTATTAAAATGGCTTTAAATTTTTTAATTACATTTTAAATATTAATATTTTAAATATATGTGTAAACACACATTAAGACCCTCAAACAGAAAACTCTCAGAACCACTAAGTCTGGATTGAAGTGAGTGAATGTAATCAAGAAGGCCTGTCCTGGGCCTGATCTCCGTGACTCCTGAGGTGGATGGAGGAGGCTGGGGCCTACTGAATCAATCGGTCCAGATGCACTTGGCTTGCAAAGGCATCCAGACTTGGACTTGGTAGCTCTAGGAGCTACACTGTGGCTACAGGACCAGTAGAACAAACTCTTGAGGATAAATCATTGACTCTTTAACCACAGGACCCTCTCCTTGGTAGAATGGGAGATAGTTTATTGACCTTTGTTTGTCCAGGTAAGTTTTTCTCACTGGAAAGGGAGTGAACAAATTGAAGGAAAAAGAAATTAACAGGTAAAAAGTGAAAGGTACATCATGAAGGTGTTCTAATGGGTTGAAAAGAGCTTGATTTAAAAGAGATAGACTGCTTTGTCAGAGACTCAGAATGTGGTGAAGAAACACACCATCCAAGAGACATTCCCTCTGGGAGGCTTCACCCAGGGCTTAGGCTAACTCCTATGTCCTTCCGAATTTGCTACATACTTTCTGAAACAAGCACGCAGAACCTTCGGAGCACATCTCCCATGTGCTCCCAGGGGCAGTACACAGGCCAGTTAGTGTATGTTCTAAAAACAAGGAACATAGCTGGACCTTGACACGTCGAACTTTTCCTTGTATCCAACTCTAAATCACAGGAATACGCTATCACACCTTTGTGGGACCTTCTTACATGATAAATTCAGTCATTGTTAGTTAAATCTACTACTTTGAGGTTAAGACTAATGATGTGTCAGCTTCATGGCCTTGTCTTTTTTGGGAACTCCTTGATATTTAGAGCAGTGCGGAAGAGAGAGAAACTACATGAGAAGTTCCCATGGAGTCACACACACACACACACACACACACACACACACACACACACTGAACATAGATAAACATGTTCTTTATGCTGGGTCCCCAGGAGAGGACAAGGACAACACTGTGGGTCAGTGAAAAAAATAGGGAGCTTCCACTGGGGCATTCCATGGCTCTGGAGACTCTTGAGAGCTCTTCCAAGTGCAGTCCCTGGCTCTCATTGTCTCCTTCTCCCTTCTTTCTACCCCTTAAGGACAGAGGCAAATAATGCACCTTTGACTTTAACCTTCTCTTTCAAACTTGCTTTTCTGATCTCAAACTTAAATCAGCTTAATCTTTTACTGGCTTGAGCCACTCTTGACCTTAACTGATCCCCAATCCAAGAACTTCCCCTAACACACGCCTCATTTAGCCTCATTTAATTCAACTGCCATCTGGCCTGATGTCTATTTATCACCTACTGATGACAGCTCAAAACCCTAGAAGAATTTTAGGAGTGTGACTCAGACCACACGGCAGAAGGGAGATTACAAGTAGAAAGTTGAAGCTGGGTCTCCTGAGTTTACCCAGGAGAGAGGAGAGGGCCTTGTCCCTCCCTCCAACCCTTCTAAGGAAGCAAAGTGAACCAGCCTGCTCTGTGTTCCTTTCCAGGGAAAACTTTCAGCCTCTGAGCAATGTCAGGTTTCAATGGCTGTCTTGTACATGCCAGGACTGAAGCCAAGGAGCTTTCTGATAGAACTCAAGTCCAGGGTTAGGCATTTCCCATCATCCTTCTTAACGGTCAGTCCCATACAGAAAAGCTAGCTTTACTGACCACTGTTTCCCTAGAATATCAGCTCACAGTCACCATCAATACATATTTAAGTGAGTACATTTAAAAAATATATAGTATGCTTAACATCATATGCATTACATGCATTACACATGCATACATAACTCAGTCATGAGGACTGTATTTGTAACCATTTTCCATGCCTAGATCACTGACTACATGACTCATTTAGGCTGCTTTTGGTCCAGCTGGGATTCTCTGTGAAGCATCTATGATGATGCTCTGGATGACAGCTATGAAATAATGAAAACCATCACAGAAAAACAAAAAGTTCAAAGAATTGCATGTGGGGTGTTCTATCCCGGCTTAGAGATTTATACCACAACCCTGAACACCATGAATAAGTGGGCAAGAAGATAGTAAAGGTAGGAGCATCAGAACATCTGCTGTGAGACAGTGTTTTCTGTGGACCACAGGAAAGCTGTACCCAGGAACTCTCAACACTATGTTTACCTAAGTAAGAACTAACAATGAAAGTGCCAGTTCACACGCCAAGGTAGACGGGGGAAATCTCACAAAGGCCCAACCCTAGATAAAGAGATGCAGGCAATCAGTGGCTGATGCTTAAGGGCGAATCCATCTACTCCAGGAATGAGCCACCTGATAAGTCACCTGATCCCAGTTGGTCAGCTCTAAATACATAAATGTTTGTGTGTGTTTAACAGTACTGACTAAAGGGTAAGAAGCAATAAATTTGATGAGGAGTAGAAGAATATGGGATGGGTTAGAAGGAGGGGAGGGAAGGGAGAGGTAAAATGATGTAAATGTAGTGCTCGTTCATGAGATTCTCAAAAAGTTCATTTTAAGAAAAAAGTATGGAAGGTTCAGCGTGGACCTGCTGTTTCTGTGTAATGCTGGTGGGATCCCTTCTGAGCTGCAGCATGGAGTATACACTGCTGCCATATACCTGCAACACACAGCCCCTCCTCTGTGGGGTTCATCAATATCATCATGTCTCCTTGTTGACCTGACTATGTTGAACAGAAGGTAGAGCAATTGTTTCACATGCCTTTGAGAACTGCTTTCAGAATCAAGAAGACCAGAGCCTGCTTGGATCACTGTGTGCTAGCCAGCATGCTGAGACCTGCAACAGCCCTCTGCCCATGTTACAGCCTTCCTGTGGAAGGCAGTGCACTCGTTAGACTGAATGTAGGGACAACATCCACACCACAAAACTGAGCATAGAATAATGAGCTGAGTCAGCTTCTGGTGCAAATGGTTGTGGCTTCTAGAAGAAGGACTCCGAATCTGTACCCTGCCACACAGACCTGCTCTGCTCATGATGATCCATCGTCATCTTCTTAGTGATTGGACTTCGTAGATTTTAAAGTCACTCACTTGGTTTTACCAGTTCATCTTTCTTTCCCACGTCCCATCCAGGAGAGAGGGCACATCCACAATGGCTTTCAAAGCACTGCTTCCCTTTCCTTAGCATCTGTCCAGTAGGGATCTGTGGCTTAAATAGAGGATTTGGAAAGCCTCACCTTTAGCTACTCTCCATTTCTCACCCATGGCTCTGCAACTTGGCTTCCCGTCTGCCTGACACCGCTCTCACACCTTCTCTCTGACCTCTATCCCCAGGAAGGCACTCAATGCTACTTCCTCCCAGCAATGCCTTTCATCCTTCTGATCTCAGACTCCATCTTACCTTCCTGGGACCTCTCTTCACAGTGAACATGATCCAGCCTCCTCAGGCAGCTGTGGCCTGCTACCTTCCTGCACCATCATGCAGAGAGGATGTGATCCATCCTTACACCTCATACAGCCTTGCACCACCATTTTCCTGGGATTGTTCTCCACAGTGGACCTGGTCCATTGTGCTGATGATTACAGATTCTCTGGTGCCGAAGAGATGAACAAGCTGTCTCTTAGATTCTGAGAAATGAACACACCATTGTGCTTAAATGGTGTTGCACTTGAGTCCCGTTGGGTCTGTTTTAAGCTTATGGAAAGTTCTGGAAGAATCTGTGCTGTCTCTTTGAAATGGCTGCTTTGCAGGTAAGAATACACTAGTGTTTGAACTCAGGAGAAAGGCATCTTGGCTAAGGTTTTTGTTGTCAAAAAGGAAAATCTCTTACAGTTTAGTGTAAGCACATTTTGAAATCTTGTCTACTAAGGCAAGGAATTCAGTGGCTCTTTGTGGCACTGTGGGAGAGGAATGACATCCTGGCCCTCTGCTCTCTCCAACAGTGTCCAAGAAGACTCTTCCACAAAGCTCTCCAAAGTGAAATCCTTGCAATGGGGACACTGTCCAAACACTGCCACCTTAAAACGGTACATATTCCAGCTGCTCCACCTCTCCAGCTGGTGTCTGTACAGACTGAGGAGCAAAGACTTTGCACACTTAACTACATTGTGCTTCTGTGTTGCTATGTTAAATCTGTATGAAATATCATGGATTATAGCTCCTTTTTATTTTATACTGGTGTATTTGAATACCGTCAAATTTATACATCTTGAAAATTCACATCCTGACTGACCATAAATTCTTTGCCAAACCATCACTGTTGGTCACAGGACATGCTATTTCCGTGTAAATGATTCTTGATATCCCAAGGCTCCTGACTGGCCTTGCCATTCGCACAGTCACTCACTCGGGTTTCTCAACCTGACTTTCTGAACACTGGGGAATACTGCTCTTGTTTGGGAAGGAAGACTTTGGAGGAGATACTTTGAAATAATAATAAGAAAAGGCTTTGGAAGAGGCCGGCGACTGTCTGGGTCAGCCTAGGCGGGAGCTTGTCAGAAGGGGCTGATGAATGGCGGACTCCTGAGGCCTCCCGTTTGTTTAGTGTTCTTGCTCTGCTACAGCTGCACACAAAACCAGCATTGAAGTGTCTGCCAGGAAACATAACATAACCTGGCCCGGTGCAGCTCACAGGGCACTGCCCCGAGAAGGCCAGATTGTTCCTCAGGGCCAGGCTCTGACCGGAGATTCCCAAGCCGTGAAGTAGAGTGAGGCGTGCAGAAGGCTTTCCAGTACATTACCCAGGGTCTGGCCAACCTGACCCTGAGAATGACAGATGGGAATGCAGGAGCCTCTCCGAGTTGTGAAGCAGGTTCCTTCCTCATCCTGAAGCTGGGAGGAGTTTGTTCTAGGACTTCAGACTCCCATGCTGTGGTCTGAAAGCCTGTGGGCACACCACCAAGGAAGACCCATTTTTACCTTCTGCCCCAGGTGGAGATTCAGTTTCTATTTTCCTAACTGAGGTGCTGCTGCCTTAGAGTGCTCACCACACCCATACAAAAGCCACTAAGCACTCTCAGACACACCCAGTTCACTGAGGCCTCTGCCTCCTCCATGTGTTACCCCCCCAAACAATGTTTTATTTATGTCTTTACATTATGTGTGTACATCTGTATATGTCACATGTCTGCAGATACCCACAGGTGCCAGAAGAGGGTATCAGAGCCTCTGGTGCTAGAGTTACAGACGATTATGAGCTGCCGATGTAAGGGTTAGGATCCAGACTGAGGTCTTCTGGAAGACTCTTTTTAGCTGAACCACCTGGTTATATTCTTCTGCTAATAGTTTGAAAATGCTTTTTCCACTTCTTAAAGTAATGATTGAGCCAAATGAAGATATAGGCACATAATTATTTATGTCTAATTTTGAACAGAAGCACTATAGAAAATGGGTACACAACTAGCCTGTAAGGGAAGGGTACATAGGTATAGATTTTAGCATAGTCTTCTCTATGAACATTTTGTTGTTGTTGTTAGCTTGTGGAACCAACTAGTTTAATCTAGGTTACTTACAGTAGCATGGATGAGGGGTATTTACAAGGAAAGAAGGGAAATTATGAGCACCTATACCACTCAAGAAAATATTTTCTTTCCCTAGCGATTGTTAATTGATTACATGTCCTCAAGGAGGGTCAGAACCCTCCTTGTAAGATCCTTTCACGTCCCTGAGAAAAGGTTAATGGGCCCAATCTTTTTTTAATTTTAATTTTTTTCTTTACAATTTATCCATTATATATCACAATTGAAGCCCCCTCCCTCAACTTCTCCAGTCCCACCCTCCCTCTTCTTCCTTCTTCTTCCCCTAGTCTACTGAAAGGGGGAATTCTCCACTATTGCCATCTGTCCACCACTTCTTAAGTCTCATCAGGACTGCCTGGATCCTCTTCCTCTTGGGCCTGGCAAGGCCGCATCATCAGGAGCAAGTGATTAAAGAGCAAGCAACTGAGTTTGTGATAGAGGCAGCCCCAGCTCCCCTTAGTCAGATATCCACATGGAAACTGAGCTGCCAATTGGCCACATCTGAGCAGAGGGTCTAGGTCCTCTCCATGCATGGTTCTCCATTGATGCATCAGTCTCTACAGGACCCCCTGGGCTTAGGTCTTTTAGTTTTGTTGGCCCGATCTTTAGTAGATCTCATTGATGCTGTTGAGAGTTCAACAAGACAAAGGCTATGTCATGCCTAAAAATAAGTGTTCCTCAACAATTTTCCTTCTAGCATGGTTGGGCACACACATCCTTTTAACACATTTATTATAAACAGATGGAGGACAATTACATTCATTTCAACTTTTCTTAGCATTTATAATATAAGACTATGTACCTAGTGCGGTAAAAATAAGTTGAAGAACTTAACATTTACCAAGAGTAGTGAAGTGAATCCAAATTTGAATAAAATTCTTTTTAAAAAATTGTGAAAATTACTTTTGGAAAGAAAGAATGGAATGCATAGCAATTGTCTCTTTCCACTTCTAAGCATCCACCAAGAAGAGCAGAAATCTAATTTTAAATCTTTGGCTTCATTCCCCCTTATATACATATCACAAAATGGATGCTTGCACTCACATCCCAGTATTTGGAAATTACAGTGGATTTGAAACTGAAAGACTGTCATGACCTAAAAGACTAGTTCTTAAAAAAAATCTATTGAAGATATACATATATATATATGTATATGTATTTACATATGTATTGATTTACAAATATATGTAAATATATATACTTACAATTTATTCTCTAGGAACACCTTATGCTTAGGATCAAGCCATTATGTGAATTTATGAGAGAATTCATTTCCACCACCTTAGACACCAGTTCTTTTACACTTTAAAAATGAGCCCTATATACATACATATATATGTATGTATGTCTATGTATGTATATATGTGTGTATGCATATGTGTATATGTATATATCAACATCTATATGTTGATGTATATAAATATGAATGACCAGGTAGGTGCTTAATGCATTTGCCACAACACATACATATCAACACACACATATCTATGTGTGTGTGTGTGTGTGTGTGTGCGTGTAACAAATGCACTAAACACATACCTGGTTATGTTAACACACCTAGGTGTGTAAGTCACAGACTCTATCACTTATGTGTTGTCTATTTCTAGAATTACTTCCCCCTAAACTAAAGCCCCGTGCCCACCAAACAGCAAGCTGTTGGCCCTCCACCCAAGCACACTCATTTCACGTTCAGTTTCTATGGGTCTTAGGACTTTGCACATTCTGAAAGCTGGGTCATACTGCATTCTTCTGTATCTGGTTTCTGCCCTTAGTCCCTGTCCTCAAGATCTCCCATGCTGTAGCACAAAACATTCCCTCCATATGCAACTGAGTAATATTCCATTGTTTGCACATTTTGTTCATCCACTCATCTGTCATTAAATACTTGACAGACTTCTGGCTGAGTTAGTCAGCACTGTGACAAAATACTGGGAACAAAATTAACTTGGAAGAGGAAAGACTTATTTTGGCTTCTGGCTTCCGAAGCCTCAGTCCATGGTCAGTTGGTGCTACTTCTCTTTGTCCAAGGCAAGGCTAAACATCATGGTTCTATCACTTCACACAAAAGTGTATATCAAAAGCTGGATCACCCATCTCTAAGAAACAATGAGGAGTCAGCCTGCTCTCTGAGCATATTACTTATAAATATTCTTAACTAAATGTCTCATATTATTATTGGTAATTTCTTGCTTTTTGTGGTTTCTTTGAGTGACTGAGTATGTTTTGCTTGCTTGCTTGCTTGTTTTTTTTTTTTTTTTTTTTTTTTTTTTTTTTTTTTTTTTTTTTTTTTTTTGAGACAGGGTTTCCCTACACAGCCCTGGCTGTCCTGGAACTACCTATGTAGACCAGATTGGCCTTGAATATACATAGTTCTGCCTACCTCTGCCTCCTGGGTTCTGGGATTACAGATATGCAGCACCCTGAGGGCATGTGTAGGAGGCTTTGTACTGGTGCCAATGAGGAGGCCAGGTAGGGTGACAAAGAGGCAGAGCCTCTGGTGTATCCAGGATTCAGACCCTTCCCTAATCCACTGACATGACTGACAAAAGCACTGCTCCTGGAGGTATTATAACACTTCTTCAAAAAGATGCTGAAGACCCTCCTCACCCAACATAGCTTCCCACATGGCATCCACAGAAATGCCAATCCCACCATTGTGTGCTTGCATTCAACTGTGGTGATTCTATCTATGTCAGGTTAGTTGAAGCCCTTTGAGCTGACAACCTAATCAACTTACAATAAGGTTAATGCCAAAAAGAAATGAGGAAAATGGGTAGGTCTCTGTAAAACTGATGAAGAGGTTAGACCAAGTAAGTGGGTGGTCCTGTAGTAGTTAAGGACCATGGCAAAGAACCTTGGGCCAAGAATGTGATCAAAGACAACTTCAAATTCAGGAAATGAACAAATAAAGGATTTGGAAAAACAAGTTGACCCCTCTAGCTCTCTCTATCCTTCCTCCCACTCTTCCACAACACTACTCAAGCTCAGCCCATTGCTTGTCCTTGGGTCTCTGCATCTGTCTCCATCAGCCGCAAGACGAAGCCTCTCAGAAGACAATTATGCTAGACTCATGTCTGCAAGCATAGCAGAGTATCATTAATAGTAGCAGTGGTTGGCCCTCTCCCATGGGGTGTGCCTCAAGCTGGGCCAGAGTAACCTAACTTGGGCCCATGGAGACTCACAGAGACTGAACCACCAATGAAAGAGCATTCATGAGCTGGGCCTAGATCCCCTACATATATGTAACAGATGTGCAGCTTGGTCATCATGTGGGCCTCATAACAATAAGAGTAGAGGCTGTCTCTGACTCTGTTACTTGCTGCTGGGTCACTTTCCTCTAGCTGGGCTACTAGTCACTCCCTAGTGGGAGAGGATGTGCTTAGTTCTGCTGTGACTTGAGGTGTCAGGATGGGTTGGTACCAACTGGCATCCTCCCATTCCTTCTCTGGAAGAAAGGAGAGGGGTGAATGGGAAAAGCAGAGTGTGTGTATGAGACTGGGAAGTAAAGAGGGAGCTAATTTTGCTGGTTATGTGATGGGCACATTTATTTGGTTTGAAATGTGATCCAAAGACACTGTTCGCCAACCATCAGGCATGGAGATGCTTGATGCTTGAACAGTGGATAATCAATGGTTTCTCTCTTCATTTGTACAGGATATTTGACTCTGGTGACCTCATGCTGGCGAGAGTTGCAATTCATGACGGTTGTTCCAGGACAGAGTGCACATTGCCTAAACCACAGATGCCCCACTTTCTCCTTCAGAAGTCATCCGTTCTTCATTTCAGGGACCACATGACATAGAAATGCTTCTTTCCAGTGGCTGTTGCAAGGTCTCTGCTCATAAAGAGCCTTTGCTTGCCTACCTCCCTCTCTGTGAGGCAGAATCAAGTCAGAAATATCTATCCCTTGACAAGAAAGATAACAGATGAGCCAAGTAGTCCCACTTCCTGTCTCTGTCCATATGTTCCTGTTATTTATGTACAGAGAATTGAATTTACTCAAGCACTCTGGGTGCTGATGGAAGTTTCTCTCATGTGGTAGTGCTGTGGCCCTCCTGTTCATCACCCATAGATAACACATGGCTTTGTGTGTGTTTTCAAAGAACTCCAGTGACCTCGTAGATAAAGAGGTCAGAGCTCATAGTGCCATCTGCCCACCAGGAACTTGTCCCCATGTGGTTCATGCATTTTCCTGAGATGATTGTATGGTACACTGCATTATTTTGACTAGATAATACATTTTTTAAAGGCAGGCCACTAACGCCCTATATCGGACTCAGTTCCTCTTGAAAAACACTGCACATATTACATTCCCATGTGGACTGACCCTCAGCTCACAGGCTTGCTCCATAGTCTGCAGTGTGATGGCAACAAGGAGTCAGGGCAGCTCTTATGATCAGTGGTCACTCTTAAAAATCTAGTGTCAGAAACTGGAAAGCAGCTGACCTTGTCTGCTCTGTGCCTACAGCTGCCTCAGGTTAACTCAAATTCTGTCTCTGTCATTATTGATACCAGCACACCAAATGGCAAAGATACATATGACCCTAAATTTGGGGATAAAGTAATTAATGAATAAGATTACGGCGTGAAGCTGGAATATAGCTCACTGGTGTTTGCTGAACAGAAGCACCAGCCTGGGTTGTCTCAGGGGGTGGCAGAGAGAGGGGGTGAATAACTACTTTTCAGCTAACAGAGCATAATGTAGAGATTTTCTGGACTATTAATGTCTTCCCATTTATATATTCATCCAGTCTAATAATTACATTCTGTTAACTACCTACTTATTCCATGGCCAGTTAACACAAATGCTTTTATTTTACTCAGTAGCTTAGAAACTAATTCTGTCAATTAGAAAATAAAGTAACTTAATCCCCAGGCTATTTTTGTTTCTCCAAATAAAGGTTGGGTGTTCAGGCTACTTAATAGTGTAAAATGAAAGAAAGTGGCTATTTCTTTTCAAATGGAGCTTCTCAAAGCTTACGTAATGACTGTTAGTGGTGCTTATCTTAGTCTAACAATGTGGTATTGCTTCAATTCAGTGTCTTTGGTGAGTTGGACCAAAATTGAATATAGATCAGATCTTGAACTTGGCTGTGGAACAAATTGCTCTGATTGTATGGGATTACATGGTGCATGGATTTTAAATTAAGTACTTTCTTGCCCTATTAAATAATGTTGAGAAGCTGCTGTGGAGAATAGGTTTCATTTCTTGACTATTTTTCATACATATTTTTCCTTTATTAATCAATAGCCTTTTATGTAGGTTGATAACAGCCCAGGAATGCATCACTCTGAGGAGTTTATTTAGGTCATGTGAAATTTCAGAGGATTTCCCTTGGCCCCAATTCGTGCGTCTCATAATACTATACTTACTGGTCTTGTTGAGAAGTCAAATTGTCTTTTTACTGGTCCTTAGCAGCTACTTTGAGGACATGTTCTTATTTCCTGTTTGTTTTCTCCTGGAATCCAATTTCAAGCCACTTTCTGATTGTCACTGGTCTTACAGTATTAGATCCAAGGAGTGTGAGGTTCTGAGAACTAATGGGGAGGTGTGAGGATGGAGGCCACCACAGAGCTCCATCCATGCTTAGAGGTGGACACCCTCAGCTTCAGTCACTGAGGCTTGTGAGTACAGAATCCTTCACAATCACTGGATATGGCAAGCATATCATATTTAAACCTTGCAGATATTTGGAACACATTTTCATTCTGTTTGTGTGTGCATTCAACGAACAAGAGTGTCAGTTCATGTTTTTCTTTCTCCCAAGTGATCATGGGTATGCTATTTTGATATCTAGGCATGTGTAGGTCCTCAGGTGCCTGTCAAAATGACTGTGTCTCTGGCTGTTTCCTGCTGCTATGGCAGGGCTCTCAAGACAAAGAAAAGAGATTCATCTGGCTTACAGTCCAAGACAGAAGTCCTAGGTCATGGCAATGACATCTGTCTGGCTTCTGTCAAGAGCTGACCTGTCCTGATGCAGATTCTGTTCTGCTCAGAGTAAAAAGTGGACAAGGAGATAGCCATGACAAACCTTTCTACAGTGACCTAGTTGATCCTAAAAAATGAGTTCACTCAGGTAAGAAAATCTTGAGTCCATTCTGGAGGACCCTGGCCACTTGGCTTTGTCCAGCTACAAAAAAAGTAGAGAAAGAAAGAAAGAAAGGAAGGAAGGAAGGAAGGAAGGAAGGAAGGAAGGAAGGAAGGAAGAAAGGTTGAAAGAAAGAAAGATATTGAGTTTTAGAGCTTACCACATTCCTGCCATCACCCTGTGGGAAGCCCCGTGGACCATCTAACTCTTAGAACACGTTCCTTTCCCTCAGCTCTGACCAGTGTTGCTCCTAATGGTAGAGCTTCCTTCACAGCAAGACAGTAGACAGGTCTAGCTGAGAGGCCCTTGGTTATATGTCCTGTGGACCTTTGAGTTTCCCTCTTAGCCCTGTCAATAGCCCAGGCAGAACTGTTTGAACATCCAGGCTCAGAAACTTGAGATGTCAGCAGGTGCGTGGTCCAGAGTAAACAAAAATGTCCCTTCTCACTGTCCTCCCTGAGGCACTCGGATGCTGTGAGTATTAGTCATGACTGGTGGGAGATCTGTCTGCTTGCCGTGCCTTCAGGTGGACAGAGGGCCAGGTGCAGGTTGTCTGGGCAGCAACAGGGACCAGCTATGTCAGCAAGATGACAGAAGGTGAGCCTATGCCTGGTAGGGCCCTACTCTCTCCAGGGTTGACCATCCTGTACAGAGTAGCTCTGCCTGGTGAGAGACACCATGAGCTCCCTGACATGACAGGTCCTCATTGTGCTGTGTATGTTTTTGAGTTGTGACAGGGGCTTAGTATGTGTAATATTACTATAGCACACGGAAAGCATGCAGGCATGTGGCCGAGTGATGCTAAGCATCTCATTTTGCTAAGGTATTAAGGGCTTTGTAGCTTGTGTCACACACACAAACACCTCTGAAAAACTATTTAAATTGATTCACTTTACATGCTGATTACAGCCCCCTCCCTTGTCTTCACCCAATCCTACCCTCTCATCTCTTTTCCTAGTGCACAGAAAGGGGGAGCCCTTCTCCTCTACCTCTGATCCCAGACTATCAAGACTCATTAGGACTGTCTGGATGCACTTCCTCTGTGGCCTGGCAAGGCCTCCATGACAGTGGGAAGTGATCAAGGAGCAAGCAACAGAGTGAATATCAGAGACAGCCCCTGGTTCCTTTACTAGGGCACCCACATGGAGACTGAGCTGCATATAGGCCCATCTGAACAGGGAGTCTAGGTCCTTGCTTTATGCATCAGTCTCCACAGGCCCCCCTGAACCCAAATATTTTGGCTTTGTCGGTCTCCTTGTGGAGCTCCTGTCCCCTCCAGGTCCTTTTGTCCTCTCATTCTTCCATAAGACTCCCTGGGCTCTGGCCAAAGTTGGTTATTAAGTCTCAGCATCTGCTTCGATCCCCTGGCAGGTGGAGTCTTTCAGAGGATATCTATGATAGGCTCCTGTCCTGTTCTCTCTCTTCAACCGCTTCTGCTGTCTATTCTATTTGCCATTCTAAATGAGAACTAAATAAGCATCCTCTCTAGGGTCTTCCTTGTTACTTAGCTTCTTTAGGTCTCTGGATTATAGTATGGCTATCCTGTACTATATGACTAATATCTAGTTATAGGTGATTATACTCCATGTGTGTCTTTCTGGATCTGGGTTGCCCCACTACATCCATTTGCTTGCAAATTTCATGATGTCCTTGTTTTTCATAGCTGAATAATATTCCATTGTGTAGATGTAACACCCTGGAACAGCAGATGCTCCCTGGCCACTGCAAGGCAGGAAGCTAACCTCCTCCCTCCAGGGCATTGCTCTGAGAGGTCTGCCTATTTTTCAGACTCCTTTGAAGCTCACTTTCAGTGGATTCTTCTCACACTGTCACCTGTGCCATCACTCATCACAAAGCTTCTGCCCACATTGCCATCTTGTCTCAGCCCCTTTCTGGGAGATCATAGTTGGCCACCATCTCTTGTCTTAATAGTAAGAACAGACATAGCACGGATCCGCTTGACTTCTCCTGTGGACTCCTCTTGCTGTACACACAGCCCACACTACCTGGATGTGGTTAACCATGGATGTTAAGACACCATGTGAACTCTGTATACATTCCCATGTGGATAAGGTCTCAGGCAGAAAATGTTAAACATACATGAAGCAAGAATAAAGAGGACTTTGGTGGAATGTGAAAAATATTTAGAAGAAACTGTGTTACCTTAAGTTACATAAAAGGAAAGGAAAACAGTAAAATGTCTTATATTCTTGTATTGGGTTTGTATGTATATCTTCAAATAAATTTGTTAGTAATTAAAATTTTCTTCCTCATGTACTCATTTAGAAGATTTTATTATTTATGTGTATACCTGTGCTTATGTGGGTGTGAGCACGGGCACCTGCACAAGGAAGGAGAGAGTTTAAGAGCCCTTGGAGCAGAAATTACAGGAGGCTGTGGGCTGTCTGACATGGGTGTGGGAAGCACGCTCAGGTCCTCTGCAAAAATGGCACAGGCTCCTGACCTGTGAGACATATCTCCAGACCCTTCCGAACTTCAAAGACTAAGATTTTGTTTGGTTTGACCTCTGTTTCAAGTGATTTCCCCCATATTCTTTATAGTTATTGTATTATTTACTTTTCTCACCATGTGGTAAAATATCTCAGCATAGAAGCTGAAGGAGAGATGGATTTGTTCTGGCTCACAGGCAGCAGGAGCTTGAGGCAGCTAGTCACATGGCAACAGCCACCAGGAAGCAGAGAGAGCAGGATGGAGGCAGCTGGTCACATGGCCACTGTCACCAGGAAGCAGAGAAGCATAGAGGGAGAGCTGGATGGCATTGCTCCACTACCTCTTTTATCTTTACCCAGTCTGGGTTGCTCACAGGTACAGTGGGTTTTCCAACCACAGTGAATCTCGAAAACCTCTTACAAACATGACCAGTGTCTTGCCTCAGGGATTTTAGATCCTATCAAATCAACAAACAGTATTAGCCACAAAAGCTGTTAAACAGAATGTTGATTTGTACAAATGTATTCAAAAGTTTGAAAAAAAAAAAAAAACTACCACTAAAAATTCACAGCACTTGAAATTAAGAGTCAAAGTGTCTCTCTGTTCTTTCTGTCCTGTGTGGGTGCTCTCTTGTGTTCTCATAGCATGTGGATATACATCAACATGTCTCATTTGTTTGACATTATCTGTAGTGTCTGGGGAGGACCCCCTCAAGGGATCCTGCTGCTGTGATAAAGCTGTTGATTATCCAATGAGCATTTTATGTGTTAGTAAAAATGAGAGGTGAGGCGGTTGTGACTTGTGTATGGGTGTAGATGGCCTTGCTTCTCTGTTTTTCCATGATGTTCATTCAGGAGCATACCTGTCTTCAGGCAAGCAGCAGGGTGACCCTGGGACATTCAGCCATCTGGAAGTCCCCCACTGTATTTTCACTCTCTCAGCTCCATGGACTCCAGAAAAGGAGTCTTGACAGTGTTGTGCACCTTGATGGTGACTGCCGATTATCAACTAGACAGAACCTTCTGGAGACCAGAGAGACTTGAGACCTTGGGCAGACAGGTGGCAAGAGTGACAGGATTGGGCATTTCTCACGTCAGTAAGCAGGTTGGAGGGTCTGAGGCTTTGCTTGGGTATAAGCATCTGACAGAGTGATAACATCAGCTTTAGATGATCCAAGTTTGAGAAGTTCAGATGCTGTTCAGATGAAATGTTCACTGTTCGCTGTTCATGAGACAGGGACGTGGCCATGGGCAAACTTCCCAGCTCCAGCTCAGTGTGAAGCCTGGTTTTTCCTGTATGAACCTGCACATACCAGGCTGATGACTAGTACATGAGCTAGGCTGCAGCAGGTCCCATGTACAGCACAGAACGGCAACCACAAAAAGGCAAGTGCCGGACTAACACAAAACTTTGTGTTTGAATATCATATGTGCTTGCACTCATGAACTTGGTAGGTCAGTGTAGAGTTGACAGAACAATATATATATATATATATTTAAACATTATTAAATATTAAATATATATATATATTTAAGAGGGGACTGGTGAGACATCTCAGCAGGTAAGAGGGCCTCTTACAGAGAACCTGTGTTCTGTCCCTAGCATCCAAGTCAGATGAATTTTAACCACAGGTAACTCCAGCTCCAGACAATCCAATGTCCTCAATGGCCTATTTAGGCACCTGTATTCAGATGGCACACACATGTGCACACCCAAACACAAATAAAATATGAGTATGTTTTAAAAAATAAGAGAAGCTGAGTGTTGATGAATGTCTTCACTCTTGTCGTATTCTGGGGTGAAACCCTGCCTCCACTTGTCTGCTGAATGGACAGGCATCTCAGGAGTTGCAGCTGCCACTGGAGATGTGGCTCTGGTCTCCTCAGCATCATTGTCCAGCCACAGGAATAGTGCCGAGGCTATGTGAAAAGCTTCAGCTAGTCTGTCATTCTTCTAAGAAATCATGAGCCAGGGTAGTTTGAGCACAAGAATATTCCTTGCATGCACACACCCATGTGCAGGCCTGCCTGCAGGAGTGTGTATGTTCATGTGTGTGCACATGAACACATTTGAAGTGTGTATCAAGACCAGATGATAATATTGCTTGACCTTCCTCAGGTGTCCTCGTGCTTTAATTAAGACAAGGTCATTCACTTGGACATGGGTCTCACCAATTTGGCTGGGCTGGCCAAGGGGTTCCTGAAATCTGAGTGCCTCCACCACCTCAGTGTTGGGATTGAAGGCACATCCCCCCCCATTTATGTGTATGCTGTTGATCAAACTCAGCCCCTCCTCCAGTTGTGCCATAAGCACTTTAGGAACTGAGTCTTCTCCATGGCCTAGGACTGCTCGAGAGCAACTGACTGTCTTCCATCAGGCACACTAGCACTGAGGAGTGCTCTCACCGCTGAGGATGTGCCCAGGATCTTCTCTTCGGATCCTTACCCAAGTGACAGTGTGCGAAATGAAATCACTAGTCACTAAAGAAAAATAATGCCGAAATGTTAGCAAAATTTCACTAGTTTGTTCTCAAGCAGCTAACTTACTGTAACAAGCTGAGTTCAGACCCAGAAAGCACAGGTGATGGCTCTATGCATACGTCATAGCAGTGATGGCACCATGGACTGGTTGATCCTGTGTGTGTGTGTGTGTGTGTGTGTGTGTGTGTTTGTATGTCTGTTTTGCTATGGGAATTCTGTCCATCTGTGGCTCTGAGGGCACACTCGTCCTGAATGCAACTGGCTGGAATGAGTTTTCCGAAGTCTATGCTGCATGCTTATACGGGATGGAGGGTGCGCAGAGACGGAGCACTGCTGTCTCAAGAGTCAGCGCCGGTAGCTGTGTAATCCACGAGTCAGCTGGTGGCTGAGGTCTTCTAGGAAGCTTCATAATGGAGACCAGTTATCAAAGAGACCAAGGTAGATTTACAAGTGGGAGACAGACAAGGGGTAAGTTAAGTCAGTTCACAATGTCAGCTTTTTAATAAGTGGTGACTCTGTAGGAAGTGTCCATCACACACAATAGGAGAAGGATCAGTGTTGCAGACAGACACAGGGAGGTTCCTGCAGGATGAAAAACCTAAGGTCAGGAAATTCTGCCCCCCTTTCCTCTAGCTCACACCCTTTCCGGTTACCATCTGTAGTCTCCATAACTCCATACACTCCACCAGAAGACAAGTGTTTCCCTGCATTCTCTATGCTGTGCTAGCAAATTAATTCACCCCAGAGAGTGTTTTACGGAAACTGCAACTTAGAGCTGATGGCTCAGAAGTTCCAGTACTGGCCACGTTTGTCACAGAAAGCATGCTCTGAGAGTGCAGTGGAGGAAACTGAGTCTGAGCTTTCTCAGAGCTGCTGGTATATTGTTCTGTGGTTGTTATTTAATTGACCCCCATGCCCTGTAACAGCAGCAGGGGGTGGGCCATGCTGCTGGTGCCAATGACCTCACGCTAAGTCCTTCACACCAATCTCATTTAACTTTAAATCAGCTCCCTATATAGATTCTGTCTTTAACTCTGTTTCACTAATGAACAACATCGAGTCAGGGGAGGGAACGCTTTCTCCAGTGTGTCTAGCCATGCACCCTGCATAGGATCTTCTGCTTCCTGTTGCTCACCCTGCCCTGGAGCTGGTTATCTCTGACGCATGTACCAAGGCCCTAGAACTTAGCAGAAACCACTTTTAGGGTTCTTGGGATGAAAGCAAAACATATAGACTATGTAATCACTTTAAAAACCTTTTTAAATTTTTTTTATTAATTACACTTTATTCACTTTGTATCCCCCCTGTAGCTCCTTCCCTCCTTCCCTCCCAATCCCTCCCTTCCTCTCCCTTCTCCACACATGCCCCTCCCCAAATCCACTGATAGGGGAGGTCTTCTTTTCCTTCCTTCTGATCCTAGTCAATTAGGTCTCATCAGGAGTGGCTACATTGTCTTCCTCTGTGGCCTGGTAAGGCTGCTTCCTCCTCAGAGGGAGGTGAATAAAGAGCAGGCCAATCAGTTCATGTCAGAGACAGTCCCTGTTCCCATTACTATGGAACCCATTTGGACACTGAACTGCCATGGGCTACATCTGTGCAGGGGTTCTAGGTCATCTCCATACATGGGACTTGGCTGGAGTATCAGTCTCAGGAAAGACACCTGTATTCAGGTTTTTTGGTTCTGTTGCTCTCCTTGTGGAGCTCCTGTCCTCTCCAGATATTACTATTTCCCACTTCTTTCATAAGATTTCCTGCACTCTGCCCAAAGGTTGGCCCTAAGTCTCAACATCTGCTTCGATAACATGCCGGGTAGAGCCTTTCAGAGGCCCTCTGTGGCAGGCTCCTAACTTTTTCCCTGTTTTCTCTTTCTTCTGATGTCCATCCTCTTTGCCTTTCTGGGTGGGGATTGAGCATTTTAGTCAGAGTCCTCCCTCTTGACTAGTTTCTTTAGGTATACAGATTTTAGTATGTTTATCCTATATTATATGTCTATATGAGTTAGTATATACCTTGTGTGTCTTTCTGCTCACTCAGGATGATCTTTTCCAGTTCCCACCATTTACCTGCAAATTTCATGATCTCATTATTTTTAATGCTGTGTAATATTTCATTGTGTAGATGTACCACTATTTCTGTATCCATTCCTAGGTTGTTTCCAGCTTCTGGCTATTACAAATAAGGCTGCTACAAACATGGTTGAGCAAATGTCCTTATTGTGTACTTGAGCATATTTTAGATATATGCCTAGGAGTGGTAGAGCTGGATCTTGAGGAAGCACTATTCCTAGTTGTCCGAGAAAGCACCAGACTGATTTCTTAAATCGGTTAGAAGAAAAAGTGGGGAAGAGCCGTGAACTCAGGCTTTTGTCTCCAGTTGGCACAGGAGACAACTTCCTGAACAGAACACCAACAGCACAGGCTCTATGAGCAACAATCAATAAATGGGACCTCATGAAACTGAAAAGCTTCTGTAAAGCAAAGGACACTGTCATCAGAACAAAAGGACAGCCTACAGACTGGGAAAGGATTTTCACCAACCCTATATCTGACAGAGGGCTGATATCCAGAATATATGAAGAAATAAAAAAGTTAAAAAGCAACAAATGAAATAATCCAATTAAAAAATGGGGTATAGAGCTAAACAGAATTCTAGACAAAGGAAAATCGAATGGCAGAGAAACACTTAAAGAAATGGTCAAAATCATTAGCCATTAGGGAAATGTAAATGAAAATTACCCTGAGATTTCACCTTACACCCATCAAAATACCCAAGTTCAAAAACTCAAGTGACAACCCATGCTGAAGAGGATGTGGAGAAAAGGGAACCCTCCTCCATTGCTGGTGGGAATGTAAACTTGTAAAAAAAAAACAAAAAAACTTTTTATATAAATATGTTTATTTTTCTTTCTTTCCTTTATTTATTTATTTATTTTCATCTTGACCAATTTCCCCTCCCCTCTCTCCTCCCTGCTCTCCATCTCCCCTCTGCCTCCCCCAATCCACTCCTTCTCTGTTTCTCTTCTAAAAGGTCAGGCCTCCCATGGATGTGAAACAGCGATGGCAGATGCCCTAAGGCTAGGTAACTCCTCTTGTATTGAGGCTAGAGAAGGCAACCCCGTAGGAGGAAAAGGCTCTCAAAAGCAACCACAGGGTCAGAGACAGCCCCCATTTCCACTGTTAGGAATCCCACAAAAACACCAAACTACACAACTGTAACATATATGCAGAGAGCCTCGGTCAGTCCTATGCAGGCTTCCTGATTGTCGGTTCAGTTTCTGTGAACTCCTCAGAGCCCATGTTGCTTGATTCTGTGGGTCTTCTGGTGGTGACATTGGTTCTTCCGGCTCCTACAATTCTTCCTCCTGTCTTCCACAGGATTTCCACAGAGCTTAGAAACTATGTAATTTTTTAAAAAATCTATGAAGAAAATATTAGAACGTAAGCAGATGCTTGTGGCTGATTCAAGCACACATGGGCAGGATCTGCAGGACATTGGTTGTCAGGGACTGAAGAATGGCATCTTTGGTGATTCTTGGCCAGACTGTTCTCCTCGAATTCATGTCCTGTGGAAAGAGTGCCACCTCCCACTAGGGCTCAGAGACTTCTTCCTTAGTAATCCACAGCAAAGGATTGTGGGTGCCAGTTACCTGCCCGCTATGGCACTGCATTGTCAACTTGGACAACACAGGGCAAAGAGTTAAATGCTGACCTCATTCTGGAACTGAGCAGGTTAAGAATATGTCTTGGTTAATTTCTGATTTGAGTTACACCCATCATGGTCCGTAGCATGCAGGCTAAACAACTCCAATGATCTGGTCTGGGCTTGCTGACCAGCTGCTTCATTTCTCATGGACTTTGGGACCACTGAAGTAAGTCCCTTGGCTGCATGAGCCGTCAGAGAGCAGGGCCCAGGTGTGTCCACATAACACCATGACACTGCAGAGGAATGGTGGGAGTGTCAGCTTCTTCAACAAATACTGCTGGGAAGGTCAGACACCTACAACAGAAAACAAACTAGGAACTACATCTTACCCCTATATAAAACCCAGATAAGATCCCAAAGGACAGGAAATAAACCCTGAAATGGACAGAGAGCCACCAGTAAACCAAAAGCCTTCCACACAACAGAGGAAGCACATTAAAGTGTTTTGTTTTGTTTTTTTTTAGGGGGGGAGGCAGGTGTTTATTTCCCTCACTGTAGGATGGTTCACAAACACAGCAGAAAGGCTTTGACTTTGGAGGTCACCGAGTTCCTCTTATAATAAGGTGGTCTCAAAAATACAGGGTTAACATCCAAAATACATGAAGAATTTATGTAACTAATAACAAAATATGAGCAAAAATTGTTAAATTTGCCAGTACAGTGGTGCATGCCTTTAATCTCAGCACTTAGATACCAGAGGCTGGAGAATCTCTGTGAGTTCAAGTCCAGACAGAGCTACATCTTGAGATTCTGCCTCCATAAAAGGATGGCTGAGCTTTTTCTTGTTGATTTCACACATACTTTACCTCAGCCTATGTGTAAAGAGATAGATGATGATAGACAGATGATTGATTGATAGACAGTAGATAGACATAAGTGATAGACACATGGTTGATAAATAGATAATGGATAGATGATAAATAATAGATGATGGGTACACAGAAGATAGACAATAGAGTCATATTTAGGAGCATCTACAAAGTGAGCCTTTGCTATTCAGGATGAGTTAAACAGTATTTATTCAAATACACACATGAAGAAGAGGAGTGTAATTTTATCTCATGTAAGTTATAAGTGTTGGCTAATTCAAACAATGTCTGTGAAAATATTGCTGGCCATTGAATTTATTTTCTCTTTGCACATGAACCTTATCTGACTGATTCCCTAGGTCAATAGCCAAACACTTTTTTTTTTTTTTTTTTTTTTTTTTGTCAGGGAATCAGCTCTAGTCCTCCAAAAGAAAATAAATGATGCCAGTTAAAAGAATGGTGAAAGATTTTTTTGAAGGGAAAATTAAAGTTTCTGGAAGCTTCCCCTATGTTAATGAGCTCTGTATACAGCCTCTGCCTCATCACTGGCATCAGATCCTCGGCAGGCCTCTGACGCTGAACAGAGGGCTTCAAGTGAGAGGATGTTCTCATTTGTACCACACAGGGCCCCAGCTTGTCAGAAATCCAAAGCATTTGCATACTTGGATGTGATACACGGGCTCTCGGAGGAGCAACAGCAACAAAACAAAGCATGGGAACAGAAAACATTGTGTCTGACCTGGCGTCGGGACCCAGTTCTGATTCTCAGGACAGCAGCGTCTGAGGCCTGGCGGGCCAGATGTGTGTCAGGGACACCGGGGGTCTCAGGGAGCTCTGGATGTTGCACTGAGAGGAAGAATAGCACAGCAGGAGGGATAACACAGCGGGAGGAGGGCGCGGACACATCACTCCTGAGTTGTTCCATTAGAAAAACGCATCTGCAGATTGGAGACTCAGATTCTACTTTCTTGCTGCTAATTTTCTTCATAAAGAGCAAAGATAGCCACTGGAAAACAGTGGGTCATGCCATTATTATTTATTTGTTTCCCTCTAGATTTCTCTAACAGGGTTTTTGCTGTTCTTGCTTATACTATGAGAAAGAAACCAGGTAAATGTGAAATTTAACTATCTCTTCAAGCTTTGTTTCTGGTGCTATGATAAATACACTGACAACAGCAACTCTGAGGAGGAAGTACTTATTACAATTGAAGGTCACAGTCCACAATTTCAGGAATGTCAAGGCAGGATCTCCAGCAGCCAGTGACATCACAGTGACAATCAAGGGTAGAGGAGTAGGCACACCCTTTCTTGTTTGCTGCTTATGCTCAGTCAGCTCTCTTGAGCTGCAGGCCATGGAATATTGCTGGCCACTATCAAGGTGAGAGTGTCCCTCCTCAACCGATAGCCAAGGCAACCCCTCAGAGACACACACACATGTCAACCTGACAATTCAACCATCACATTGCCAGAACTCACACTCCTTTTCTTATTACATACCCAAAATAATCAGTTTGGTAGAAACAAGAAATTAAGGTGAAATTAAAGACACAGGTTACAGACCCATTCTGTATGGGTATCTGAGTCACTTGGAGGCTACAATAAGGAATAAGGAATAAGGAATAAGGAATAAGGAATAAGGAATAAGGAATAAGGAATAAGGAATAAGGAATAAGGAATAAGGAGTACAGAAGGGATGCTGAATGCAGCGTTCTTTATCAAGTCCTTGTGCAGGAGATCATCTGGTGGCATCAGGCCTTCATTTCTCTAGAGTAGTGGATTCCCAACTCACAGGGGTAGCATGTCAGATAACTTGAATATCAGATATTTCTCTTATGGCTCATAACAGTAACAAATTAGAGCAATCAACTAGAAACAGAATAATTTTATGGTTGGGGGTCACCTCAGCATGAATGGAATTAAAGGGCTGCAGCATTAGGAAGACTGAGGACTGCTGCCCCAGAGCACAGTGTGAGTCCTGCAGGACCCTGCTGTTCACCATTGCCATACACAGGAGGCGGACGTGTGGCAGACCAGGGCAACTGCTCAGCCAGCAGGACAGGAGTATGCAGTGCAGTGCCCGCCCAGTGCCAGAGCTGTAGGAGGCTCATGACATTGGCCTCATGCCAGATGCTGGGAGGCTCTGGAAGGGCCAAAGGCCTTCACAAGGCAATGGATTAGGCAGTGAGCACCAGGGCAGGGCTGTGCATGCGGAAGCATTCCTCCTGCAGCTCACAGCCTCCAAGCCACCCCTGGTTGGTGTTGGTGCCCTCCACTGGAAGCGAGCCATGTTGTTTGAGCAATCATCCCAGTGAGTTCACAGCATTCTTCTAACAGAGAGGGGAGGCCCAGATGCGAGCACCATGCTTTTGGAGAGCAGAACGGTGTCATAGAAACTGTCATTTTCTATTTCGCTTTTAGAAAACTTTAGACTTGCTAAAAAAAAAGAAGTCTAAATGCCATTTGGAAGAATGACATGAGGTAAAGCTCAAGTATACAAAAGACCCAGGACTGAAGAACAGGATATAACGCGAAGAATGGGACTTGGGAAGCAGTAGGTGGGATGAGAAGGGCAAAGTCATGTGTGGAGTCATATGACTGTAGGAAACACAGCACATCACTGAGGCATAGGGACCAGTATTAGCAATGCTGTGACTTATAAGCTATCAAGAAAAGTTTCTTGGGATGTAGAAAGTGTATCTTTAAAGAAATTTTTTTTTTTGTTGTTACGAGAATAGTGTGTCTAGGCCTAAGAGTAATCTGTCCAGTTCTTAAACACAAGGAAATGAAAGGCCCACAGATACCCTGAGAAAATAAAAGTCTGCAAATCCCAAGTCTGAGTTCTTTGACCTTGAGGGTAATATATAAGGGTCCTCTGAACAACAGTGTGGGATCAGTAATACCAGCTCAAAATTCCCCAAGGACAAACATAATATCCAGTGGCAACCTGAGTACTCAGTGATGGCCTGTGTGTATCACTGGCGGACCAGGGAAGGCTGTGGTTGGAATCTGGGCTATGGGACAGAGAGGCCCGTCTCACAGAAGATGAGAGACACCTTCTATCCTGGCCTACTGATGGTGGCAAAACACTCTGGCTGGTACTCCCCAGCTGTGAAAGGAAAAGTAAGTTCAAACTTCTGTGGCTGGTGAACACAGACCTCTCAGCCCTGTGGACAGCTATGGATGACATAGTCTCCTTCAAAAATCCATGTTTGAGCTTAGTTCCTTTGTCAGGTATAGGAGATGGAAGCCCTTGGGAAGTGTAACGTCAGCTGGTAGTTCTGGTGGCAAGTCCATTAGTTCTCGGAAGACACAAAAATCCACACACTCTCTCTTCTCCCTCAGGTCTGTCCTGTAGGATTTCTTGCTTTATGAATAGTGCTTGCATGTAAGTACGCACATCTATGAACATATGTAGATATATTGGGGGCTAAGAGAGTACTTGAATTTACATCATTTTAGTTTGAAGATACTTTATAGTAATCCATGCTTGTTGCTTTTGTTTGCTTCAGGAAAACCTCACATGTGTTTGTATATACTATTTCTAATTTTATCCTGACACAGATACTGTGGCCCCATGGCATGGTCTATGCCATGTAGTTATATTTGGGTGAATGATGAAGGAATATATCAATTAAATTAAATTAAAAAATTAAATATATGTAAAGTCACATATGTCTTTTAAAAGAGGGTTTCCTGTAGACAGCATGTATTTGCCTGTTGCTTTTTCAAATTCAACTTTATAATCTCCATCTGTTTTTTTGCAGATGTGGACCATTTATATCAAATGTTTTCTATGACTATATTGGAACTTATCATTCTGCTGTTTTTTTCTCATTTATTTTATTCACTTTACATCCTTGTAGCCCCTTCCCTCCTTCCCTCCTAGTTTCGCCCTCTCCCCCTCCCCCTCCTCACCTTTTCCTCAGAAAAGGGGAGCTCCCTTTCCCATTCACTCCAGCTCATCAAGTTGCATCAGGACTGAATATGTCTTCTTCCCCTGTGGCCTGTCAAGGCAGTTCCATCAGGGGAAAGTGATCTAAAAGTTAGCAAGTGAGTACCTGTTTTATTCAGTCCCCACTTCCCTTACTAAGAAACGTACGAAGCCTATGCTGCCCATCTGCTACATCTTTGTAGGGGCCCTAGGTCTAGTTCATGCATGGTCCTTGGCTGTTGCTTCAGTTTCAGCAAGCTCCTCTGTGCCCTTGTTAGTTGGCTCTACTGGTCTTCTGGTGGAGCTTCTGTCACTTCTGTGTCTTTTCTCTTTCCTCCCACTATTCCCCAAGACTCCCTAAGCATTGACCAATGTTTGGCTGTCTCTGCATCTGTTTTGAGGCATTACTGGGTAGAGCCTCTCAGAGAACAACTCTTAGCAGAGTATCGTTCACAGTGTCAGGGTTTGGCACTCTCTGATAAGATGGATCTTTGGTTGGGCCAGGCATTAGTTGGACATTCCCTCAGTCTCTGCTCTATCTGCTCTGTCTTTATCTTAATGTTTTTATTTACCCCAGCTATTCTCTTCTCTGTTTTATTTGTCTCCTAATTTATTAGTAAATGTGTAACAAGTCCCCATCTTCAATGTTACTATAGAGGAATTTTCTTCAGTTTAAAATCCTCCAGGAAATGAAATCCACTTAGAAAAACAGCTGTGCCACTTAAGAAGAGGATCGATTCTTCATGAGTATGTATATTTAGTTGTATTTTCCTCCTGTCACTGTCCCAGAATATTCTAGTGGGCTCTAGTATCCATGCCAAGATAAAACTGGAAGCAGTGTGTATTGATGCATGCTGGCCTTTCTGGAAGTAAACAAAACCAACAGGCATGGATTAATGTTTAGTTATTTAGTGATCTTACTGATCGTATGCCCATACTTCTGTCCAGCGTGCATTCTCCAGGGCCTTGCTGGAGAATGTAAAGTAAATGTAAAGTAAATGTTAACATCCCCCAGAATCATATGCTGAACCCCTAGTCCCCAGTGTGATGGAGAAGGTGTCTAGGAGACAGCTGGACTCTTGAGATGCAGAGGACAGAGTCTCGGTGATGATGCTCATGACCGGGAAGATCAGGAAGAAACAAGAGCCTCCCACAGCCAAGAGCATGCCATACCTGACCATAGGCTTCTGGCCCCAGACTGTAATAAAGGCATGTTTGTTGTATAATCCACATAGTCCACAGAGACCTGACCTGATGGATACAGGTCTTCCTGTGAAAACACAGCTGATAGCTTCAATAAAAACCACTCCAGATTATGGCTACTTGACCATGACTGCAAGGTTTGCAGCACTGTTCCTCCGTCCATCTGCCGGTACCTCTTGCTTCCCTTTATTTATTTTCTAAATTTTAACATGTGAGTAAAATCAATTTTTGTGTGAGTCGGTTTTCTTAACTTCTCTATTTTCAGCATTGAGGATCGATGTGGTGCTTGCGAGTGTCCTGATGTGTGTCTCAGCAGCCTGTTCTGCCTGATATCAGAGACAGAAACTTAGCTCCCACAGGCTTCTGGGGGTGATCAATACCAGGGCACACACTAGAGATAAGTCAGCAGTTTCTGCTTTGTTGACATTGCCACTTAATTTGCCAAAAGACTGTTGGACACTGTAAACTTCTCTCCTTGACCCCTGTAAGCACGAGGAATTTAAAATGTGAGACTTAAACGATAGGGGAGCCAGTTTCCACAAAAATCAATGGTTGGTCTGATTTCTGTCACAGAAATATAAATTCCTGGATTAGGAGAAATCATGTATTTTTGAGAGTAGTGGTAATTGTTCATATATATTATTAAATTATGTTTAGTTTATTTATTGTATATGTGAATGTGGAGATTAGAGGAAACCTTTTTAGAACCACTTTTATCCTTCTACCACGAGGGTCCCAGAGAGCAAGCAAAGGTCGGCAGCCTTGGCAGCAAACACCCTTTCCAGTAAGCCATTTCTCTGGCCCTGCTCATAGATTTTATATGGATGACAGTTGCTTCATGTGATATTTTATTAGATGAGTTTAAATAAATTAACCATTTTTCGGTAAAAAATTAATATTTATAACACAATGAGAATGGTTTTCTTATAGTTACAGAGACAGTATAAAAGTCATTAATAAGTAATTTGCTTTGCAGTTCTTGTAATTGGAGGACACCAGCCCCTGAGTACTGTGGAATGCTTCCTGTGAACATGTTCCTGACAGCAGCTGTACTGAGTAACAGAGTCTGCTCATATTTTGACCCACTACATTGCCCAGTTTTCCTCAAAGTGAGCATGTTCATGTGCTCTGTAGCCAGAGCACATGAGAACTGGGGTTCTCTAGGCAGCTTGTGGCTAGACATCAGAAATAACTTCACATTTCTACAGCAAGGTGTGACTTTCCATTGGCTGATGGCCTTCCACATCTGCTTTTATCTGTAAATGCCAGCTTTTGCCAGCTGCAGTTGTGGATATCTGTCTCTTATAAACTCGCCAGTCTTCCAATGGCTCTTCTTTGTGATTCTATTTTTTTATCTAGGCATGTACATTCCAAGTGCTTTGTATACATTTAAATTTGCTTATGCTATGCATGGCAAAAGTTACAAATGGTGATTAAGTCAGACTCAGAATATTTTCCATTTATGAAACATAAGTTTTTTAAATTTAATTTAATTAATTACACTTTATTCACTTTGTATCCCCCCATAAACCCCTCCCTCCTCCCCTCCCAGTCCCACCCTCCCTGCCCCTTCTTCATGCATGCCCCTCCCCAAGTCCACTGATAGGGGAGGTCCTCCTCTCCTTCCTTCTGATCTTAGTCTACCAGATCACATCAGGAGTGGCTGAATTGTCATCTTCTGTGGCCTGGTAAGGCTGCTCCCCCCTCAGGGGGAGATGATCAAAGAGCAGGCCAATCAGTTATGTCAGAGGCAGTCCCTCTTCCCATTACTATGTAACGCACTTGGACATATAACATAGGATAAACCTACTAAAATCTGTACATCTAAAGAAACTAATCAAGGGAGAGGACCCTGACTAAAATGCTAAATCCCCATCCTGAAAGCAAAGAGGATGGACATCAGAAGAAGAAAACAGGAAACAACCTAGGAACCTACCACAGAGGGCCTCTGAAAGGCTCTGCCCTGCAGACTATCAAAGCAGATGCTGAGACTTATGGCCAACTGTTGGGCAGAGTACATGGAATCTTATGTAAGAACTGGGAAATTTTAAGATCTGGAGAGGACAGGAACCCCACAAGGAGAGCATCAGAACCAGAAAATTTGAACACAGAGGACTTCCCAGAGACTCATACTCCAACCAAGTACCAGGCATGGAGATAACCTAGAACCCCTGCACAGATGTAGCCCACAGCAGTTTAGTCCCTAAGTGGGTTACGTAGAAACATAAGTTTAAAACATACTATTTAAACTATTAAATAGTTGACAGTGGAATTCAAACAACAAAATAATGACAAATCATTACAATATTCTTGAAAAATTATTCAGATTCTCTGCTTTGGGTGTCTGCATATAACCTAGAGACTGAAATGTCACTTCCTGTGTGGGCGACAGAATCAAGTAAGCTCATGGAATCGTAGTACTAATGATAATGCATGCATATTAAAAAGCTTAATCAAAATTAGATGTATTTTGTTGTTTTGTTCTGTCTTGTTTTGGGTTTTGAATAACAATTATGTCAACATCCTAAAACATTGCAGGATTACTGTCTTGTGAGTTAAAAAATATTTATTCTGTCAGTAGTTATGATACATTTTTAATCAAATACAAGATAAGCTTTTTGCTCTTTATCTTTTATTTTTTGATTTTTTGCTCTTATTTTTAAAATATTAATTGTTTTGTTGGCTACTGTATTTATAATTTTATACATGTATATAGAGAATTGTGATTACTCTTTCTCCTCACCCTTTCATATCTCCCTCCCATGCCTGTTAATCCTGCCAGCTCCCCTCATGCCAGTCCTTTTTCAGATTCATGGCTTTTGATTTTATTTTGTGACCCATTTGGTGTACATGGGCCACCTGTGTGGCTATTGGGTTGAAATTATACATTAGAGCCTTGTGGGCTCAGTAGGGCAAACTCAACTGAAGACAGTGACTTCCCAGGTCTTAAATCTATCAGCAGCAATAGTCCAGCAATGTGGGGAGACCCGTGCCCCCCTCCATCCACATGTGGCTGTTGTCCCGCTCTTGCCCAGCCAGTGCAGGTACCGCAGTGGCTGTGATTTTCTAATTACAAGGGCTGTGTCCTACCAAGAAATATTAATTTACTGCCTTTCTCCTTATTTTTTTGGCTTTCACATCTTTTCCATTGCCCCTCCAACAATGTTCCCTAAGTCTTAAAGAGATGGTGTAAATGGTCTTCTTGGGACTAAACACGTACTGTCACCCATAGCATCTTCTGAAGCTGTGTCTTTGCAGTTATCATTGCTCACCGATTAAGGCTGAGAGAAGGCATAAAAATGAACACTTAGAAGGCAGTTTGATGTTATATCAATTTAACTTATTCAGTCCTCTGACCCCAGGCCTATGATCTCCCTGACCATGAGTTTTTGACCAGGTTCAGTGCCAGACTTGGGTTTTCTCTTGTGGAAGAGGTCTCAAACTCAGCCAGAGAACAGTTGGTTATACCCCTAAAATCAATGCTGCTGTTGCACAAGTGGGCACATCTTGTTTGATAAGTCAGTCTCATAGATCATATAATTCACTGAATCACAAAAGTGTGAAATCGCTGATGTGTTTTCTCTCTCAGGAGCCAGCATAACTAAGCACTATCCAGGAAAAACAAGTTGTCAATTCAGTCCCTGTTTTCTCTGTGTCCTGAAAACAATGAGTGTAGTGTTTTTTTTGTTTTGTTTTGTTTTGTTTTTTTGTGTTTTAATCAAAAGGATCTTATCCTCTGGTTATAGACAGCAATCAAATAAAATTTCAAAATCCTGTATTGTTTGTCTGGGGAGGTTGGGGCCTCTTTTACCAGTGATTCATTAGGAGGTATCCAGTACTTGAATTTTTTTTTAAGTAACCCAAAGCTTCTAGGAATAGATTTTTTTTTTCAGCAAATGCAGAGCATCTCCCTTAAAACTTCACAGATATACATACATATCTGTGTGTGTTTACTTAAATATAATTCACAAGTCTTTATTTAGATACAAGATAGCAGGTTTTCCCATGACTCTGTCACTCATTCTTTTCTTTGTTGAACCCTCCCAAACTCCTTGTCTCCTTTGTCTCCACTCCATCATGGCTTAAACATTTCTACCCCCACTCCCTCCTTGCTGTTCTCATAACTTGCATTCTACTGTCCCTTATTCCTTAAGCCGTCACCTTCCCGAAGCCTTCTTTCTGATTTCCTGGCTTCTACACAAATTCCAAGTGGATCATAAAAATTAGGGATTCAAATCTAAGATCCACAAATGAGGGAAAACTTGCTTTCCTCCTGTGTCCGGGCTACACCATTCAATATGATGTTTTCTAATCATATGCATTTCCCCAAAATTTTAATGATTTTATTTTATTTTACAGCTGAACAAATTTTATTGTCTGTATGTCCCACATTTTCATCTCTTGTACCTACCCTCTCCACTCCCATTCAATACAATGTTTGGAATTTTAGCTAAAGCAATTAACAGGAGAAAGAGATAAAAGTGATACAAATAGGAAAAGAAGTCAAAATAACTATGTTTACAGATGATATGATGCAATGCATAAGAGACCCTAGAGACTCCACCGGAAAACTCTTAGAACTAATTAGCATTTTCAACAGACTGCAAAATTAACATACAAAAATCAGTACACATTCTACACTTCAGTGAAAAACACACAAGAAAAAAAATCAGATAAATGCTCCCATTCACAACTGCATAAAAGAGTAACACTGTAAAGTGAATCTAACAAAATAGTTATGGGATCATTAAAATGAAAACTTTAAAATGACAAAAAAGAACGAGGACATATAAATATCCCCTCATGCCCATAGATCGCTAGGACTAATATTGTGAAAATGACTATACTACCGAAAGCATTTCAAAGATTCAGTGCAGTCTCAGTCAAAATCTCCATGTTGTTCTGAGCAGACACAGAAAAACAATCTTAAATTCAAATGAATGCAGAAGATCCTGGATAGCAAAACACTCCAGCAAAATAGTAATGCTGAGGACATCACCAGCAACTCAAGTTGTTCGATAAAGCTCTACCAATAAAAACAGCATGGTACTAGTATAAAAACAGACATGTAGGTCAGTGGAATATAGTAGAAGCGCCATATTTAATTCTATAGAACTACAGCCTTCTAATATATTTGAAAAATTTTCTAGTGGCATGAAGAAGGGAAAGGGACAGTGAAACATGGAGATATGATGGGGTGGCAATTGGGAGGGGTGGATAGAGGAGAGAGTATGGGCAAGAAACTGTCCTAGTTAGGGTTTCTATTGCTGTGATGGATGAAAGGCTGTATTTGGCTTGTACTTACATATTGCTGTTCATCACTGAAGGAAGTTAGGACAAGAACTCAAACAGTGCAAGAAACTCAAGGTAGGAGTTGATACAGAGGTCGTAGAAGAGTGTTGCTTTACTGGCTTGATTTTCATGGCTTTGTTCAGCCTGATTTCTTATAGAATCCAGTACCACCAGCCCAAAGGTGGCATCACCAACAGTGGTCTAGATCATTTCATATCAATCACTAAGAAAATGCCCTACAGGCTTACCTACAACCCAATCTTATGGAGGCATTTTCTTAATTAAGCTTCTCTCCTCTCAGATAACGTTGTTTTGTGTCATGCAGACATAAAATTAGGCAACAAGTCACTAACACTAAAGACCCTTGAGGAAGACGGACCTACTACTAGAGAAGTATCCCAAAATATGAATGTGTTCTTGCACATTTTAATAATTTTATGTCATGTCCACCCTTATTTCTCTACAACATTCCCTGTACCCTTCTAAAATATCTACTTCCCAACTTTATGTCCTATTTGGGCAGTGATGATTTACCAAATTAATGGTGTCCTTAGGGCATGGCTATAGGAACGTTTGTGGGAGCATGACAAAACCTGCCCATAATGGCAGCCGCAGAGAAGGGTGAGTCCTCCCTCCAGCAGCCATCCACTGCCAGCACATCCTCAGGCAGGGCTGGAGCTGGAATTTTGTCTGGTCTGATCTTGTGCAGGTAACAGGTGTCAGCTACTGTGAGTTCACGAGTACAATAGACACAACAAACATGTCCTAACCAGAAGACACCATCACACAGTTCTCACCCCATCCTCCAACACTGAAATTCTTTCTGTCTTCTGTGATGCTCTATGAACCTTGGCAAGGTATGCATACACGTGTGTGTGTGTGTGTGTGTGTGTGTGTCTGTCTGTGTCTGTGTCTGTGTCTCTGTGTATATGTATATGTGTCTGTATTTGTCTGTATATGTGTGTGTATGAGTGTCTCTGTGGTGTTTGTCTGTGTGTACATATGTGATGGTGACCCTCTGTCATGCCTATTCAAACAGCTGGATTCTCTGCCATAGCATCTTTTGCTACCAACAGCTAGAAGGAAGCGCTATCCTGGAACCTGTTATACATTGTAAAAACTTCTGTAAAAAAGAAAGAAATAGGGAAACATTAGTACTTGTTTTCATTGGGGGCTTTATTAGTGAGTAGCTGTTGTTGGGGTTCAACCTCCTGTCCTAGAAGGAGAGAAGAAAACAAAATTCTATACCAGCAAGGACATGAAAACAAGCCAGATACCGTAACAAAAATAACTAAGAGAATTACCAAACTACCCATTACCATAGAAAAAGAAAGTGGTAAAGATATCATACAAAAAAACCATTAGTAATATGAAAGCAATAGTAAACAATGAAATACAAGGAGTGACAAAAAAGACAATAAGAAAGAGAACAATGTTATATAAAGGGAAAATAAGAAAAAAAAAAGAAATGTATGGGGGGCAAATAGGCAAAATATATAAATTACAAAATAAAGAATAATCCTATAAATATAATTAAATAATGTCATGGAGAATGAGAAACATAAAAGCATTTTAAAATGAAATGAAAACATTATGAAGCATGTGAAAAAATCCTCCCATAAAATAAAAAGCAAAATTAGAGAAGCCATTCTTTGAGTTTAGTTTTGGGGTATTGCAGGTCTTGGTAACAAGGCTCATGGGTCACACTGTAGCTGGCTTTACTCTGAGCTCCATCTTCCTGGCATCCAGCTTGAGAGCTTTTGCTTTTGTTACTTTTTAAAAGTTTGGAAGAGTTCAGCATGAACCTGTCTGGTTCATTCACTTTTCTTCATTGGGAGAATTAACATTGCTTCTATTTCTCTGCTTATCAGAGATATGGTTATTTTATTTATTTATTTAATTTTGCTTTGTTTTCAGTAAGCAATAGACTATCAAGCTCTTATCCTTTTCTTTTGGGTTTTATGCCACTTTTGATCACTGTATTACAAACTGTTCCCTAGCAATCCTTTAGGTTTCAGTGCTGTCTGATTAATGTATCATTTCAGTTTTTAGTTTGATACTCTATTCGTGACATCAACTTGAGTTTTGTTTTTGGTTAAAAGGGATGTTTTCTGTCTGCTTTGTTTTGTTTTGCTTTTTGAGACAGGGTTTCTGTGTAGCTTTGGCTGTCCTGAACTCCATCTGTAAACCAGGGGGGCTTCAAAGTCACAGAGATCTGCCTCCCTCTGGCTTCCAGAGTACTGGCGTAAGGGACACGTTTTTAAGAAATTTGCCAGGATTCTCTGCCTGTTTTTCTAAGATGGTAAATTGGAAATTTAATGGTGTCTCACCATTCATTTAATGATTTACACTGAACAACCCTTACATGGCTCTGGGATGATCCTGTTTTTATGCAGGTTTTTCCATTACACTTTCATTCCCAAGTCTTTCTCTGCCTAGTGCTAAGATCTAAGGTCCTGTGAAGTGGAAGTTTCTGGTTTCTTTGAAGACTCAGTTGTGCTATGTGATGTTTTGCTAAAAGGTGTCATGTGAAAGGGCATGGATGTTTTGCTGCAAGCTGTCTCCTGTGCAAGGGGCGTGATCGTGGCCTAGCTGAAAACATCCATGAGTAGACTCTGAGTAGAGGGGATATACAGAAGTCCATGGACAGCGAGAAAATGCTTTTTGGATCAACAGCACTTCACCTGTCTTTGTTCTTCAACATTTTGCTTCCCAAAGAGAAACATTTCAGAGAACTTCTCAGGGAAATCTGACTGAGTTTTGCGGCTTTCACCAACTCCTTCAGATTCAGTGGAGTCTTACTGTTTGTGCTGACTTGTGCCGATTCGTGTTGCTGTTTGTTGTTGGCATTCTGACTGGACTGCTGGTATCCAGTCAATGAAGAGTGGACTTGCCCCAAAGAACTGCTTCTAAAAACATCTACAATCCTCTTTTCCTTTCTCCTTAACCTCCTTTCTCCCCAACCTCTGGTCAGTGGGTTGGAAGGGAGGTAGATGCATTTAAGAACCCTAAATAAAGTAGGTTTGTTGAAAAATCTATGTCTACTGTCCTGGGCCCTAGGACTAAAATGTATTTGGCTTAATGCCTTCATTGGTCAGCCTCATACAAACTCTATACCCACCTTCTGCCTTTGAATTTTAGTTTATTGAATAATGCATGAAGATTTTATTTCTTCTAATTTGAGGTTTCCTATGATTCATATCTACTGTTTAGATATCTATCTAAATATATATCATCTGTGTGCCACCTCCTTTATGTCTACCTTTCTTGTTTTGTGTTTGACATATGAAACTAGTCTTAATCTATGTAGGCTATCTGCTGTCAAGGGTCACCACAGTTTTATTTTTATTTAAAAAATTAAAACATAATCAAATAATTTCCCTCTTCACTTTCTCTCTCCACCTCTTCCCATGCACCTCCTTGCTTGCTTTCTCAAATTCACCGTATCTATTTTTTAATTGTCACACACATGTGTGTGTTTCTAAATATATAAACAGTACCTGCTCAGTTCATATGTTACTTGTATATGTATAATAACAAGGGCTGAGCACGTGGTATTGAATAACCAATCTGGGGCCTCTTTCCTGGAGAAGACTATATTTCTCCTGCTCTCAGCATGTCTTGATTATCTGAAGTTCTTTTTCTATCACTGGGGACCAATGCAGTTCCCACCTCCATGTTAGCATGTCTATTGGTAAATTAGTTCAGGTCTTTGGCAGCCGTGTTGATGATACTTCATGTGTCTTGGCATAGCATTTATCTTTTAGTCCTTATGGCCGTACATTTCAAAATCTCAAGCTCAGAAGAACAAAGTCTTGACCTCCAGAAGCCTTTTCAGTGAGGCTGAAAAGTCTCATGGTCTGTGATGCCCCTGTTTTAAGACGACCTGGACAGAATAAGGTAACATGGGCCACCGAAGGGAATAGGACACAGCAACTTGAAAGGGAGCATGCAGAGCGCCGGCTGCCACTTCGCTCATTTTCCCGCTCTCTTTGCTATAATGCACCAGTTAAACCATGACTCACATAGGTATTGCCAACAGGCAGAAATCATCATTCTCTGGATGATTTCAATGGAACAGATTGGCAATATCTTTCCACTGTCATGTATTGATTTAGTTTAATCAGTTTTATGTAAAAGTTCATAGAATACAATGTCGTATTGATATAAAATAACTTGCATTGAGCATAAGTGACTACATTTTAGCATAATATAAACAAATCTGTTGTGTTAGATCCTTATCAAGATAACAGTGACTCCCATGAAACTCCCAAATTTTCTTCTCTAAGAATGGAAGTGTGAATAGATGCATCCTGTCTTGGTTCAGACACTTGATAGACAATATTAGGTTAATATAATCAGCCTTGTTTTGCTAAGTATGCAATATTGCTATCCAATTCAGGGATGTATTAATTATGTAATTTAGAATTTTCATGCCACAATGTAGCAATTGAGCTACTCTGTTACCACATGACTTTCTGACACTTGGGTATGTGGTTTCCAGAACTCTAATGTGGAAGATTTCTTCTTAAGACCAAAACTAGGTTGGTTGGTAATCATCTATGGAAATTTACAAGAGAAGCTGAAATTGGTACAGCTGTGGAGCTATACACAGCACAGGTGTGCCTCAATTAACATAGAAGCATATGGGTGCCCCTATATTGAGACATATGGATTATGGATGTTTTTAAATCATGGCGGACGATTACAGTCTGACAGGCCTTTCTGTCTTAATGCCTGCCCAGAACACTCTTCAGAGTTCCTCTAATAATTTCTAAGAGACAGTGGAAGAAAACCCAAGGTTTTTATCAGGGCTGTTTAACACATTCAAACCCTATTTCGAAAATATGTTGTGATTGACAAGTAAATGACTTGCAATGCTCTTTGTATTAATTTGAAAATGAATCAAATAAAAGCTTCAATATGAACAAAATTGATTTTCTCTGTTGACTCTATTGGCAGCAAGTTTTCTAAATTAGGACTTGGTAGAAATTTCATCTTAGTATGTTTCATGCTTTTAATAAATAGTATTGTTTTACAGCCCCAGAAATTTATAAGAACTGAATGTTCATATTTTCGTTGAAATTGCTTAACTATGGTGCTATGGTGAGGTCTTTGTGACCACATCTTCAAGTGGTTCAAAGGCAATGTAAAGCTCAGGCTTTGCTCTTGGGAAGAATGTGTGACCAGTGTTGAAACCACCTGAAGAATATAGTAGTTGCAAGCATGTATCCCCATATCAGCACATGAACACTAGTAAGAATAGGATAGAAACCCTTCAGCACCTGTCAGGGTGTGTTCAAACAGTATCTGTCGGTGTATATTTAAACAGGACCTGTCAGGATGTGTTCAAGCAGGACCTGTCGAGGTACATTCAAGCAGGACCTGTCGAGGTACATTCAAGCAGGACTTGTAGGGGTTATATTCAAGCAGGGCCTGTAGGGAATATACTCAGGAAGGAAGTCTGAAACTAGAACATCCAGAGCATTGTTTCTGCACAAGTACCTGGAGGGTGGGATGGGGATGATGCTGTTATTAAAGGAAACACTGAGTCAGGAATGAAGGGAAGGCTGAGGTGCCCGAGATAGCAGTTGGGGTAACAGCACCATGCTTTGCAGCACTGAGATAGACTGAGTTGGATGTCTACTGTTTGTGAAGTACTGTCTCCATAGACTGCCTGATGCCCCAGAAGTCCTGAGCGTCCTCATTTAAAGATGAGTAAGCAGCAGTTTCTCAAGGCAGCACACTTGGTTCCCACAGAAGACAGAAGACATTAGATCCCTTGGAACTTGTTTCAGGCACTTGTTAGCAAACTTGTGGGTTCTGGGTACAAACCTGGGTCCTCTGCAAGAGTAGAAAGTGCTCTTAACCACTGAGCCAGCTCTTCTTGTCCTAAATAGTTTTCTTTAAGAAGCCTAGAATTTTTAGTTCTCTGTACTGAAATTTCTTAACTGTGGGGACATGGTTTTTCAATTTTGTGGGTTTTTGTAATGACAAAGAACCTGAACAGCAAGGGCTAAGAATGTGGGCAGTGCATCTGAACATTCATAGAAGGGTCAGAATGTGTTTTGTGCTGTCAGATTCCTCCTCCAGCAAAGCAGACTGAAGTGGTAACAACTGTCATTTCCCAAATTCATGTGCCAGTGGGTGAGAGGTTCGGGGCGCATAGAGCACAAGATCTGACTGATCCCAAAGACTAGCCTCATGCTAAATCCTTCTACTGGTAGCTATGCTTTGATCCAGGTGTTAATGCCAACTCTCTGTATTACCTAGACTCTTGTACAGGCTGTGTGATGTGTACCTTTGTGGCCCCTGTGTCCTGACATTGTCCTGATAGCATGTTTCTTCTTCCTTTCTGTTCCTTTCTGGTGTATGTGTTCTGACATGGACCTGGGGGAGGTTTATCCCTTTATGGCCCCTGTGCCCTAAAGTAGACTTTGTGGCATAACACTCTACTCTATCTGGATTCTGACACTGACTTAATAGCACACTTTGTTTGGGTCTTGTGGAATATGATTCTCCTGGTACATTCCTCTGTTGTTCTTGGGTTCTGGTATGGGCCTCATGGCTGAAACATGTGTCATACGCTCACAAGATGATGATCATTACCACCTTGAAGTGCTGCAGTGAGAAACAGTCATTAGGTGGTGATGAAAGTCAATTCCTGGGCTGGTCTTTCTATAGACAAGTGAGGAAACCCGACCTTTCTTGGTCACTATCTTTCTGGCTCAATCTCTAGACTGAGTGGGCCTGGCTCTAGTTATTTTGTTCATCTCTGTGAACACATAACTGACAAGAGATAAATTAATGAAGGAGAGGTTTATTTAGGCTTGTGATCTGAGGACAGTCCAGCATGGCAAGGAAGGTCTAGCAAAGACTATCATAGTGGAGCATGTGGCTGGAACTACTAATCCTAGGACAGGAGGTAGGGCCAGGCTATAAGACCTTCCTACTTAAACCACTTCCTCCATGCTCCCTACCTTCCAAAGCTTTCGACACCTCCTGAGGTAGAACCCCTAGATGGAGATAATGTTGACTAGCCCATGAGCCTTTGGAGACAGGTCCCTTTCAGAGGTGCCATAGATGGGCTTTTCTTGCATGCCTAGGGCTTGACACTAAGTAAGCCCCTCACTACATATGTAGCATGAACAAAAAAGATATTGGTACACTTGTGCTTTTTGGGATCAGCAGTGAAGCATCATGGGAAAGCAACTGCAAAGATGCTTCTTAAGTGTTTACATGTTTCAGATGTCTATAAAGCTATTTTTGACACAAAATATTGACTGCCTGTTGACACTGACCAAAGGCAGTACAGCCAATGCTTAACACATTTTACTCCCCACCCCTGACCATCATCTCACATTCTCTCTGTATTGCCTATTGTAGTGTTCTTTGCATAGACTACAGCAGGGGGAATAGAGCTGAACACTTGTTCAAGGTCACAGGATCCTCGTACACAAAAGGGCTCTACTTATCGCAAGATTTACACTGAGTTATTTAGGAAATGGGAAGCTAGTCTATCAGGTCTCATCAGGAGTGGGAGGGGAAGAGGTAGGGAGCTACAGGTGGGATACAAAATGAATAAACTGTAATAAACATAAAATATATCTTAAAAAAAGAAATGGAAGCACATATTCAGGACAGATATGTTAAATAGCAGAGTGGATTGATCAGAAAACCCACACAGGACACATGGTGAACTCCAGAGTTATCCAAAAGCATATGAACCTCACCTCCACACGCTGATTAAGGGAAATCTTCCATAGAGACAGGTCTTCTTAGCTAGTGTTCATTTTGCTGATTACTTTTAAACTCTCCGTCTTTGAACAGGTCAGTATTCTGGGTATGTGCTTTGGAGGCATCTTCAGCCTTCATTTCATACCACAGGCACCTGCTACTCTACATGTGAAAATAAATAGGGAAAGGAGTGCTTAGTTGAACAAAAGTAACCAGACTGAAGAAGAGGGGAGCAAAAGAGGTAGAAGGTTGTTCTAGGCAGGGCATTGGGGGGCAGGGAGAGAAGCAATTAAAGTGTAATTGATGAAAAAAAGAAAATGGAACAACATCATTTTTGATATAAATTATAGCATGTTCCAAATAATCTAAATAAAATATATATTTGTTTTGAAAAAAAAAAAAAGCACAGTCAAATTTTTTTTTTCCTCCCACCATCTTCCATATGACATTGAAGGACATGACATGAAAACAGGATCCTATTTTGGCCTTTATTTAAGTGTTTGCGTTTTTCTTCAGGTGGATAACATCCACTTTCCTTAGTACTCCCTGCCTGGAGGGCAAAACTTTACATATCCGGACACACCCTCCTTAGAGGCTGGCCTCTCCCAGGACAGCTTGGTCTGACTTGACCCTCCCTCCCCCCCCACCCCCCGCCTGCACTGAGCACCCTTTTGGTTCAAGCAAAACTCAACTTCTCTCTTGCTTAAATTTACTTTCTACAAGTTGATATGATGACTCTGATTCTTATTGTGAGGAAACAGAGCCTGTAGACAAAATTAAAATTGATGTATTTTGGGTGAGTGTCACATTAGCATGGCAACCAGGGTGAGGACTTCTTCATAGATACCTGCTTCTGCCAAAAAGCACCACCCAGCACCTTGTATAATGCTGTTTCATGCATATCCCATCCCTTGTGACCCAGCACTCCTTTGCTACGGAAAACAGTATCTTGACTTCTCTCTAACGTAACTGTTTTCAGCCTTGCCTATCCATGGCATTCATCAGAATCTGCATGCAGGCAGCATGGAGCCCCTAATTAAACACTCCAGGGAATGTTTCATTGGTAAGCCTGTGTCATTTTTTAATAGCTACCAAGTTACAAAATAGAGGAATGATGGGTGTTTGGATTTAATCAGAAACACTGCTAACTGCTCCTTTCCCTCCTCAGTCGATGGTTCTCTGTTCACACACTGGTGGCCAGACAGACTCCTTCCCTTGCTGGCAAGCCACTGTGGCCGACACGTGGGGTGGGGGGGTGTCAGCTTTTAATTGTAACTGTCTTGCAGAGCGGTGTTGTTTTAATATCCTGTATAGATTTTTATGTAATACACTTACTCGCAGGCAGCCCGAAGCAAGAATCAATTCTGTGAAGGGCTCTTCTTTTGTTAAAAGCCAATCTTGTTTTAATGATGCATGAAGAAATATTCTAGCATTGACATTTTTCTGTCAGGTTTCTTTTGAAAAATCAATTAAGATAATACTGCTTTGACCTAGTTATCTAGTTAATGCTTATTAGGGATGTAATATGATTTACTGTCAGCATAATAATTTTTGTATCTTATCCCATTAGCTTGTGCATATTTCAAAGTGTATCATACAATGGTCACTACTTAAAATGTAATGTAGCAGAATACATTAATTAGACTGACTGGGGTCATTAGACAGGAGCTATTTCATTGACTCCTTTAAATTTGTGTATACTTTCTACTAAGACATCCTGTTATTTACCTGTCCAAAGCATTTCTTCACCAGTGGACTTACTCATTTTGTGAGCAACCATCCTCTACAAATTACAAAAAAGGGTATTTACAGTTAAAATGGTTGGGTCTGGGGTTAGTCAGTATGTGTGAAATTTAAGCAAATTAAGACTTAAACAAAGTGAGGGCGGTAGACTGGGCAGTGAACATCTGGGCTGTAGCAGACATGCTGTGGAAATCACAAAATATGCAAAACCCAGTACTCTTTAAAAAACGGTTCCCGCCTCCTTTGTTGCCTTTGTGTTAGTGACTGTCGGTGGTACTGTCTGAAAGGAAGCCCTTCCAGGGAAGTTATTGATTTCTTCCCATTCGGGATTCGGTGGTAACTAGAGGCAGAGTGGCCACAACCTCGTTAAGTGGCACCCAAATGAAATCTCTCCCTGCTTTCATGTTGGTGGAGATCTGCTTGAACCTCAGGACTCGGCGTGTGTGTGTGCTGGGACGCCGGGGTGTGGAAGGACACCGTGCTATTGCTCAGAAGGTCGCACACATTTCTCTTCTCAGGGCTTTCAGCTGTTTCCCTGCACTGAAGTCTTTTTCCTGTCTTCCTGGCTGGAGCCCCCTCTGATACAGATGTGCCTAATGCTGTCACAGGTTCTTTGCTGTCTGACCCCACCTTCACCTGCTTGCATCCCCCACTCCTGATCTGTGTCACCAACACCCCACACAACTGTAAACATCCTGGCATGTGTGAAATATCCAGGTCCTCCTATCAGTATAACGCATAAAAACCAGGGTGGCAATGAGTAAATAAAGACCTTTCTGCCTTGGCCCAGTCTGTTCACTCTACACATTCCCTCTGTTTATATAATATTCTCTCTCTGAATCATTAGGAAGCACTTTGAGTCAGATGTCCGCTGTCCATCATCACAAATTCACCCAGAGAATGTTTGCACTTAACAAAAATGATGGATTTGTGTGGAAAGCTTAGCAGAGCCACCTCCCTAGCCTGGTAACATTTTAATTAATTAAGAGGGAGAAATCAATGAGCATGGGCTCTGTTTCCTAAAGGGTATTTTATATTTTCTATTTTTGTGTTTTAAGATGAAAGTTTTTTGTTTCTCATTTTTGATTATTCATAATTAATCTCACTGTCTTTCCCAGTTCCCTCATTTGGTATTCATACTCTCTCTCTCTCTCTCTTTCCCCTTCCTCCCTTCCTGCTCCATGTTAAAGATCTTCAAGTGCATTTCTCTAGGGGCATTCAGGATATAGAAGGTCACTGGTCATTTTCCATGCAAAGAACATCTGAGTTCTATAGACCTGTACCTGAATGATGCTGAGGCTGATCTGGCTAATGTGATGGCATCCTGAAAGGCTAAAGGGGAGGGAGCAGGAGCTGCAGTGTGCTGGTCTGGTAAGCAGAGTCCGTGGGCACAAAGGACTGTGGAAGTGAATGGGGCATCTACACACAGACTTAACAGAAAGTCCTTGTCAATAAAGCCAAGGGAAGCAGCCGCTGTGAGCTCTGCCTGCCTGCACATTTGCATACAGGCTCTGGGCCGCCCAGCACTGGGCATGTCACTTTTAAGCACCCAGTTAATTGACTTGACAGGGAGGTGAGCGCCTTTCTGAGAGATGCTACTGCAGACTGTGGTTTTAATTATGAGAAGCGTTAACTGTGGGTGGCAATTGGGAGCCTGAAATCATTGGCTAATAATCATTGATCAAACGTGGATTCCAAATAAAGGATATTAGAGTGGTAGACATGAACAGTTCGCTCTGGATTCCACGTTATTATCTCCTGCCTAACTAGGCACTTTCCTGCGTGTCTGAACTCTTTTGCCTTTTAACTGTGCCTGCTGTTGCTATGGCGATGGCATAATTTTGTAATGGTCTAAAAATGACACTGGCATAGATACTGACAGATAGGAATTAATTCACTAACAAGTAATTATGTAGCGAAATGTTGACTGCCACGCAGAAGGTGTGCAGTGACACATTTTCTGTTTTTCAGGGCTGGCAGTAACATTAGCGTTGGTCATTAGTGGTAGACGTCTCCGTACAGTGTTGGATACAGACTTATATGCAGACCTATTTAGTTACCTGTGTGACAGCCTTGTTCAGGACACCAGAAACAGCTGTCCCAGCCTGTATGAGCCAAAATAATTAGGCCTGTCATCTTCCCGCTCTGATTTCCCCTTCAACCTGCCCACAAAATGCAAATATTGTCTTTCATTGTCACAGTCACCTTGACATGGATATTGCCTTGGCGCATAACTGGATGAGATGACTCCGAATTTGCATTGTTCATTCTAATAAATTTGCTTCCCCTCCATTGCATGGCAGGACCCATCAGATAAAGTCTCCCGGAGTGTCATCAATCACCAGTCCTGACAGACGGCTTTTGCCTTCATTTGTTACATACGAGAACATGCTTAATTATTTGTCCTGTAATTAGTTGGGAAAATGTCAGGAAATGTCAGCTCTCTGTTCGCTGTGGAAGGACTCCGCTTGAAAGCAAGGATGACTGAAGTGTCATTAATGCTGCCTAACTAGAGGCAGATCAGCTGGGGAAAAGTGAAAGCCCCTAAAAAAGTAATCATGGCGAGTTACAGAAAATGGGAACCCAGCGCCCACAGTGAGGCGCGTGGCCTATTAGCAAACACTCGTGTGCTCGGTGGCTGGTCTCTACAACGAGCTACTGGAGGACGAGCAGACGGAGAAGAGACCTCGCGGATTGCTCCCAGGTCCGGCACCCTCTTCTCAGCATTTCCTAAGCCAATCGTGCTCGCTGTGTTACTCTCAGGGCTCCTGATATTTAATTTACAGATTTAAAGCCCATCTTAGCATTCGATCCGCACAGCACAAAGCGAAGGTGGGCTGCTCTGAATTCATCTAGGCGGGGAGGAATGAAAGCAAGCGTCAGAACTGTCAGTCTCCTCTCAGAACTCTGCTAATAAGAGTAAATCTCCATTCGTCACCACTTGGCAACAAAACGCACAAACAAACAGAACGTGGGAAAGAAGCAAGGAGGACGAAAGGCGCACAGTTGTCTGCAGGCTCGAAAGCCTTGGGCGGCGTGGTGCCCTGCCCACACCTGGAACTCCAGGAGGAAAGCATTGTTTCAGCAGCCGGATGTGGGACCTTCCTGGTATTTCCTAGCTAACTAAAAGAGAGATGGATTCTTCTGGAAGAAAGAATGCTCCTCTTACGTGACAGGTGGCTCTGTTTTAAAGCCGACTCCGGCTGGGTTTTTGATCAGGCTTCAGAAACTGCGACACCCTCCCTGTGTGTGCGCCCTGCATCCTGTGGCTGATGTCCCTCCCGTCATGGTCCCTATTCGTGTGTCGTTTGTTAATAAAACACCACCAGCGGTTCTGTGTTGCCCACCATGTTCATGTGAGGTCCGTGACGCCCATCGTTTCAAGTTTAGAGAATAAGCAAAAATTCCCAGGGCTTCAGAGACACCTCATTTGCCCCTGGCTGACTTTGCTGATCAGGAAATGGTTAATAGTGTTTTTTGTGAGGAAGACTGCAATGGTTCTGTGCAAATTATATTTAAAGACAGGCTGTCTTGACTAGCAGACCTCCACTCAGGACGGAGAGCGAGTTCCACACAGCTGCAGGATAGGAGAGCTCATCTCTGCTGTACCTTCTAATAGATCACATTAAAAAAATCAATCTAGTGTTTATCTTTCAAAGTTCAGCAGTGTGTAGAGCCAATTCATGGAAGGCAGGCAGTTCGTGGAGAATGAGGCACACCCAGGTGCTCAGTGAGTACTTGCTGTTGAGATTCCAAATTATTGATGGGGTTGATCCCTTCCCTTAGTGGCAGAACTGTGCTCAGCAAGGCTCTGATTTTGGTCCTTAGAACTGGAAAAAACATAAGTGATAGAGAGACAGAGAGAGACAGAATGAGAGAGAGAGAAAGGAAGAGATGGGGTAGAAAATAGAACTACAATTACTCCGAGGCGGCTATCCTTCAAAGATTATTCTAATTTAATCTTTGCCCCATGTCTTAGACCAGTGCCCCTTTTCCTGAGGGAGAACCCCCCCTCTATGTCCCCAGCATGGGGAACCCTTTTATTCTCTTTCCCTTTAAGAACACTTTCTGCTGGGCTTTCAAAGGCATCGTGGGGCCGATGTTGAAAATTCCAGCAATTAGCCACACAGAAGAACAATGTTCCCTTCGAACATTCTAAGATGTCCCTCTGTTCTCACAGGTTGAGCATTTTCTAACGAATACCAAAAGACTAGGAATCTCCTCTTTTGTGTATTAAATCTTCTAGCATTTCCACCTAATGAAGTAGAGCTGGGGTGAGTGAGGAACACCTCCAAACCATCTTCTCTCTTAACAGTGGAGTCACACGGGTGCACTACATTGCTACCGACTTCCACCTGACCACTCCAGGATGGAGCAAATGGAGACAGGCTCTGAAGGTGGCACCTCGTTGAGAAGCTTCCTCTGTCCTGGAAAAGAGGCAAAGTTCCTTTAGTTTCTGTGAGATTTAACTATCTTTAGGTTCAGCCTTTAACACAGGGTAGACCTGCAGTACACCAGGCAGGGAGCAGGGCCCTCACATAGCCTGACAATTTTCTGAGGGGGGGTGGGTATGTCTTTGTTAACAAAGCTCTTCTCTGATCAGCACCTCATGGGTTTATACATACCTACAGAGTGCTCCTTGTCATTTCTCCTTAGTCATCAAGAAAGAAAGACAGAAACACAGACAGACATATTCTGGCTTATTAATAGACAGTGTGGAAGATGCATTTATTTATTCTACCTGTCCAAGCATGCATGCTCACCCTTTTCCTTGGTGCAGGCTGTGGATGCGTATACACAGCTGATGTCACACTCCCTGCATGGGTGGGGTCAGCAGGCAGGGACTGGAAGAATGTGGCTGTCTGCCTTGCAGCCTGGCTTGACCATCAGTGCAGGGACACAGGCTGTCCACCCACAGGGCTGCCTGCTGAGTTAGGGGTCAGTGCTGGAAGGCAAGGCTGTGCCTCAGAACCTTCTGCTGGCTCCCCAGCTGCTGCGTCTTACACTCAGGCAGCTGTTCCCAGCAGCTCCAAGAAGAAAAATGTCTTTTAGGGAGCTTTTGATAAAATAAATCATCATCATTTTGGTAAGGCACATTTTATTAGTGACAAAACCCACTTGGCGAATTTCTTTCTCCATATGTATAAATATAGCAAGTTGAGCTGTGAGTAGCAAAGTTTGGAACCACCTCTTCCAGCTCCCTGTGCTCGCCCTCTGAATGTTTTGTTCTTTCGCGAATGAGGGAAGAGTGACTTGCTTGTTTGTTTTGGAGGATCACTATGGGTTCTTCTAAGGAAAGACAAAGAAAGAAGTCAGCAAATCACCACTCCAGAGTCCAGGAAAGCCGACCTTTCTCTTGAGTAAAGGCATTTTGAATGCACCCGAAGCGATGCTCCCTGGAGGAGATGTCTGCGGAGCTGCCAGGATGCAGCTCTGAGCCCAGAAGCTTTCTGGGCTCTGGGTTTGCAGGTTCCTAGACCCGGTGCATATTTTATGAAATGATTAATGCCGGAAAGGAGCTCGCATTTTTGCATTTCCATATTTAAGCATACATAATAAATCGAGAATTCTTACAAACAGATAAGACTGGTTTAATAGCATTATGGACAAATAACAACACAATAAGCTGGAAACAATACATTTAAGAGGAAGTGAAACAACGCCTTGAGGTCAGACAATATCTCCCAAAACATTGGGAGAAGGCTGTCAATTGTTTGTATAACGTACGACTGCAAAGCCTCTTAGAACGTTGTTAAGTCTTTATTCAGTAATACATTATCATGCATATTTCATGGCAGGGATTACTAAGGCAGAATTGTGTGTCATTTTTGTTGTATGTCTTTATAATTACACCTTGAAGCCACCACTAGGTTTTTTTTAAACTACATATTCATGAAAAGCGGACTTGTAATTTGATAAAGGGGAGCTTGTGTTCCCGTCTCCATTCAAACGGCATCATGAAGCAGAATAGAAGTAGGCATCTGTGTTCTCCGGCATTAATCTCCTCAAGCACATTCCGGCTGCTGTGATGTGCAGGAGGGAGATAAGTCCTGAACGGGCTGGAGCCGAGCGGGCCAGACAACTCTATTATTGGCTTCATAATTGCTTAATTAAACTTTTGTCAGTAATCATTATGGGGGCAATAGAGCTGTTAGACTGGCTTCTGTTAAGCAAAAATCAATAAACTGTTGGAGTTAATTTCGCTGTATTTTTTGTCCTGCAAATGAAATTCATTGCTCCCGGTTAGTGATCTGTGTGGCTGCCGCCCGGCTGATATGAACAGCCATCACCATTTGAATTGAGGGTATTCAGTAGCACATGAATATGAACAAATGGCAGACATAAATCTCTTGCATGAAGTACACCTCCTACCCCTTTATTATGGAACAATTGACCCATCTAAAATGAATTCTAATGCCAGGAAAGCGTTTAGATTTAAATTACACCATGGTCCTCTGGATCTGAAAGATGGCAGCATAAAAAAGATTAATATGCTAATTATTTTTCTCCTTATTTTTTTCCTCCGACATCCATGGTGGGGTATTGTAAAGCGTGTAAATAAGATGACTGTTTTGTCAAGAAATGGCTCCGAGGCACACTATATCCCATTGCAATTTAATTTGTTTATTCAAAACCTCACTCCAGATTTTAACTGTGTTCGCAATAACACTTTATTTTTCACGTAATGTTTTCCTTTCACAAAGAATTCCTGGAAAAGTAAAGCATGTTTTTGTTTATTGAAATAGATTTAATGGTATTATGAATGATGATGCGCTTAACTGAGACTGTATTTATAAATTCCTGTCAAACTTTTTTTTTCTTCTCCCCACCCAAGCTTATGGCATCGATCGTGGCAGTGCTGTGTCTGTCTCTGCACTGGGCAGGAAGATGGAGGCGGCACAGGGGCAGGCGGGCTTTCTGTGACACACCAACCCCTGCAACTTTTACACGAGCCCTCGCCCATTCTTTAAATGAAAAATCTAAACAAACCAAAACAAAACACCGAAAGCTCAGCCTCCCCTCACGAAGCAGCCCAGTGTGTGAGCACTGTCCCCAGTCCACAGAAAGGCTTTATTCTGTTTCCTCTAGGAAACAGCTTCTGTAGCATCAAAAACCACTAGGACCCAAGGCAGGGAAGGAGGCAAGACGAGATGTTCAAGTCCACCAGGTCCTTCTGCCATATCTTGGCAGGCTCCCACTGGGCACACATCCCGAAGCTAGCTCAGGGTACTAGGAGAGCGTGCAGGATGGCTCCACCTAGACACACCAAGGAATGTGGTGAAGTTAGGAAAATGCCCGCAGTGATCTCAGGATGGGAAATGGCTTGGCTATGACATTCTTTCTGAGGCTGTAATGTCAGGCTTGATCACAAGAAGAAAATTTCTCTGTCTTTGAAGATGGAAGAAAGAAAGACACTATTCTGAAGGATTTGCTAGGTGTACCTAATAAATGGAAAATGGAAAGACAATAAAAGTTAAGGGAATTTGATTTTAATATTTGTATGACTTGAGGCAATTCTTGACATTGTCACATTGCATGTGTTTATTCCTGACTCCTTACTTTTCTTTGTCTGTGAGAAATGATGAAGACCCACGCAGTCCCAATGCCGTTACTGTCACGTAGTGGCATTAGCTGGCATAAGCATGGCCAGTGTGTCTGAGGCTTCCCTGAGATATCAGCATCCTCTGCTGCCACCTGCAAAGTGCTGGAGCACAAGGCGTACCAGCTGCTCAATTAATGCTGAGTAAATGGCTGGACCAACACTCAGGCTGACCTGTGGCCTGAGAACAGGGATTGGTCTGACAGGCTCATTCATGCCTTCCTTCCCTTCCAAGTCTCACTTTTTTTGGCACTTGCAAATCAGCTTTCCAAGATGGATATGGCTGAAACAGTGCAACTGAGACTCCTGCCTAGAAAGCAGACTCCTGCCCCCGTCACAAGCCGACATTTTTATCTGTCTCAGTTTGTTCTGAATGGTCTTTTTTTACCCAGAATAATTTGAAGCTATTCTCTTTTTCATATCCCACTTCTGAGAATGTCTGATGTGGGAAAGGAAATATTTCTCGTGCAGTTAGCAAGATGGACGCCACGATTAGAATTATTAATACTTCTGTAGTCTTCAGAATGCAGGGAGGGGGCTGATCAATCCTTTTCTAATAAGAAAAGTGTCTGACATGATATCTGGTCCTACAAGATTGTTAGTCTTGAGTGCTCCAATAAGTCTCATCATGGGAGAGAACAGACTCTTAGGAAATAGTGCTTGGGATCACATGTAGATTAGGAGATGCTCAAATGTACATATGGGGATTTCAATTTTCATTATTGCATTCATTATATGATTTAAGTGAGATTACAGAACAACATAGACAGTACCTTGTGATTAAGTAACAGTATTTAGGCATCCTAGAAACCTTTGGGGTAATTCTTTTGTAAAGTTGCAACTCATGCATTTCAGCATGCATTATGTATTGAGTTTTAAAGCTGCATAAAGCTTGGCTAAAGCACTGACTTTCCTCCAAGAACACCGAGCAATACAAGGGATTAGGAACCTTTTGGCTGGGTTGAAAGGGATGAAGGTGGCAAGGCCGAGGAAAGCCACCGGCAGGGTCCAACTTAAGCAGGCACATCCTGGCATATGAGGACACTGAGTTTTCAGAGTGCTGTGCTGGTGCTGGTCCCATGGGAGATGCCCACACACATCTGAAAAGCCTCTTCCTCTTCTTTGGAATTTATTGGGAGCTGTGTTCCCTGGATTCCTGAACTCTTGCCTGGCTAAAGCTGCATGTGGAGGTGAGGTGGGAGCCCTGTGCCTCTTCAGAATGAGACATATCTGAGTTCTGTTTTTAATAAAGCTCGTTATTTGACAGTTTCCAGTGTCCCCAAGCATGGGGCCTTGTTCACTTCCCTCTGATGATACATTTTTCTTCTATGTATTTCATATCCTTGCACAGATGTGAGGGATTTCCAATGATCCTGGTCGTGTTTTATGCCTGCACTGCCTTCACCATCGCCACACTTGTGGCTGGCTTTGGAAGCAGGCACATGCCTCCCTTAGGTGCCCTCCTTTGTTTCCAATCTAATTTGCTGACCTGCGTGCATATGGGTACATTTAGTATGGGGAAAGCATATCAGTTTGCAAGTGCTAGCCTGCGTTTATTAAGACTTCATCACGTTCTCGACAACATAAAATATAGGTACATCACTTTGGGGATCTTGCTTTTTCTTTGGGCTAAAGGCAAACATAGAGAGAGAGAAAGGGGGCTAGAGGAGAAGGAAAACAATATGCTTAAATGTAAAAGTGTTAATAAACTTGAAAGAAATGAGTAGTTTATTAACTTGATGTGTATCACAAACATTCAAATTCAAGAAAATTTGTTCAGATAATTTTTGCTATTTTAATTTGTTTTTTTTTAATCATATGATTTGATTTTGAACGGCATGAGCATCATTGCTTACAGGATGCAATTACTGAAGGAGAATTTGAGAGTCAAATTGGAAGAGGGAAAAGTCTCTAATAAAATCTGAGATAGTGGAGGTTCCCTGATATCATGAGCATTGAGCTTCCCCTCTGTATCTTCTCTATGATCTTCTGTAGTTCTTTATTGTCTTTTATCTAAAAACCACTGGATCTTCCATACTGCCTGCAGTGGTCAATGTACCTTCCTATAACTATGGAAGTGACTCCAATGACCCTTAACCTGTGCCTAGTTCCATCATAACCCTGGTGCCCCAGGACACTGTCCTTTCACTGCCAGGTCCACAGGAGTGATCCCTGTTCACCCCTGCCACCTCCAGCCATGGGCACACTGCTCTCGAATATAGTATTTATTGTCTTCTTTTCTCCTTGTAAAGAAGGCATCGACTTTTTTTTTCTTTTTTTTCTTTTTTTTTTTTGAAACAATAAATACAGAAAATGAGAGAGAAAAGTAATTCTAGACTCTGAAGCAATGACCAGCATTGCCATGCTCAGCCTGTGCTGGTGCAGGGCTCAGTGTGTGGATGTGCTCAGCAGCCTATGGAGGTACAGGGTTCTGTTTGTAGATGTGCTCTGCAGTTTTGGCTTTTTGCACAGAAGAAGCACAACTCTTTGAGCCTGTATCCCTCCTATAAGCTGGACCAGTATGATAGGCTCTTGCATGGCTGTCTAACGTTTACTAAGAAATCAATTTTAAAAGAAAATTGTGTATCCTGTTTCTTCAAAGAAAACACAGTGGTCTCTAGGCTGTACAATTAGGAAGAAGTGCAGATGTTTTGTGCAGGCAACACAACTGGATGGATGATGCTCCATTGAAGGCCTGCTTCTGTGGGTGGAGCCCCACCCAGCTTTGGCTTCTGGGGATTCAGCTGCTGCTAATGTCTGGACTGTTTTACACTCAGACAGTGTGAAGAGACAGAGTTTTTATGCTGGACTGTGCAACCCAGTCAGGACACCCACCACCTATTCAAATCTGCAAACAACAACAAAAGTAAACTCATTATTTTAACCAGTTCTCTACCCCAGTCTGAAAGCTGGTTAAAATAACCCCACTCTTGGCAGGGAGAGGACACCTTCTATGCTTTCCTAAGCTCCAAGGGAAAAACTGTCTTAGCGAAGGCACCTGGCATAGTGTCTCCTTGTTTTCCTGATCAAGCTGTCCTGGCCAGTGTGTGTTGCTGCGGAGCCATCCACAAGGCACTCTGCAGAGAAGAACGTTCAGCCAGCCCTTTCTCTTCCTTTGACCTGGAGTGTGGATGTAGAACTGCAGTTTGTAGTATTTTAGGCACAGCCAGGGTATTTGAAATGAATCAAAAGATGACCGAATGTGGCCCTTTTTGATTTTCACAAGCTGGGAACCAACTTGGAGAGAAATTGCCACTGCAAATGTGGTGTGCTGAAATATTCCTGGACAGCTCCTCAGAGCCCCAGGGCAAGACCTTCCTTCCTAAAAATACAGCACATTTTCTGTTCATTAAAAACCACCTTCAGCCCCATGAGTGGCCTACCTTCTCTCCCTCCCTGGCCGCTCCATCCTCCTGCACCTTTACCTCACAGCAGGACAGCAAGGAGAGGAGGCCCCACTCTCCTCCCTGCTAGCAGGCAGACAGTGCCTCCTTCCCTTCCTTCTCTCCCTGGTCAGCATTCTATATCAACTTCACAAGGGAAAAATGGTTGTAAAGTCAGCCCATTCCATAATGTAATGATAAGAGTTCTATTCTTTCTAACCAGAGTGTGGATACATGTGAATCACTATTCTGTCTGGACTCCAATATGACAAATTTCAAAGCAAAGTATCTCTATTTGGTGAGGACCCAAAGCCAAGCAGAGGCTTCTCCCTTCCAGAAAATAATGATGATTTTACAGAGTGGTGCTGCTGGTTCTGGGCGAGAGCTTTTCTTTATTTAGTAAAAGCCAGATTATTAATGAATTGAAAATAGTTCCAAAAAGAGGGGAAAATCTCCTGGAAGAGAAATTATTTAGACCACCCAAAAGACCATCCTAGGCTCTTAGGCTTGTTCTGGCCAGAGAGGGGGCCCTTCCCCCAGCAGAGCCACCTATTCTACCATTTCCAAACAGCACGGAGCTTTGTAAACAATTCCATGGCTTTTTTCGACAGCCCTTTCTGGCGGCCCATTGATACCAGTGTTTATTCACGAAAACTCCTGAAGCGTGGCAAGCATGAAAACACGGAATTAAACGTGGAAACTTTAATTTTCATCTCATTAAGGGTGCACAAATTGAATACTAATTATTAAAGGTGAAATAAACTAAAAATGCCCGCTGGAGCTAGACCAAGTAAGTTAGCTTAGCCTTGGCTGCATTCATAAAGACAGCAAGGACTCAATGGGTCAGGCTCCACAACTGAACCTCGCCAGCTCCTCTCTTAGCATAGGGGAAAGGTCTGGGTGAGCCACAGATGGGAGACATTGTCCAAGAGCCTTGTTTACGAAGCCTCATTGTAATCTGAGTTCAGTTTTCCGTATTGTCAGTTTTGAAATACTTACGATTCTGAACCCTATGTTTCTGAAAAGAGAATTCTTCTCCTCTTTCAAATAATATAATAAAGTTTTATACATAACGACTTAAAGTGAGGCATTGCAGCAGGCACAGCTGACTGTCTTCCTGGACAAAAACTGCATCAACCATCCTTGATGATTCAAGACCCCTCAGTATGACTGGATGACAGGTACAATTTTCTAGGGATTTTTGCATCCAGCGTAGTTACTTGTTCTGGAGTGAAAGAAACCACTGCCTGGCCTTGGTGGCAATGTGGCTACTCAAGCTTTAGGGTGCCACAATGGAGCTGAACCTCTGGTCTGTGGCTGTGACTGCCAGAAGCAGAGAAAGCAGTTGCTGTGTGCGCAGTTTTCCAGCCAGCGGCAGCCAGCGGCCTCTGCCGCAGAGGCCTCACACAGTGCCCTCTGCCGAGCCACGAGAGGCTCCTCTCCTCCTTCTGGAGGGGAAGCTTTCTTTCCCGTACTTGCCAGTATCTTGTCATGTTTCAACAGAAAACAAAAGATCAAAAGCACACTCGCAGCGAAGTGAACAAGGCCCTCAAGTACAGAGGCTCCGTTCATTATTTTAAGAAAACGGAGCTAATTTCTTTAAAGCAGGGCAGACAGGCATTGGTCGCCTCCTTCTCCCCATGAGTGGTGTGGTTTTGTGTGACATGCCTGTGCTTGCTGTTTGGAACACAGAGTGCTGAAATGTAGCCTCGGTGGTGTCTCTGTAAAGGTGATACATGGGATCTGTCTGTCAGACAAATTCCCCCAACAAGTACAGGTATTTATAAAATTATCTCTAAACTTTGGTCTGAGGGGCCTTTTTAGCCAGACGTGGGAAGGCTTGCCGGGCTCATTCACACTGAAATCTCTTAATGATGGTTAATGTCACCCTGTAATCTCCATAGCTCCTCTTTAATTGCAACTTTTTGAAGCCTGTCTGCACCCTTGGAGGATGGCGGATCCCTAAGTCTTAAGACTATTCAGGTGGTCCTGCTTGGCACCTCGGAGCTCACACAAGGGGTTAGATTAGAGCTGAGAGGCCTGAGAGCCCAAGGTTCTCCTTCACCTGAGCACCCGGTCTCCCTTGTTTGCAAAGTTTGATGTGCTGCTACCTGCTACTGAAAGACAGCCTGCAGAGAGTCATGGGTAAGGCTGCTTTCTCAGAAACTGTTGTTTTTAACTCAAATCTGGGGCTATGAAAAGCAATGCATCACACTAAGCTATTCATTGGAGATATGCCATAATACTTTTTTTTTAATCCACTGTCTCTGATATGTAGAGAGAGGATTTGACAGTGAGAGTTTCCATGGATGGAAGAGTTTTGAAAATAATGTATCTACTTATCTATCTGTATATGTCCATTCCACATCTGGGTTGGTTTGCCTTCTGGGCCACACCCTGCCGAAATGAGTAACTGTGTCAAGTCTTCTTTACCTTGCTTGTATATTTGAGGATACACTGAGTAACAATTGTTCAAAATACACTGACTATTACCAAACTGACCTTTTCCAATTCTAAGATCCTCAGTGAATTGAGAGATCATCACCATCATTTTGCCTGGGATTCCAAAGATTACTTGTGTTACACATTAAATAATTTGCTTTTCTGTTTAATTGAAAATGCCTAAAATAGGCTCGGGGAACAAGGGTTACAAACTACAGACCTTTGCATGGTGATGCAAGCTGTATGACCTGCAAGAGTCTTTGATACTGTCTCTCACACAGCTGGAAAATAAAATTTTAACCACAAATGTGAAAGAGCAGGAGGCCAGGATTATAGTGGAACCTTTAATGTGTTGAATATTTTATTTGGTTTTTGAAGCAAAACATTATGTAACTTTTAAAAGTGTGAACATCTTTTTCTCCAAGGACACATGGCTTAAGGGTCCCACTGGTTTGGGAATCATCTTAATTAAAATTATTCATATGAGCTGACACGGTTTCTAATATCTAAGTTCCCATTTTTCTTTTGCATCACTCTTAATCATCACGCTATTTGCCTCTGTCTGTGGGTGCCGCAAGCCAGTCAGGTGTGTGAAGTCACTCCTCCTGGGTTTTCTTGCATCTAGCAGTTTGCGGTGTGCCCACCAGGGATCCACCTTTCTCTCCCGAGGAGGATGCCAGGAGGCAGATGCCAGAAGAGACTGGTGTCAATTAGAGCGCGTCTCAGTGTCTCAAACGCTATGCTCATGGCTGCCCATGCAGTTTGGTTCTCCTGTGAGATGGGAGGCAGCACTCAACCAAGAGCATCTTGGGAGGCAAGGCATCTCCCCCGCACTTTCACAAAGCCAAGTGGGATTTCGCCCTGGATAGCTCTGCCTTGCTTCAGGCAGACTTACAGCCACCCTCCAATCATCCATACCCAAGCTGATCCAGCAAGTTCGTTCCTATCATACACCCAGCAGGCCTTGTGGGAAGGAGGGGCATGCCGGAGACTATGGTCCCTGAAGGAATGAGGCGATGCTCACACCCATCCTCAGGCTGATTTTTGTCTCCTTGCCTTTTGTCTTGCTACTGTCTGGACTTCAAAGGGTGCTTTATGTTCGAAGCTCCTCTCCATGGCAAAAGCTAGCGTTAAAAGACTGGGATTACAACAAAAGTGCTGCAGTTAAGTGTCTGAACTCACCCCCACACAGCCTTCTCAGCAGTTCACGACATGCATAAACCTCGCCTGCATTCAGGGCAGCCGGGCCTTTGAGTTCAGCATGGGAAATTCACACCCATTTATTTAAAGACGGGAACATGTCTTTTATTTCCTTACCATAAAAGGCTCCAGAGACCTGGGTTTCCTTGGTTGTGACAAATATGTTGCTTCTGAATGCACGGCTAGGACCCCCCCAGCACTGAGGGAGATGGCCCACAGCCTTGTCACCAAACCCTCCGCGTGTTTACTAAGCTTTCGTGCCCTCAGCACTTGGATCGAAACACTTACGGTGGGGACAGGTACTTTGAGCTACGTTAGAGCAGGGCTGAGGCTGCTCAGTGACGTACATGGCAGACTTGCGTAGGTCCTGGCCCCCGTTTGTTCATTGCCTGTTTGTTGCCAAGGCTCAGGGTTTCCGTCCTAACCCCCACAGCCACTAGCACATATCTTGGCTTTTTAATGTGAGATTTAGGTGGGTCTATTTTTTCAGAGGCAGGACTGATCATTTTAGACTAGGTTGATGTCTACCACATCATCTTTCTTTCCTTATGTCCTGCTCTTAAAATGTCTTCTCCGTGATCTGTGAGTTCTGCTAATGTCCCTGTTACCTAAAATATTAAGTCACTGAAACACTGTAGAAATCTGTTATACACTAATGAGCCCTACAGCCCCTCCTCCAAGAGTGAAATACTTGAACACTTTGCTGTTTTTTTTTTTGTTTTGTTTTTTTTGTTTGTTTTTTTTTTTTTTTGTTTTTTGTTTTTTACCATGCCACACAGGGTCAATGTCTGAAGAGCTACGTGGCTTTAAAAACATATCCTGTTTTTAGGGCTTCTTCATTTCTTTTAAGAAAGGACAAACATAGGGAGTCTGTGCTCTCTAGGATGCTTAAGAGCTCCCAGGGGCATGCCCCACCACAGGATTCATGGTATGCACAGGGATGGATGCTAGAAAGCACTCCCCAGCCACTGCTCCAGGTACCTGCTCATTCCAGGCCCCCATCACTGCTCACCTGCCAGTCCAGCCACACAAAAGAGTGCTGTGCTCAATCCTGAGCTTGGGTGCTCTGGGCAGGAGCCCCATGACGACCATTCTCAGCTGCTCCTGTCCCCAGTAATTAGCCCTGGATGGCTGCTGCCCCTGGTGGCTTTTCCTGTGAGAGACATTTGACACTGCAGACATCAGAGGGATTTTTCAGGAGACTCTTGTGGCGTCCGAATGGCTCTTAATTAACCACTTAGGTACCCTCCTTCACTCCCCCGCTTGGCCCTTCCCAAATGGTCGGGGTTGCACTGCGGATCTAAACACCGGGGAAGCGTGCTATCAAAAGATCTTGTAAATGAAGGCTTGTGTAAATTATTTTTAATGATTCCCTCCTGGCACGCCATTATGTTTGTAGTTACACACAGGCACTTCAGAGATGGCTCGTCTTCTCGAGGTCAGCTGCAGGACCGCAGTAACTAGCTGCAGTCAGTAAATGGCTTATTAATTAGCGCCATGGTTTTACATTGCTGAGAGCTCTGATGTATGGGGCTGGCATTGTAATTGTGTGGAATCGAAATAATAAGCCATCTCAGGGCTCCTTATGCAAATTGGCATATTATAAAATCATTACCTATCTAAACAGTGAGTTTTAATAAGAATTACAATGATGAATTTTATGATAATTGACACTCAAATTTTAATCTCTTGGATTTTTATCATTTTGGTGGTTAAAGTGTGTTTCTAATTAAATGTTGCTTAAAATGCAAAGGGTTGCTTAACAATTCTGTTCCCTTCCTCTGGTTCACACTGGGTTGCTCTCTTTGGTCATAGAGGACGGGCCTTCGTAGGAGTGTGTACGTGACATTCTGAGACACTTGTACAGAGAGATGTTTAATTGTCTCGGTTTTGTGAGTGTGATTTTGATGAGGATGGATTGTCAACCTCCAGACAAAGAACTCTAAATGGCACTGGCCAGACTCCACAGGAGGGGTGAGCCCCTCAGAAAGCTGCTGCAGCCTTAGACTGGTGGATTTGCGGTGTGCAATGGAGTTCTAAATAATTACGGCTTTGATAACAAGCCCTTTGTCTTTCCAGCTTTACCAACAGCAATTTCACCTTAATTCAATATTGTGATCTCCGTTCTCCATCATTCCATAAACAGCTGTTTCAGGAGCTTCCTTCTCATGTCCTGTCCTTTCAGAAACGCGCTTGGTGCAGTGTTTTCTACCTCCATGAGGATGAATTCATCTCAAAGGGTAGAACACCCTGACACATGAACTAATGTTATACTGAGATAAGTTAAAAAAAAAAAGAAGAAAAGAAAAAACAGAACAAAATAAAATGAATTTACTTTTAGAAAATTAATCTTGTATCTTCCTGAGAATAAAAGAGATACAGTTGTCTCCTGATTGTTTTTTGAACATGTCAGTGATTAAAGCAAGGTTCTAAGGATGGGAATTCTGCTGATGCCCTGCTGGGAAGTTGAGGGTCTTCCTGATAACCCTAAGGGGAAACACAAGGGCAAGGGCTATGAAGTCTTGGATCTGCAGGTGGGGAGCGCATTGCAAATCTTCTGAGCCACCATAGACCACTGGGCTAAAGCCAAAAAGACCAGGGGAGGAGGGTGTGGCAGGGCCCATCCTTTAAGATGTGGGCCTCTGCTGACTCTCGCCTCTTGTCTTGGTCACTCTTTTATTGCTGCAAAGGGACACCATGACCACAGCAACTCCTATAAAGGAAAACATTTAATTGGGGTTGGCTTACAATTTCAGAGGTTCTACACCCGGTTCCTCTGGGAGAAGGAGAAAGCCAAGGGGCATCGCTTGGGCTTTTGAAACTTCAAAGCCCAGCCCTAGTGACACAGTTCCTCCAACAAGGCCACACCTCCTAATCCTTTTCATGTAGTGCCACTGCTTGATGATTATGCATTCAAATATATGTGACTATGGGGGGTGCTATTATTATTCAAAACCACACCTCTCCTGACACAAAATATCCCAGAGGTCTGTCACTCAGCCCTGTGCCCACACTTGGCTGCTTGTCTTAACATCTATTCCCAGACATGTCTCAGCCTCAGCTTTCTGCTTGTTCCTCCATAGACAGTTAAGGCTCCTCATTGACACTCTACTGGGCAATGTTCATGGCCACAGGATTACTACCCAGGACAGATCAAGGCTCTTTTTGGTATGAGTCCAGCCTCTCTATGCAAATGTCTCAGTCATCTGGCAATCTGCTAGTGGTGAGGCCTTGGATCTAAGTGACCTCAGTCCTGATTTACTGCAGATATCCACAATGAGACCATAATCTGGATAGGCAGGCCCATAGTCAGAGCCTCTTCTTAGGAGGAACAGGGCCTCAGTTCATGCAGCTCCAACATTTTACAGTCAGTCTCTTACTTCTATGGGTGTCCCTTTTATAGACAGAAATGGGGAAGGAGTCAGGCGTTGTGGACACTTCACCTTTCTTCCTTTAACAGAGTGCTGCTCTGCACTCACAGTACCTGAAGAAATCCTAATTCTTGGGAGTCACAAGAGGTCAAGGAATCCTGGTGTTTTCCTCCTTCCCATACTCCTGTTGTTCAAAGAAATAGTCTCTCTGGGACCAAAAAGGGGCCTCTTTCCAGGAGAGGGAACTGTTGCAGAAGAGATGTTCAGAGATGATCCATCCAGAATGAACGAGACCTGCACAGTTCCCCCACCAGCTCACTCCCTGAATCCAGGTTATGTCGCACCTGAAGCGATTTCTGGACTGGGGTTTTCAGCTATCCTGGACAATGAATGCCTTTTGTTCTGACTCTTTTATGTCTCTTCTGTCACCCACAGCCCACAGTCCTGATCTCATGTCCTTGTTCACAACACAAGGACACAGATGTGACCAGGGACTTGTGAATGTCTCACTAGGCCAGTGTCATTCCAGAATAGCACTCAGTATATATGTGGTTGTGATATACAAATGGAGCTGACCTGGGTTGGCTTCTCTGGATTTCTAGTGCAGTGGTCCCTAGACCTCATTGCTTTGATACTTAAGAGGGAGGGTATCTGACACAGTCAAAGAGGACACACTAAGAGGACAAAGCTCCTGAAGGTGTGGTTGTGAGACACAGCATGCTGGCAGCCATAAATAGCATGCTTTTTACCTGTGATCTCCAGAGGTAAACAGTGGAACGTAGTTTCTGTTTCTTTGTAATTTATTTATTTTTACAGTGGCTGCCAACCATTGCCCATGATCCTCGTGCTGTATGGGCTCCACACTGGTGCCTGTGGACCTTCCTTCCCACTTTCTGTCAAACTGCTCCATCCCTCCCTTGAGTGATGGCCAGCCTCCCAACTCTGCCCCACAAGAATATGTCGTGAAGTTCCCACAATGCAGGGCAGTTCCCACATAGGGCCATCACCTATGTGATGTTTTTGCTGTTCACCTGTCCCTCCACACCTGGCATTACTTATCTGCCCTTAGATTGTCCATGCACCTGCTAGTGATTCTTCTCAGCACCGCAGCCTCCATCCTTACCTATTTTTCATTTATGTTCATATACATCTTTTGATTGTCTTTTTAAATGAAAATTTTCATTTAATATATTTTGGTTGTGTTTGCCTTGACCCAATTCCTTCCAGATCCTATGCACACAAATTATGTTCCTTCTCTTTAAAAACAAACAACCCTCCCCCAAAGAAAACAATGAAACAAAGAGAAAAAATATACCTACCGTGAATAAAAAATCGAAATAAAGACCAATAGGACAAAAAGAAATGCACAAACAAATAAAGTCCACAAAAACAACATTGAGCTGGCTGTCTCTACTGTGTTAGAATTTACTCACCTTTCCTTTCTTAGGCCTATCTTCCTGGATCTCCAGACCAGGGCGATCCTCTGTACTAGATCCTTTGTACCTCTGCTCCCATTGTTTCATTCTTCTTAAACTCTGTCTTGTCCTTTAATTTCTGTTTAAAACTTTGACCAACATTCTCCTTATTAAAGAAAACATGTACTATTTGTTTTGAGTCTGGCTTATTTCATTTAGCACAATGATCCACAGTTCAAGAACTGAGCAGAAGTAGCGCAAGGGAAGAAGGACCCATTTCAGCTCACAGCCTGAAGGGGACAGTTCCTCATGGATAGGAGGGGACAGCTACAGACATGCACATCAGCTGGTCACCTTGTATCTGCAGCCAGGAAGAAGGGAGATGAAACCTACTGTGAAGATTGCTTCCTCCTTTTTAATCAGTTTGGGACCTCAGACCTTGGAATGGGACCATCACAGTGAGTGTGGGTCTTCCCTAATCTAGACCTTCTCAGAATCCTGTCTCTTGCAATCCTAGATCCTGGTGGGTCGTGATAACTGTCATGCCAGTTTTCCCTGTAAACTCTGCCACAGAGCTCAGCCATCTTCAGAGTACAAAATGTCCTTTGAGTTTCTTCATTTTCAGCCCTGTCAATCAATCTGGTTCTCCAGAGAGCAATGGGTACATGGCCCTTATATATATATGTATACACACACACACACACACACACACACACACACACACACACACACATATATATATATATATATATATATATATATATATATATATATATACACACAGCGTATTGGCACTATGTGCATGGTACAAGTACCTAAGAAAGGCAAACCACCATGAAAAAGGCATGAAAATGCATAGCATCACACGATAAAGCAGAGGAAGCCTTCTTCTGCCCACCACACCTCATCTGTCCATCTGTGACAGAACAAGCAGTTTCCAACAGCACCCTCCTCGATTTCATTGGGTTCTCTCAGGGTTAACCAAGGATGCATCTAGAAAAGCTCTTAAGCCCTTCCTCTGCAGGTCCTCCCTCTTTTTTTGGCACATGTATCAATTCTATGAGACACTGCAAGTCTTTTCCTTCCCTCTGACCCTGATGGTTATCATAGCCCAACAGCATGATGTTTTCATGGCATGAGTGAAATGAGACTTATGGCCTCTAATTCATCATCTTCCTGTCATACCTCTAAACTCTGTCTCCTCCATCCCAGGACACCTTCAAGAGTGCAAAGCAAATCTCTATGTAAGCTGTTGGCCAGCTGCCTAGACGTCCGGCTCAAGAGGCCATTGTGCTGTTTCTGCAGCCTTGTCAGCTGGATGCCATCATAGCAGAGCATAACACTGGTTTCTGGTCCCTGGGGCTTGCCCTGGACCCTCAACTCCTAATGTCCCTAACAGGTGTCTCTGAATAACTAAGGTGAAAAATGCAGGTGAGTGAAAGGTTGAGCATATCAAAATGTAAAGCAGCTCACCAAGTTATCACCAAAGGAGTTTTCCAAAGCCAGATGGTTGGAACTTGCCACAGAAGACCAAGTCGATAGAATGATAAATAAATTTCTCGGGAACATGCAAGACAGAAATACTGGACCCGTTCTTAGAACCATAATTTATTTTTTGAGTCAGCTAAAAAGAACCCCGTAGTTCAGGCATATAGAGGAGGGATGAGGAGGGCAGGCTGAAGCTGAGGGTCCTGCTCAGAGCCTACAGCAAGAGAGAGATGAACACAGTGAGACTCAAGCTCAGGTGGTGAAAGCTAGTCAGCTTCACCTGATGGCTGGTCATGGGTCACCTCACACACCTTCCTGGAGACAGTTGTCTTCCTCTCCCTGCCCCACTCCCTTTTGTCTTCTTTCCTTTATAAGGGCCAGTCAAGGAAATGGGATGAAGGAAATGGGCACCATCAACAAAGTTCTAGAGTTCTTATTGCTACTGATTTTTTCCCAATCTATCTGAGCAGTTGCCTGCTAGAGCCCAGCCTGTGGGAGCATAGTTCACATGCTAGGCCATGGGTCCTAGTCTAGGTCAAGGGTGACCTTCTAGGCCAGTGCCATCACTGTTCCTTTCCTGCTCTTGGGTGGAACAGTGTACCCCAAGGCAAAGTCTCCTGAGCACTGCACAGCTGGGGGTAAGGAAGCACAGTGGACTCTGGCAGTCTGGAGATACCTGGAAGGGTAGGTCCCAGGGGCCAGCCTTCCTGGATCTATTGGAGGCCTCTGTTCTTTGAGAACCCTCACAGATTGGTTAGGACCATTCCAATGACACTTCTCACTCCTTTCAGTGCAACACTGTTTCATCTTTGAACCAGGGACCCCCTGAAGACCCTCTGTGGTGGCTAGTGCCTGCCCCAGCAGCTTGGTGAACCAACAAGGGTACTGTGTGCCATGCCTCTGCAGCTTTACTGCCTTTCCTGCCTTCCCTGCCTGCTCCCAAAATGGAAACAGGCCTCATCGTCACACAGCGTGTCTCTCCATCATCTGTTAGCCAGACTTGCTCTCCTTTGACCTTCCTGTGTTACAGCACTCACCGAGCTGGTGCCATGGGATTGCCCTAAGGTCTTAGCACCTGCATGAAAATGTTGGGAGATGAAGTCCATTCCCTTGGACCCTCTGCTTTCTCAAATGGGCATGTACTGTGCACCAGTTACTACTAAGCACAGAAACAGTGACAATCCTGGAAGGACTGTATAGAATGCAGGGCCTGTGCATTAAACTACAAGACACTTGTGGGTTTTTCCATCAGGGTGAGACCACTGCGGGTGAACACTCTAATTCTGAGTAGAGAAGTCTGCATCTGCCCTGAGGAAAACACAGATATGGTTGAACTGTATGCTCCTTCATCATCAGTGAAGCCAAAATCACCAGGGCATCTGTCAAGTATGTAATCAGAGCTAAAGGCCTGAGCTGCTCTTGGATCTTGATTTTGTAGATGGCCTGACACTGAGGCCACAGGGAGCAATATACTCAAGTCTCCATCCTACTTTCACCAGCCCCAAAGATGTTCCTCTAGCTTGTAGGCCACAGCCAGCTACCAGCTTTCTAAGAGCTGGTCTCTGTGTGGGGGCGTGGGGACATGGACGCCAGGCTGATTCATAGTTCAAGGTCAGGATGATGGTCATTGGCAGCTTCATTGTGTGTCTAGAGATTGACAAGGACTGGAGCCACTTCCATGAGGGTCAAGGTCTCGCCACAAGGAGTCCTGTTCGTGTGAATAAATTGGTGAGGTGAACTTTAGAGTATTCATCAAATCAACTTTATGATTCACTTTGAAAAATATCGAGACCATGTTTCCTTATGCAGCCCATGCTGTCTCCAACTTGAGTTTGTCTTGTCCCTTGATACTGTTTGGATAACAGGTGTGTGCTACTGTACCAGGCTGAGATTGCTGGGAAGTCAGGAGTGAAAAATCATACTACAAACAGGCATTGTCAACCATTTGAATTTCAGGACTGTGGTGCCCTGAGCACCACAAAGGTAAACAGTGAAGGTAGCACCTAGGTCACTATCATCTGGCAGTCATGTGGTAGCTTCCCAATGCCTTCCTGGGGGTAAATATTCACTAAAATTTTAAATATCAGAATCATATTTGAAAGGGTCAGATGTTTATTTATATTCCAATACAATGAGGATGAAACTGAGTTCTATAAAAGGGTTAATCCAGAATACACCTAAGCTGGATGTGGTGTTGTAAACCTTTAATCGCTGCAGTTAGGAAGCAGAGGCAGGTGGATTTCTGTGAGTTCAAGACCAGCATAGCCTACATACTGAGGTCCAGAATAGCAGGTGGTACATAATAGAAGCATCCTGGCTCAAAAACAAACAAACAAAGAAACAAACAAACAAAGAAACAAAAAAACAAACAAACAAACGAAAAACAAAGCCAGCAGCAACAACAGAACACACTTCAGGCCAGGCCAGTAACCCAGCCACTAGGATGGTGAGCCAGAAAGATGGGGAATTCAAGGCCTGGCTGGGCTAGAGAATGAGTACAAAGACATGAAGCCAGCCTGAGAAAGTTAGCAAGACCCTGTTTCAAAATAAAACTGAAAAACATGTAGTTTTGTGGCAGACAGCTTACCTAGAATGTATAATGCCCTGGGATGAATCCATAGAACAGAATATAGACAGATAGACAGACAGCAGACAGACACAAAAACAGAAAGCTGAGAATTAACATATCTGTAAAAACACAAAATCAGATTTTAATATATTGCTTAGTCAAAATTAAGTTGAGAGGTCAGTGCATTTGCTGTTGCTGTAACAGAACCCTGCTGGTGTGGTCACTTATAAATAAAAGGAGTTTGTTTGGGCTCATGGTTCTGGGGAAGTCCACAGTTAGGTATCTGCATCTAGTAGGGGCCTTGTGCAGGCTCTTGCTGTGGTGGAGAGGCACTGGCTGGGGGCACACATGGGAGATGGAAAGCATGAGGCCCAGGCGCCCTGCTGCACAGCAGCCTGCACTTGGAGCAGATAATCCAGTCCCCAGAGAAGGGTGCTAATCCCCCTTAATGACCTAATCAGCTCTTAACAGCCCCTCCCAGCACCACCAGCGTGCCAATCAAGTCTGATTGTGAGCCATGGAGGGGAGGACTGCATTGGAGAGAGTGGATGAGCACGGACTTAAGGAGGAAGAAAAAAGGGGAGTTTCATGAAAACCTTTCCAAATGCTTGTGTCATTTATGGGCTACACTCAGAGAAGGGTGAGTGCTGCTTATTTTGTGAACTATTCATCCACTGGCAATCCTATCGTGTTGAAAGTCACAGAAGCCTGAAGTCAACTTCGAATTCCCAACTTTCAGAGTTAATTCCATTCTTACATAGTTAATGTTACTTTAAATATCCTTCTGTTGTTCATTTTGGTTTTTATTTATCTATTTGATTATGTGTATGCATGCAATCATGTGTGAGTGTGTGTGTGTGTGAGTGCATGTGTACACAAGTGTATCTGTTTATAGTGCATTTAGAGACCAGAAGTCAACATTGGTGTCATCTTCTATCGCTCTGGATCTTATTCAGCTAGATTCTCCTCTCTCTGCCTCCTTAGTGCTAGGATTACACACTAGGGTCTCCATGCTTGGCTCTTCATGTGGACGGATGGTTAGGATCTGAGGTCATGTTCTCATGTTGAGAGGTGTATTAGCCATGAGTTATGTCTCCAGTCTCCTTGACTTTGGTTTTAAATGCCACTTTTATTGTATTTTGTTTGTTTGTTTGGTATTCCTCCAGGGAACTTCTTTGTTCTTGAAGAATCAGATCTTTTTGGCAATTTGTTCCCTAGAGACTTTCCTAACCAGTTTGACATTCTGCGCATCCTGCAGACTTGCCTTTAACAGACCCAGGGGCATGATTTGTCCTGGACAACTGAGCAAAGGGAAAATCAGCTGCAGACTTGGAACAAATGTAGGGCATGTCAAGATTTTGGCTTCTGAGCTGTAGCACCAAGTGGGCTTGTGACCCTATTCCTTTGACCTTGTCCCTAAGGACCATCTGCCATCTGCCCATGATCTTAGCTTACTGGAGGATGTCAATAGTATTAACTCCATGGTCTCACTTTCTGTTTTCTGTAAGAGAGCGCAGGATAGGAGAGACCTCCTTATGATTCTGGTTACTGTCTCAGAACCGTGGGCAGAGACCCCTCTTCTTGTCACAGACCCTTATCTCTGATGAACAGCTTCCTAGAGGTTTTGTGGTTAGCCATATACATAATAGAGCTACAAAATCCCCGACTCGTGGTGTCGCTGAAAGTTGAGGTATATTAACTTTGCCATGTCACCCACTTAAGACTCTCAGGTAACAAGCTTTCCCATTCTAAATAAGCACAATCTCAGGTAAATTAAAATTAACCCAGGAGAACCCCTGAGTACAGTGAGGTGGAACCTGGCTTAATCAGTGTGTGTGTGTGTGTGTGTGTGTGTGTGTGTGTGTGTGTGTGTGTTGTATGCATTCATATGCATGCTCTACTTTCTTTTCTGTTTTTGTGCTACAACCTCAGGTTGTAATCTATTATTCTGGAGAAGTTGTTGTAAAGGCATCCAATAGCTAGTCATATCACATCTACAGTAAGAGCAAAGGCAAAGAAGGCATGAGTGCTTGTCTGCCTGCTTGCCTGTGCTTAACTTCCTTCAAGGCCCTCTGGCTGGGGAACGGTGCTACCCATATTGGACTGAGTCTTTCCACATCAGTTGACTTATTAAGACAACCTTCCAGAGACATGGCCAAAGTTCCACCGAGAATAGATAATTGCTCACTGAGGTTTACTTCCCAGTGGAGAGTCTCCTTAGTTGTGTCAGCTAGGCAAAGCTGCCAGACATCAATGTCAGATGCCTTCTTCTATTGGCCATCATCTTATTTTGTTTGTTTATTTCTTCCTTTGTTTGTTTGTTTATAGACAGGGCCTTGCACTGATCCTACAGTGTACCTTTGGTTTGAAGAGCTGGCCACTGAGCTTCAGAACTGACCTTTCTCCAATTCTCCACCAGCGCTGTGTCCCCAGGCAAGTGACATCACATCTGGCTTTTACATGTGCTTGAGATGGGACCTCAGTCCCTCACTTTTGCTCAGAGGGCTCAGCAGTGACTGAGCAGTCAGTCATCCTCCCGACCTTTACTTAGCTTTTCTTTGGCATCCCATGGCTTCATTAGCAGCAACATGGGGAGATCGCCTCTTCTTTATGCTTCCACACCATTTGGAACACTCAGCTGTTCCTTCCCATCTGTAAAGACTGTATATTGAGCTAGGCTCACACTCCAGGCATTCCTGTTCTCTCTGTGCCCAGCATGCTTCCAGTGCTGAACATGTGCAGATTCCAGCTATGGAGGAAGGTGTGTTTGTTGAATACAGGTGTGTGGAAAAGCCACTGTGACAGAGACGAGCACAGAGTCAGCCAGAGCAGCCTGAGATGCGAATTGAGAAGCTTCCATGGGAGTGGAGGAAAGGTTTCATGTGGACTACTTAGCTGAAGACTGGACAGTACAGGCCTTTGCCACACCCCTGCCCAGTTCTAAGCTTGTGCTTTAGCCTAGTATGACTAGAGTCTGTATGGGAAACAGTTCTTGGTCACTCTGAGGCTGTGGGATGGAGACATACAGGAGACATACTCAGTCACTGTGGTGCTGAGCTCATGCTCATGTCTGTCAGGGCTGTTTGTGTCTCTGGTGCCTTCTTGTCTGAGGGAACTTGGCACTGAATCTCCTAGTACCTGTCTCTGGTGATACTAGTGGTCAGAGCTGGATGAGGTATGGAGGCAGTTGAGGCTAATCTGCTAAGATATGGCTGAGTCCCTTTCTCTCTTTGCTCCCCTACTCTCCCAAGCTCTAAAAGATAGCACAGGCTGAGGTGGTTTAGTGAAGGTCAATAGGGTCTACTGGGCAGATGTCAGGAGGGAGTGCACCACCCTCCCTAGCCTTCCAAGCCCTTCTGGAGACACTGAGTGATGAAAGTTCCCCTCCTGTGTCCCTTAGAAGCCTGGGTGGAGACAGAGGAAATGACCCCTAAAATATACCTGCTGAGTTCAACACCACAAAGAAGGCATGAGTGCTTGTCTGCCTGCTTGCCTGTGCTTAACTTCCTTCAAGGCCCTCTGGCTGGGGAACGGTGCTACCCATATTGGACTGAGTCTTTCCACATCAGTTGACTTATTAAGACAACCTTCCAGAGACATGGCCAAAGTTCCACCGAGAATAGATAATTGCTCACTGAGGTTTACTTCCCAGTGGAGAGTCTCCTAAGTTGTGTCAGCTAGGCAAAGCTGCCAGACATCAATGTCAGATGCCTTCTTCTATTGGCCATCATCTTATTTTGTTTGTTTATTTCTTCCTTTGTTTGTTTGTTTATAGACAGGGCCTTGCACTGATCCTACAGCGCACCTTTGGTTTGGAGAGCTGGCCAAACCATGGGTAATTGTAATTTCTACAAATGCCTTTTCCTGAGACTGTTGGTCCAAGAAATTCCATTTCATTTTCTTTCTTATAGCTTGGATTTCACCTGTAAGAGCAAAGCACTAAGTTTTGAAAAAAATTACAGAGGTGTGAAAACAAAATTTCTGTTTTTTCTGTTACATTCTTCCATACAAGGGCCTCCTGCCAATTGCAATCTACAAGTGTGTTGAAGATGATTGTAAGGTTATCTGTGTATGAATATATGGTGGAGTGTGTAGAGAGGCACAGAAGTATGTTATAGGTATGTACCTGCATGAGCCTGTAAGCATTCTGTATGAACTTATGTGCATGTGTGTCCACCTGTGTGTATATGATTGTTCATATGAGTATATATATGTAGGTTGTGTACACGGTCAACTGGGTATAGATGCACACATGCATATGCATGTACAGGGGCTTATCACCGGGGGAAGTACAGTAGATACAGTGGATACAGCATAGACACAGGCATACACATGTGTATATCTGGAAGCTAAGTTTGGATGGGTAACCCTGAAACAAGAGGGTGGAGGTTGGAGAGAAGATCATACGGTGACCAGAGGGCAGGTGCTTCCTCCTTCTTGGGAAAGTCCTTTCTCTGTGAGCAGCAGATTCCTCGAGAGTGTTCCAAGCAGGTATCCACTTGCTCCTAGGACACAGCCATGTGCACTTATGTCCCTGGGTTGTTAAACGAAGCAGGGCATGTGGACAGCCTCTGTGGTACATCTACAGGTTACTCAGAATGTAAACAACCTTGGGAAACAAATATGATAAACTGCGTAATTCCTTCCCTGACATGTAATCACAGAGCCCTCAAGCAAATTATGGACACTTTGATTTGAAGTTCTGAGAAATCAAGAGTGAGCACAGTTGTTCAGGGTCCTACCCTCTCTCCCTCAAAGGGACAGCCTCCCTTCTTTCTTTAAGTTGCCATTATGTGTGCTGCAGAGTCTCTGAGAAAGCAACAGCTATGAAGTGTACTGTGCTGGCACAGCTCCTGCACCTCTGTCTTTCTTTCTAACATCCACCAGTTCTCTGCAGAGATGTGAGTGAGTTTCCCAAGTATCCACAACCACTGAGGCTGTAACTCAGCCTCCCAAAGGGAAACCCACTGGGGATGAGTTGAACCTGTGACCACAGAGGAACATTCAGGAATAGAACATGCTTCAAGAGCCTGAGATGATACCAAGAAATTTACAAACAGGCCAGGCTGTCATCAAACCACCCACCTCATCCAGCTCTCTCCCATTACTAACTACTGCGTGTCAGTTTAGTAGGATAGCATTGCCCCACTGTGACCTCATCCTCATCTCACCTCTTGTTTTCTTTTGTCATTTTCCTCTCCCAAGGCTTTCCAGATCTGTGATGTTTATGCCCTGTAGCCTTCTGAGATGTGGACTGACATGTTTTATGTTTTATGCTAGCTTTGACACTTTGTTTCTAGTTGGTATCTAGTAAAATATGTTTTGTCTTGCCCTCCTTTGGTTTCCCTTCCCCCACTTATCTATATCCAACCCGTACTGTTTCCTTATCAGCTGAACGCTAATTACAGATCTTATCCTGTGTTTTCTTCCTTTTCATTCATACCCACAGTAAGTATTTCTGAACAGCAATATCAGGGCTCCTTTGCTTTCTAAAATGATTGGGCTTGGGAGTGATTGTTTTATATTTGACCATTACTGTATTTTCATAGTGGCTCTACCCTTTGACAGAGACTAGAGATTTTTTTTTTCTGGAATGAATTCAACTCTTAGGGGAATGCTGTGGGATATGCCCAGTCCCCTGAAAGTCAGGGAAGCCAAGGAAACTGACAATAGAACTCTATTATAAACTAGTTCTATCTGAACATTGTTAATACTTCCAGTGAAAGATTGTCCCCAAGACCAGTTGCTCAAATCTCGCTTACAAAACACAAGAAGCATATCAACCCAAGGCAACATAAACAGGGACGTTTCCCCCTGATCATTGAGGAGAGGTGGACAGCTGCCCACACTGGATGAGAGAAGGACCCCACTTTCCCCCTGATCATCGAGGAGAGGTGGACAGCTGCCCACACTGGATGAGAGAAGGACCCCACTTTCCCCCTGATCATCGAGGAGAGGTGGACAGCTGCCCACACTGGATGAGAGAAGGACCCCACTTTCCCCCTGATCATCGAGGAGAGGTGGACAGCTGCCCACACTGGATGAGAGAAGGACCCCACTTTCCCCCTGATCATCGAGGAGAGGTGGACAGCTGCCCACACTGGATGAGAGAAGGACCCCACTTTCCCCCTGATCATCGAGGAGAGGTGGACAGCTGCCCACACTGGATGAGAGAAGGACCCCACTTTTTCCCCTGATCATCGAGGAGAGGTGGACAGCTGCCCACACTGGATGAGAGAAGGACCCCACTTTTCCCCCTGATCATCGAGGAGAGGTGGACAGCTACCCACACTGGATGAGAGAAGGACCCCACTTTTCCCCCTGATCATCGAGGAGAGGTGGACAGCTGCCCACACTGGATGAGAGAAGGACCCCACTTTTTCCCCTGATCATCGAGGAGAGGTGGACAGCTGCCCACACTGGATGAGAGAAGGACCCTCTAGTACCCAGCAAGTCCTCTGGATACCTCTTTCAAAGCACCTGATGAGACTTGACAGGGAATTCACCATTTAATTACAGAAAAAAATAAATAAAGTCCCTAGATCCTAGGGCCTACAGGACAACAAGTCTGTGGATGAGGCCACAGGTGACCTGACTAGTGAGACACTCAGACTTGCTGTGGGGACAAAGGATAGGATCTGGGATAGACACTAGAAAAAGGACAAGGGGCTCCACCTGGCTGAGAACATCAGCACCAGGTAATGCCCCAGATGAGACTAGGAACCTGCGAGACTGGGCTCAGGGGGCATAATGGTAGTTTTCTGGCCATACTGTTTCAGGATGGAAACTGGCATTCCTCGGCTGACAGAAGCCCTGTCTTCTAGGGGATTTCTTCTGAGTATCTCCAGAAATGCCCTTCACCAAGGATAGAGTGTCCTTCAGTGTTTTAGCAAATCTCTAGGACAGCCCACACTCTGTGATTGGTCTAAGCAAGGAATGAATGGTTGGCCTCCTGGCTTCAAGAAGAGACTGCTGTAACTATCCCAGATCCTGATACCTCACAGGGTTATCAACTTGCCTGTGGCTGCAACATCACATGCGTTTTGGGGAATGTTCTCCAAGGAGTCTCTTAAGCACAAATCTGAAGATCAGCTTCTTTCTTGGAGATCAAAGAAAAGCAAAAATCCAGAGCTGGCAATTATGTGATGTGGCCCTTCTTCAGACTTTCGCAGCAGGAGATGAAGAAGGTAGGCCCCAACTAGGATCCTATACTCTCTTCCCTGAGCTTTTACTGTTCATTTATTAATTACTCACCAGAACTTTCAACATTTTCCCTAGTGCTGCATCAGCCTTATCACAGAGCTGACCTGACTCATTTTATTTTCTCCTAAAGAGAGGAAATTATTTCCCAGTTCTTACCTAAAATTCCGTTCACTCTGCCCAACAGTTGCCCATCAGGCTCAGCATCTGCTTTGATAGTCTGAAGGGCAGAGGCTTTCAGAGGCCCTCTGTGGTAGGTTCCTAGGTTGTTTCCTGTTTTCTTCTTCTTCTGATGTCCATCCTCTTTGCCTTTCTGGATGGGGATTGGACGTTTTAGTTAGGGTCCTCTCTCTTGCAAGGACTATTCATGGAGATAACCTAGAACCCCTGCACAGATGTAGCCCAGGGCAGTTCAGAGTCCAATTGGGTTACATAGTAATGTGAAGAGGGACTGCCTCTGACATAATCTGATTGGCCTGCTCTTTGATCACCTCCCTCTGGGGGGGGGGTGCAGCCTTACCAGGCCACAGTAGAGGACAATACAGCCACTTTTGATGTGAACTGACAGACTAAGATCAGAAAGGAGAGGAGAACCTCCCCTATTAGTGGACTTGGGGAGTGGCATGCAAGCAGAGGGAGGAGGGAGGGTGGGATTGGGATGGGAGGAGGGAGGGGCTTATAGGGGGATGCAGAATGAATAAAGTGTAATTGATGAAAAATTAAAAAAAAAAAAAAGAGGAAATTATCTTGTAACCATGGCAGACTGAAGGGCAGAGCCTATAGCATCATAGTTACTGGGTGAGTGCTGGTCTTCACTTATTCGGTTTATTCAAATTGAGCCTTCCTGCCCTTTGGCGATCTTTATTCCAATCTAACTCTCCCAAGCTTTTTGACCAGAGAGCTACTACAATGGAAATGTGTTTTTGAAGGGCCACTCAAGTGGCTCCAGGGCCGTGATATCTGCAGGAGTCCCCTCATATGCTTCCACACCCCCATCCACTTCTCACAGATCCCCTGCCTGCTGTCTACACAATGTAGCGGGGCTGACTTTGTGAGCCCTAACCAGGCTCCTCATTCTTCTAGCCTCTTACACCAGGGAGGCTCATTGCAGCACTCGTCAGACCTCCTGTGATCGCTTCTCTAGTCCCAGGCGAAGCCAACATTACTTGTGGGCTCTTTAGAAGGGACATTTCCAAGACAGGATCATCCATCTGCCTGAGCTGACCACTCTCCTGTCTAAATCCTTCCTCCTCTGTATAGCCCTGGGTCAGCATACAACAGCAGCCAGAATCCTTTTATTGACCCAAATTGAATGGGCAGGAAATGTTAGCATGGTAAAGGGTGGTACATTTGCACGGAAGGGGAAACTGTGCGCCAAGCTTTGGAGAGGCAAGCTCTAGCCTCACAGGATAATTTTCAATCTTTGAGAGTCTGCAGACTGGAAAAGCTTTGGGTAGAAGAGACTGAGGCATAGGCAGGTCAGAGGAAACTCAGCCACGAGCAGAGCTTATGAAGGAGTAAGCAGTCCTGAGCAAGGTAGAGTTTGGGGGTTTAGGCCTCAGCCTAGGTGCCTTCATTAACACATGATTCTGTCTTGCATGGTGCCTGGTGTTTCATGCATGCACCCTCTGCCTTCATACATGCTCAGGTGCAGCATCAGCCATGAGGCAGCAGCATCTTGGGGTATCATGAAAGAGCCTCTGGTTGCTTCTAGATATCACATCTGATGTCAGCTCTTTCACATGATGAATCTGTTAGCAGGAGCTCTTGAGGACCTTAATTCTTTGCTGGAAAATATAGCCAGTTCTGCCTCCCTCAGATCTGTCAGCAATAGGAGCTGGTTTGGGACACTAGAAGCACCAATACATGGGTGCTCTGTGCTCCCACTCACGGTTAGAAATATTCACTTCAAGGGCAGCTGATGGCCATCTGGTACTCACCATCTAATTTGAAAGATGGCTATGTCACCAGGACCTGCAGCAGTTCGTCATGACAACAGCAGGAGGTAGAATATGCTCAGCTGAAATAACCCGGCACTGGGAAAATGAGCAACTGTTTGTCACCAATGCAGACAGGGCTACCCCCTACAAGGAGGCATGGGTACTGTCTCAAATTGCTGCTCTTGCTGGCCTCATTTGGTTTCCCAGAGCACCAATGATACAAGAGCCCTGGAGAGGCACCTTGTAGTCCATATGTTCCTAGCCGGTCATTAGTCACAAATATCACCCCAGCTTTTCGCCAGCTTGTGGGTGACAGGCTCCTAGGAAGAGCAAGCAGAGGAGGGATACCTAGGGCTGGCTGCCCAGAAGTGTTGCCTGAAGGCTGGCACAGGGCAAGCTCAGAGATGCTGTATTCAAGCCCTATTAAACACTATTGAAGGTAGTTAGTTGGATGAAACATTGTAAATTATCCAGCTAGTTTGGGATTCGTTGAGAACCAATTGAGATAATTTAAATCTTTAAGAAAATTCTGCTCTTTAATTGAGCTGAATCAGTTTATGTTCAAGTTCAGTGAATGGTTCTCAGGGCTTTGCTCGATGCCAATGTGACTGCAACAACTATAAAATAGGGAAAATTAGAAGATGCTTTACATTTGAAGTTGTTTTAGAAAAGTTGGGCAAGGAGCTTTAGCATATCTCCCCACCCCTAAGATGACAGATATAGACATTCAGCTGAGGGGAACCAACATGCAGGGCAGTGCCCTCTGGTTCCTCAGGAAATCCCAGAATCATTCTCTGAAGAGCCACTTTGACCATGACCCATGATTGATACACAGACAATATACAAGGTGACAAACTCTTCTGAGGATAAGGACCTGGCAGTAGCCTTTGTTGTTTCAGGAGGAAGGGATTTCTTGTCCCTTATTCCTGAGCATCTGCTCTAGTCTCCATCATAAGGATTACTGGTTGGGGTGCTGCTGTAGGACTTTATGTATTGGAAGGAGATACATATTCCAAGCACATAAGGTTAACAGGAACATAAAACATGTCATATATTACAAGGTCCAAAGAGCTGACATGATGTTTCTAAGCTTCTGGGCAGGTGTCCTACACAGGACCACTGATAGCAAGCCCCGATAGTCCTGTTGGTGGCTGCTGTCTTGGCTCACCCTCTCAACATGTCTTCTTCTGCAGTGTCCCATTATGAACTGCTTGGAGGGGAAATGGCCCCTGAGATGCTCAGATGAGACTAAAGAAATTCTTCCAAAAGTCACCACTCCCTTCCTGTGCTCAGTTTGGATGCAAAGCATCAAACATCAAGACAGAGGATACTGATGAGGACACCCCAGAGTTGGGTTGTCCCCTCATGTGTGAACCCCAGGACAACTCCTGGAGGAAAGGGAGTCATTGTCTCACTCAGCTGGGAGAGATAGGCTTCCCAGCAGCATCCATTCTTCCTTATGGCTGCATAGGGTAGGAGAGCCTGTTCTTTATTTACCACTCATGTGTTTGTTGAGCACAGAAGGGGAACTTTTAACCTAGAGAACTCACGTGCGGACATAATGTCATGTATAGGTAAGAATCTTGAAAAAAATGCCTTCTCATCTGCAGATTGAGGTATACTGTGGATAGTAGAAGGAGGATTGCCTGGGACCCACAAACCCAGCACTTAGGACCCTGTGCCATTCATGGGGAGGGTAAGGCCCATGCACTGGGACTGGGACTGGTACACACCATCCAAAAGAGGTTATGGAGTCTGGGGACAACACCTGGATGTGACTCTCACCACATCTGTGTTTAGAATGTTAAAAAACATTCATTTTCATTTTATCCCCCCAGAAGCTTGTAAATGCCAGGAATGAGGACACAGATGACAACATCAGGTACCCAGTTGGGTATGGGGTGGGGTGAGCTAGTGGCAGAACTAAGGAGCCATGTTCTACTCACAGAGTGGTAGCTGCCTGCTCCCAGGCATAGCACAGTGAACACAAATACTCAGCATTTGTTTCATATGGAGCACACTTCGCTTTGAGGGTCCTGAGCATGACTACGAAGCTGGGGCGTGGGTCTGTGTGAATGCCAACGTGTTGGAGGAACAAAACGTGTGAAAGCATGCAAGGAACGGTCACCGAGAGGAATTGCCTTGCTGGAGCGGTCCTGCTCAGTGTCACCCTTCTGCTGTGGCTCCCAAAGCCACTAGAGGCTCAGTATCTTTGGCTCCAAGTTGCTGGCTGTCTCCTGACGTCACCACAGTGATTGTGACCCAGAGACAGAGCCAATGGGCTGTTGTGCATTGTGGGACTCTTGTTGCCAGTTTTGAGGATGTGGACATTTTGCATCCCTCCGGAGGCCCAGTGTGGACAGCTCATTGGCAAGAGACAGGCATTTTCCTGACCCTTGTGGCCAACTGCCATGGGTACTGTTCTTGCCTGTCTTGGAGTTTGAGAACTGGCCTGAGGAGGCCAGCTCAGCATCAGCTGAGGACCGGGAGAGACGGGGGAAATAGATGAAGGTAGCTTGGTGTTTTTAGGAAGGAATGCCATATGGCCTTCCTTGATCTTTGCTTTTCTTCCTAAAAACCTATCCAGAGAGTCATCAACATGTGAACAGCAAGGGGGGCCTCAGACCACATTCTACATACACAGGGCCCTTTGTTTTTAGATGGAGCTCGGCAGAGTACGCTCCACTTAGCATGTGGCACCATAATACTTTATTTCAATGTTATATGACATCGTTGGGGACAGTTTCCGCTGCTGTTGTCTGTGGATGGGGATCTGCTCTATCAGTATCACCACGGAGTCAACTTCCACCACACATCAAAGGCGGATAACGTTTTTTGTTGTTGTTTTTTAACTTTGCTTGCTTAAAATGATTTCCCTCTAGATCAAGATGCAGAGCACAAAATATTAATCAGTTTAAATAAATATCAAGACTACCCAAATAATATGAATAATTGGCACGGAATAGAGCCTACCGCCCAGTGCCCAGCAGCTGGTCACGCTGGCGCGTGGCACCCTCTCAACAGTCTTTGAGATAATGACTTTGGCATCTGCCGATGAGTGCTTGCTACTGCCCACAGAATTTACAACTCGCAAGTGGGAAACAGAGGCTCTGACAGAACTTTTTTATGCGAGGTCTTTGAAATTTATTAATGTAATGCAAACACAAGCCTTCCAACCCATTAAATTGTTGATGTTATGCGAATCCACTCTGGAATTGCAGACCCTCATTAACATTATTTGCATGTTAATCTGCATCTTTTTAATTAGTGATATTATTTATGCACATAATTTCCGCCTACTGGTGCCAAGGCTGAAGCGCATTAATTAATCTACTGAGATGCCAAACTGTTTATTTTCCCCCGTACTTTTATTTGTTTACATGGTGTTTTGGATTCAGGGAAAATAAAAAAGAGCCTGAAGAATAAAAGCAGAAAGACAAGATTAACTAAAAGCTCTTTTTGTTTTCATAATTTAAATTGTAATATTAGCCAAATGTTGTGTTTCTTCCCTTAGAGATCGGTTATTCAGTTACATTACCTTGATGTATTATTAAAATTTATAATGGGCTCTGGAGGCTTCTGTTAGTTCTCGCCTTCATTTACAGAATATACTCAATGTTATTTTAATCTTCCTACAACGCTTCCATGCATAGGCAATGATGAGCCATCCCTTGCGAATCACCAGCGTGCTCCACTTTGCACAACTGATAAACATTTAAATAAGCCTTTTCAGAAAAGAATAGCATGGCAAATTATTAACCCATTGATGGAGTCGGCTACTTTTCAGTAATTCATCTTTCCTTAAACTAGGTCGATGGTAAAATGCACCCGACGTGACAATGCTGAAGCATCCTCTTTCGTGAAGTCGTAGTTATTGCTAGGCATGATTCTACACTCACCTACCCACATGTGTGTGCGTATGAGTGCTTGTGTGTGTTTATGTGCATGTGCACAGCACAAAAATTTTAAATGTATGATAAAAATGTTCATATTCTCTTTGCCAAATGCTGGTTGGGTGACCTTGTAGCAATAAAAGCACAATTCAAGAACAGTATAAGTGGCATACACCCCAACCATGTCACCTGGCATCTACTACCAACACCTCATCAAAAAAAAAAATCCTCTGGCTAGTGTGTAAAGATGCTCAGCAGAGAGTACTTGGAGAGGGAGAAAATGGTTCTTTTCCAACATCCATTTCCCAGGGATACAGGTACCATCTCTCCCCATCCAAGAACTGTCTGCCAACAAAGCTGCCAGCTACCCCCAAGTTCTACCTAGTTTAGAATGACCTCGTATGGCACAAGTGACTAACCAATAACAACAGTGGTCCCCTATTTAATCAGGGGATTGAAATCTATTGGGCATGGTGCCATGACGGAATGAAGTTAGATGGAGTTCCTTCTGGCTGACACTGTTTAAATAGCACATGATGCCAGGTTGTAGTTCATTTTTGTAATGACTGAATCATGGCTGCCTCCTGGTTCACAGAACGGTCAAGAAGGGAAATTCAGTTGCAGTGGGCATAGAAACACAAGAACAAGGCAGGGCTTTGGAGCCCTGCTGGTCCAGGTCAGGAGAGTGCATGCTTTATCTGTGATTTTTTTTTCTTTTTCTTTTTTTTTTTTTTTAACTCATGTTGTGTTTCTTCTATCCCACAATATAATATTCTGTTTGCTACATAGCTGTCACCCTGGAATCTGCTTTTTATTTTCATTAAATAGTTTCTGTTTTGCAGGATGCCCCTAGTTTTACCAAGCAGTGCATGACGGTATGTATCAGGAACTGCTTTACTCCTCTGCTTTTAGACTGTTAAGGTGTGGGTCAGTGGGAGAGCGTGTCTCCAGGTAGCACTGGGGGAATGTTGAGGGTGAGCTGCACTCAGTGAGGTGTAGTTCTTTTTCCACCTCCCAGGCCATCACATAAGAAAACTGTCCAGAATAAGATGAGCCAATCAGGGGCAGGTATTTCTTATAATTCTATGAACATAAGAATTATGTGTTACATGTGTATGTGCCTGCAAGTCCATGTGTATGTGTGTGAGTATGTATGAGAATGTATTTAAGAGTGTTCATGTGAGTGTGTGACTGTATATTAAAGTATGTGTGTATATGAGAATCTGAGTTTGCGTGACTGTGTGTGTGAGAGTCTGTGTGAGTGTGTGTAGGAGAGAGAGCCAGAGAAAGAGCCATAGTGAGATCGAGAGTGAGTGAGCAAGAGAGAGAAAAGGGGGGGCAGTCAGAGGTGTGAACTTATAGAGGACAACCTGAGTGAGTCCTACTTCCCCACGGGTCTTGGGGTTCCAACTCAGGTTATCGGGCATGATGAAATGTGAAGTATGCTCTGAGCCACCTCCCTGGCTCTGAATAGCTCCCCAAGTTGCCCTATCATGACGATTTATTTTATTTTATTTTTTGCAGTTGAGAGCCTGTGAATAATAAAAAAAAAAAAAATTAGATACAAGAACGTTGTGTTCCACACAAAACCAAGAGGTAATGGACCTCTCTCTGTGTGTAAATTTGTGTGTAAGAGAGCTAATGTGTGTGTTGTGTAGGCTCAGGTGTATGTGCAGGTGCTGCTCCCAAGTGCATGTGGAGGCCAGAGAAGACAGACAGATGTCCTGCTGTGTCACATGCTGTCTCATCTCCTTGAGACAGGGTCTCTCAGAAGAGGTGGAGACAGGCCGGTGCCCAGCAAGCCCCAGAGACACTCCTTGTATGGTAACACACTTGTGATCTGGCAAACCACCTACCCTTTGCCTCTCTCTGCTTCCCCCATCTCCCCATGGAGAGTGTGGTCAGCTAATCTCCACCCTCACTGAGGGGCTTCTGTGCCAGTGAGGCTGTGGCTCACAACAGCGCTGTAAGGCTGCGTACGCTGTGTCACTGGGGTGAGAACTGCACAGCCACCTCAGATCCAGGCCTTTGGCTATGCTCCCACCACTCTCTGCCTGGATCAGTGGTCAGGACAGGTGGGCTATGAATGGAACCACTGTGCTTTTCCTTAAGAGGTAAGAGTGCCAGCGCCCCCGTCGTGTGTGTGTGTGTGTGTGTGTGTGTGTGTGTGTGCATGTGTGTGTGTGTGTGTGTGTATGTGTCACTACAGAGAGAACCTGGATGCCACTGAAGTACTCCACCAAGTGGGTGTTCCTAGCCTGATGTGACTTTGAACTGCAAAAGGAGTTTCTATTTTGTAAAAACGCCCTCTCACATAGTTCCAAGGATCTTTATTTGATCCTGTAGCCACCAAGGAATGCTTTTGTTTATTTATGGTCCTGGCATTTGTGATAGGTTGTGAGCAGAGACAACAGGGAAGAACTGCTGTCCTCAGAGAGCTCTGAAAATAACGTGGGCGGGAACGGATTTCAGTCATTCATTGTCTACCATCTTTTTGCCAATCTAAATTACAGCATCGAGACACCACTGTTTAGAGCTGAGGGCAGCCTGCTCTCTCACAGCAGTAGTCAAAGTGTCCATATGTCCCCCTGAGCCCCACATTAGTGTGGAAAGAAGACCCCTCACTGTGTGGTCTTTATTGGTTCGGCTGGGATTCTGTGAACATCTGTGAAGACCCTTTAGAGAGCTGACCTTCACTGAGCGACCGCCCCTCCCGCTAAAGGCCTTCTCTGTGATGGATTGTGCTCCACGCCCTAACCCATGGGTGCAGGCAGCTGGGGAGTGGCACTGGCACTCAGTGTTTTAGTTTACGGCCTCTTTAATTATATCCCGTCTCCAAAGCACTCACAAGATGGTCTTAAGTATAGCTGACCCTTTTTTATTTAATTTCATTCACCGTTAGTGTTTGGAGGCTCTCCAGTGAAGCACTTCAGAAAATTCAATAGGATTCCTCTTCCAGTTAATGTAGGACCCAATTCTGGGGGAGACGGAGCGCCAAGCTCAGCTGAACATAGACACTCCAGCAAAGAAGGCAGCAGCTGCAGGAGTGCACGGATGCCCTGAGACACGGTGTTGTATCACCGTGGAGTCCTTCCCGGCTGAACCCAGGCAAGACTCTGAAGCCCTGTGCTACACTCTCAGTTACCTTATGAAGCCCTGGGCTTCTTTGTGCAGCTGGGATAACCTTCCTATACTTCCGTTAGACAAGTTGAACTGATACTGAGCTCCTTCTGTACAGTTTATTTTCCTCTCTAGGCTAGCTCAGACGCAGAGCTGGCTTTTGAGGCATCATGGTGCTTTATGCTCTGAGTACGGCTATTGCCTCAACTCAGGGTGTAGGCAATAATACATTGCCAAACACTGTCTTTAAAAATGATGGGCTGTGTGGTTGAAGGGATTTCTGACTTAGGGTAATAATGGCGTGGTACATGAACTTAAAGAATAGTGCTCAGAAGCTGGGTAAGGACGGTGGTGGTGCCTACCTGCTCGTCAGTATTCTGGAGGCTGAGGCAAGAAGATCTTTATCACTTCAGAGCAAGCCTGGGCTACACAGTCAACTAGGGTTAGAGATAGACTCTGTCTTCACGAAAAACAAAGCAAACAAAGTTAAGTGATAGTGTGCTACAATGTTAGCCACAATTTCCTGCCTCTAGCAACAGCTACAGTCTTCATAATCCATCCCCAAAGCCAACCCAACACACATGCCTCCACATCTTCTCCATGGCGGTCACATATCCCACAGAAGCCCAAGACAGAACAACAGATTCTAAGTCATCAGCTGGCCTCCAAGAACCTGCTAACATTGTCATTTCATTAACAAAGCATTTTTGGCTGTCATAACCGATCAGCATGGTAGTTCTTTCCTGATGCTGCTTATTATAAATCACGTTGCAACAGCACATTATTTTGCAAGGAATGAAAAGCAAAGCCATTCCCTGTCAGCTGGAATTAACTGCCAGGGAAGGATGGTCTTTCAGAAAGGAAGGGAGTCAATTAACATATGGAAATCTGCTCTGTGATTTCAGCCTATACTTGTTGACACAGGAAAGTGAACAATGTGTATCCAGGCAGAGAATAAAGTTACTTGAAATGCTTTCTCACTGTAGTTGCTGGTTAATAAACAGATACTGTTTGAACTATGTCATTGTTCTGGTTTCCAACCATACCTGGGATTGGTGCCACAGGCAAAGGACAACCCGGAGCATTATGCATCATGAAGGTGAACTTGGCTGAAGTCAGACCTATTCCACCAACCAGTGGCTTCACACTCAGGCCTTCACATCCTTCTCAGACTCCAGTTGTGGTGGGTGGGGCTGCTGACAGGTAACACTTGCTCTGCTTCCAACTGGGCTGGCTTTTGTGGGAGCATCCTTCTGTGAGTATAGGTCAAGATGCGGTTAGTATACCAAGATCCTGCTACCTGTCTGGCTAGAGGCCTGCTGGGAACCAGCCCTCTGTCACCAGGAGAAGGGGGGAAGATCTGCCCTGTGTGTGAGAGGGCAGAACTGTGCTCTCCCTAGGATTTTGTTTCCTCATATAGTGGAGACCCAGTGTGCATGCAGTCTAATACAGCTGGCATTTAGGTGGCAGAGGGCTCAGTTGCTGTCACATTTTCTTGACAGAAAAACATTAGGTAACAGGCTAAAATCTTCTGGAGCACTGGCTTCACCCAAGTGTGGGTTGGATAAGAGCATCCCAGGCTGGACTGGGATGGAATCTGGACCATTCTTTCTGACACAAGGTTCTCTTTCTGGACCATGGTCCTCCTTATAGACACACTGGCTCTTCCAAGGATGTCACAGTAGGCACCATTCTGTTACCTTGGCAGCAACATTTTTAGGCTTCTGATAGATGAAAGGGCGGGGGTATTGAGAACTTTTTCTGCAGAAGGAATCTAATCAATTACTGCAGGTGCTTGAAGTGTTAAAGAAGACAATTAGTTCAGGGATCAAGACAGGAGTGTTCAGTCCAGTGCCTGCCTACAGTATATAAGAGAATTCATTTTGAGAATGTTCACAAATGGTCAAGATGTAGCCACAGTATGCTGTCTCCAGAATTAGATCAAGGTATTGTCACTCTCCCACTCCCCATCACAGCACACAATTAAAAGAGACATTTATTATTATTTAGTTCACATTGGCGTCCTTTTTCAGAAGTGGGTGAAAGTTAAGTACCTCTGTATCTTGACCCTGTTTATAGCACTTGTTAATGGGAATCAGGACTTGCCTTGACTTAAACCTGCCTTTGAGCAGGTTGGGCAGAGGAGCTGCGAGCTCTAAGCCAGTGCCATGCCACTCATATTCCAGAGGGAGTGCTTTCCCTAGAAAGAATCCATCCAACCTACCATTTGTTTGAGGTGTTCATGGTGCTTATCAGTCCAAAGACCAAGACAGGGAGACTAGCACAGTGCCCCATACACTGGGCATTCGGTACTGCTTGGTTGTGATGATTTGGGGACAAATGCTCTGGACACACACACAGGGAGTGAGCAGAGTGGCTATAGCAAGACACAAAGGCACAATGCTGAGTCACTTCCAGTGGTGATTCACCCGCCTGTTTTGTTTTTGGACGTTATGTCACTTTCTTAGAGCCAAGGAAGTAGAAAAGACATCCCACATTGCAACTGTTGTTGGCACGACTTGTCAGAGGCTCGCTCATAGCTGTCTGTCCTAAAAATGTCATTTAGTTTAGAGTTTATCTCCTACAGTTGAATCTACACCTTCATCTTCATCACACCTTCATGCCTGGAGTGGTCTCTGATTTTATTTCACTCCATCCCACTAATGATTCAAACACTGAGTGTTTCTAGACGTAACTCACAGCGTGGCACAACTGTGCCTCTCTCTCTGGAAGGCTTTCTAGGTACAGATGCCATGGTAATCTTGCTCAGGTCCTAGAATTGAGACTTCATGGATGTCCTGGTTTCTTTCTGTTGCTTTAATAAAGACCATAACCAAAGCAACTTGGAGAATAAAGGGTTTATCTGGCTTATGTGTCCACCTCATAGTCTATCATGAAGGGAAGGCAGGGCAGGAACTCAAGACAGGAACTGAAGAAAAGACTGGAGAAATGCTGCTTTCTGGCTTGTTCTTCATGGCTTGCTCAAATGTCTTCTTATACAGCCCAGGACCACCTGCCCACAGGTGGCACTGCCCACAGTTGGTTGTGCTCCTCCATATCATTAACAGTGGACATGCCCCACAGACAAGCTCACAAAGGGAATGAATGAAGGTAACCTTCAATCAAGAGTTTCTCTTCCAAGATGTAACACTCTACCTTGTGTCACAGTGCTCTTGGAAGGACCCACGGAGCCACAACAGTGGTGTGTATGAAAAGATCCAATGCATGTCTTCCCAAACTTCAACTTCAAGACCCATTGGTAGACAGTTGACTGAAACAACATCTTTCTGCCTACAGCTTTCCCCTATACTTCCTTCCCAAATCTCCTGCCCCAAGCAGTATATCCAAAATGTGGAAGCTAGAAAGTCTATTTCATCATTATATTGGTGAATCATTTACAGCCCCACCTATAAGTTTACAGTATCAAACAGGAAGTACTTCACATTTGCATCCTGAACCTCCCTTGTCAGGATTTTTACCTCTCCAACTGTCTCTCCCCTGCCTATTCCTATGAAGAAAATGAAATCATGGAAATATTATCTTCTTCTGTAGTAGATGTGGCCCAGCCATGGTGTAGACAAATCATATGTTTTGAACAAAATCAAGTATGTGCCTTCCCTGACCCTCTCTCAACCAGCACCCATGGAGGACAGAGAGAATGAGCCATCCCTGTGTGATATGCTTTGTTATGTTCTTATGTGCTCCAGGTCAGACATGACTGTCTCTGCTTGAAGCATAGTAGTGTGCTGACACACACTAGATCCTCACAAGATTGTATGTGCTGTGTTTCCCAGGACGAGAGAAGAGGAAACATCATCATTAGCTGCAGGAGAATTGGGTTATAATGAGACACTAATAGGCCGACATGAGATCCATAGGAATTCTCTCTTCACTGATACTCCAGTCAACTCTCTTCAAGCAGCTAAGACTGAGAGGAGTGGAGCTTTGTGGTATTGTTACTATGAGTTGTATGCAACCCTTGCTTGGGCACACCAATATACCACCATTGGAGAATTTGCTAGAGAGTGGAAGCTATAAAGGCTGTCATGAAATGGAAGCCTGCAAAGATGAGTGATTACTGGCCCAGCTCAAATCCCATTCAATATCAAGGTAATGTCTGGGAAGAAGCCAAACAGCTCATTATAACTAACTGTGAATTAGACAGAATTAAATAAGGTAGCATTTCCAATCCATGCCACGTAACAATGCTCTTTTGATAGGACAGTTGATGTGAGGATGAGATCGTTGAATGTTGTATAAGACCTGGATTACTATCTTTGTCATATTTGCTTAGATTCTACAGTGTGTAGTATCTTCAGTTCCCAAACCAAACCACACCCATTTGCACCCATATCCACCACATATAACAGTGGCTCTTCAGAGTTCTTCCCCAAGGTTGACTTCATGCTTCCAATAGTTTCCATATGATGGTGGCCTGGGACTTTACACTGTTATTTTGACAACTCCCTAAAAAACAAAATGATTATATAGACGATGTCTTCGTTTCAGTGCTGTTGATGCAATAAAATACTACAACAAAAGTAGCTTAGAGAAGAAAAAGCTTATTTTACTCCATAATCCCAGGTTATGGACCATCATTGTTGGGGAGTCAAAGCAGCAGGAAAGTGAGCCAGCTGCTCCCATTGCATCAGTAGTAGTGAAGAAGTTGAGAGAAATGAATGAGAGCATTCATACCAGTACTCACCTCTTCTTCTTCTTCTTTTTTCCTTTTTTAATTTATTTTTTTATTTGTTACAGTTTATATACTTTGAATCCCTGCTATAGTCCCATCCCTCCTGCATCCCCTCAAATTCATGCCCTCCCTCTTCTCCAATGCGCCTCCCCCAGTCCACTCGTAGGGGAGGTCCTCTTTCTCTTCCATCTGACCTTAGCCTATCAGGTCTCATCAGGACTGGCTGCATCTTATTCTGTGGCCTGGTAAGACTGCCTCCCCTTCAGGGGGAGATGATCAAAGAGTCAGCCACTGAGTCAGAGATAGCCCCTCTTCCCCTTACTAGGGAATCATTCTTATACAGGCTACTGCCCTGTCCATGAAATTGTACTGCCCACAATTAGGGTGGGTCTTCTTAATTCACCCAATTAAGAAAATCCCTCACAGGGATGCCCACAAGACAGCTTAATCAAGACTTTCTATGAAGGTAATTCTTGATTGTATCACATTGACGAAATTAGCCATCACAAAATGATATAATATTAACCTCTGAGTGTTATATGTTTAGATGCAAGGAGACTGGGAAGCTAGTCCCTGCAGCGTACAAGAACTGGGCTCAGCTATTGAAGACGAAGCTTGTCCTAGTTCTGAGAGCCTTATGGTTAAATAAGATGCAAATGATCACTGAAAGTTATTGAGAAAAGCCCATTCTAATTAGTGTTATTATCATTATGATGAAACACCATGACCAAAAGCAAGTTGGGGAGGAAAGTGATTATTTTGTTTGTACTTCCACATCAATGTTCATCACTGAAAAAAAGTCAGGACTGGAACACAAACAGGGCAAGAAAGTGGAGGCAGGAGCTGATGCGGAGGCCGTGGAAGGGTCATGCTTACTGATGTGGCACCACTGGCTTGTCTGAGCAAGCTTTCTTAGAGAACCAAGGACCAGCAAGCAGAGGTGGTACCACCCACAATGGACTGGGCCCCCCTACATTAATAAGTAATTTAGAATATGCCTGGCAGGTTGTGTCAAGCAGGTAAAATATTAGTCAGCAGACCTTCAAGAAGTTCAGCAAGAAGCCATCTCCACGTGGCAGACTGGCTCAGTTAAGATACCCAAAGACTCACCATCAGGTAAGCCAGGCAAGCCTCACCCATGTTGACTTCAGTATTAGATGGAGTTATTGCTGATACAAAAAAGAGCTCCTCATGCTGTTAGCTTCTATATCTACCTGACATAGTGGTATAAGTGATTACAACTATCCATAACTCATTATCTAGAGTCCTTGGAACCCAGCAGAAGCAGCCACCAAATGAAAGAACTTTTTTTTTTCAATTGTACATTCATGGCCTAAGCTTCTGGGATGCTTCAGTCACACATATTGCATCAGAGGACACTTTCTTGGAAGACTTCCTAGCTAGAGAACTTCAAAGCATCATGGTCTGTCTAGACTGGGTGGCTCTCCTTCAGATCAGGCTCCTGTGCCTATAAACACAAGGAGCTAAAGACTGCTACTAGGAGAGATGATTCATGCCTAAACGTCATCTGGTCCTTCCTCACTCAACATAGTTACTGTGGTCCTTGAGTGTCATGACAACCATCTCCTCCCAGCCATGTCTGATATAGTTATTGGAAGAGAACACACATCTCTCAGATTTACAGATGTATAGGGGAAGCAAATCATGGTTAGGTAAGTCTGGAAGTTCTGTCTGGGGCTGAGGATAGGGGTCAACATTTTGGTTTTGGAAACTACCATCTGTGCCACCATTCCCCTTTTTTTGTGGATGAAAAGGGCTTATTTTCTTCTTTCCCCTGTAACTATCTCATTCCCATGGGAAGAGTCGACACCACAGTACAATTCTGTGATGCTAATCTGGAAGCATCCTGTTTTGGAGACATCAAAGTCTTTGGGTACCTAATATAGTCTACACTTAGCAGGTACAGACCATGAGCTGTTGGAACTTTCAATCAAGACATCAGAGAAGTTTCCAGGGCTGTCCTCTGTCACTGCAACATGAAACATGCTCCCTTCACAGAAGTCATCGTCTTTTCATAAAGCTGCATCACCAGCATGGTTTTTTACACTCCATCATTACCAGGTTTTTAATATGGATTTATCCAAACCTCCTGGTGCCAAGACAGCAAGGGACAGGTGGTAGGATCCAGCAGCAGAGTGTAGCTCCATTGACATATTGCTTAGAGACAACTTTCACTGTGCCATCGGATCTGAAGTGACAGTGGAGTGTGCGCTGAGCTCATCATCTTTTTATTTTTATTTTTTAATATTATCTATAGTTTATTCACTTTGTATCCCAGCTGTAGCTCCCTTCCTCATCCCCTCCCTCTCTCCCTCCCTCTTCTTCTCCCATGCTCCTCCCCAAGTCCACTGATAAGGGAGGTTCTCCTCTCCTTCCATCTGATCCTAGCCTATCAGGCCTCATCAGGACTGGCTGCATTGTCTTCCTCTGTGGACTGGTAAGGATGCTCCCCCCTCAGGTAGAGGTGACCAAAGATCCAGCTGAGTTCATGTCAGAGACGGTCCCTATTCCTATTATTGGGGAACCCTCTTGGACACTGAGCTGCCATGGGCTACAACTGTGCAAGGGTTCTAGGTTATCTCCATGAATGGTCCTTGTTTGGAGTATCAGTCTTAGAGAAGGCCCTTGGGCCCATATTTCTTGGTTCTGTTGCTCTCCTTGTGGAGCTCCTGTCCTCTCCAGGTCTTACTATTTCCCACTTCTTTCATAAGATTTCCTGCACTCTGCCCAAAGTTTGGCTATGAGTCTCAGTATATGTTTTGATACACTGCTGGGTAGAATCTTTCAGAGGCTCTCTGTGATAAGCTCCTGACCTGTTCCTTGTTTTCTCCCTTTTCCAATGTCTGTCTCATTTAGCTTTCTGAGTGAAGATTGAACATCTTACCCAGGGTCCTCCTTCTTGATTAGCTTCTTTAGGTGTACAGATTTTAGTATGATTATCCTATATTATAGGTCTAATATCCATATATAAGTGAGTATATACTATGTGTGTCTTTCTGCTTCTGGGATACTTCACTCAGGATGATCTTTTCTAGATCCCACCATTTGCCTGCAAATTTCATGATTTCCTTTTTAATTGCTGAGTAGTATTCCATTGTGTAAATATACCACAATTTCTATATCCATTCCTCCATTGAGGGACATCTGTGTTGTTTCCAGCTTCTGGCTACTACAAATAAAGCTGCCACAAACATGGTTGAGCAAATGTCCTTGTTGTATACTTGAATAGCTTTTGGATATATCCCTAGGAGTGGTATATCTTGATCTTGAGGAAGCACTATTCCTAATTGTCCTAGAAAGCACCAGATGGATTTCCAAAGTGGTTGTACAAGTTTACATTCCCACCAGCAATGGAATAAGGTTCCTCTTTCTCCACATACTCTCCAGCATGCAAATAAAACATCTTAAGAGCAATTCATCCATGCTTCTTCGTGGACAAATCTCATTCATGTTTTGCATTTTTTAGACAGTCAAGCCTCTAGACCAAGCCTATATATTTGGGAAATAGTACAGACTATTGATGAGAGAGACTGGCAATAGTGTTCTCTGTACAGGAACATCCAAGGGTACAAGAAATAGAGGGGGCAAGGAGAGTGCTTGGCACCCTAAGCCAAATGTGCCCTGAAGTGAAAGTTGGGAATTCCTTGCCTACTTAACATAGGATAATTTTCTGAGCCAGGAACTGATGCATAATTTGATATACCACATTAAATTTAAACAGCAGAGCTCTCATTCAGGAATCTTGAAGTATTTCTAGGTAATAGCTGAAAGTGGTGGCTCTGGCTGGGGCCAGAAATCATAATTCGAGGCTAACTTGGGTTGCTAGTGAGTTTAAAGTTGGCCCGGGTTACAGAGTAAGATCTTAGTTCAAGGAAAAACAAACAAAACCAAAAAGAATCTTAGTATCATGGCAGCACAGCATTGTTGGAACAATGTCCTAAAAAAACAACATAGTAGATAGGAGGGCTGACCTGTTTGACTCAGACCCTGGCTTCCTTTCAGCATCAAGTGCCTGCCCTGCATGCGACTCTCCTCTCCCAGCCGTAGGCTCATCCTGCCTGTGGATGTTCTTGTGAGTGCTACTGACAGTTCCCTGGACATATTCTTCTCTGGGCTCCAGCAGAACATGTGCTGACTTGGAGATATCCCATTCAGAGAATAAAGCCTGATCCTGGTCTCCCATTCATTCATCGCGTAACTTATGGGACTTGGTTGTTTTCATAGGGGTACACTAACTGTGAAGGGGTCATGAGAGAGGACTAAATGCAACCATGTATGTTTGTTCATCCAGAGTTAGACATCTGTACCGTATGTGTTGCAGCCATGCAAGCATTTGCAGAGACCATACTACACAGGCAAGCTGGTGAACTGACATCATGAAGCCCACAGATGCTCTTTGATAATGCAGCAAACCAACCATGGGGCTGTTCAAAAGCAAAATGAAGAAGACACAGGAAGAATTTAGTAGAAGACCAATAGCTTACTGATTTTGAGTGTTTCACAGTCAAACTAACAACAGTGTAACAAGTTAACAGTATAACAAGTATAACATTAAAACAACAGTAACAATAAGTTCCATTGCTGTTAGGAAGGCAAGGTAGAGCCCTCCAAAAGAGCTTTTGATAGCTAGAGGAAATTTAACTTTTTAAAGAATTTAACATTTACTCAGTAGTTCTAAAAGTAATTATAAAATGTAAAGCAAGCTACATTGTGAAGGCATTTAGAATCCTCTTCACTGTAAATACATGATAAACAATAACAAAATTTTCAGAAAAAAAAAAGGAATAATATGATTGAAACACAGCTGCCAGTAACATTTTGTTGTGATTTATTTTTCTGTTGCTTGTCTTTTGATCTTAGTGTGTTTGGCTGGTAAGCACATATTGTATGTACATTACTTTTTCCTTAAGCATAAGTATCCATTATTATATTCACTTACTGAATGTTTTATTAAGTAGTGAAAACACTCAAGGTTATGTTTCCCCCTCTCTGAACAAGTTCTAATCACAGCCTATGCTTTTCAAATTATTTTTTCTCAATTTTTGTTCATTTCCAAGTAAATTAAAATATCAGTCATAATTTGTACAAGACACATTTAGAGGTAATGTGTTCTCTGGGCCAAGCAGACAATGCTATACGTATCTTCTTATCATTAATTGCTTGGGGCTTTGCATTGTGATAAAATTTCAGAGAATTTATACCTGTAGACAGTAGCTAAGATATTCAACATGGTTAATTTGGGGGTATAAATAAAATGAACTCTTAAGTTCTATGAAATGCAGTGCCATATGTGTGAGTGCATATGTGTATGCATGTGTGCCTGTGTCTGTGTGCGCATATGTTCATGTGTGTGCCTATTTGTATATGTATGCCTCTGTGTGTATATGCATGTGTGTGTGTGTGTATGTGTGTGTATATGTTGTGTAAGTGTGTATTTTGAGACAAGATTGTGCTGTGCTTCCCATTCTGGTCTTGAACTTGTGCTCTCACATACATTATTTTTCACCTCAGCATTCTGAAGAGGGGCAATACAAAGCATACACTACCATGGCCAGGTAAGCTTCTGGTCCACTAGCATCTATGTAACCAAGCAGTTTTAATGTAAGTACAAAGCATTCCTGCCTGTGTGTAGCTTTGGGTAAATGGTTATAGTTGTAGTATTTGAATTATTGCCAAAACCGTGATGAGGCATGTTTCTCAGTATGATGGAGTTGAGTCTCACAAGAGGCTCTGCCTTCTGCAAAATGCTGTGGTCTCCTTCCGAAATGTGGGACTAAGCTGTGTGTACACGGCTGGGCATGTGGCTCAGTCACAAACCACCCACCAGATGTGTACAAAGCCTCAGGTTTGCCACATACACAAAACAGAAGAGATTATGTTTATAGTTTTCATTCATACTTAGAAACCTGCTACTTTGCAAACTAATCAAATAAAAAGTATGTATCTAAAATGCATTTCTATATCATTCATTTATTACTATAACTATTCCCTTTGCCTCATAAGTTTTGGCTCTGACTTCTATCTTATTTGATAATAATATTTTAATTTTGTTTTAGTGTGACGTACTTTGCCTATACTATTCAATGAAAAAATTAAATACTTTTTGTGTCATCTTAGTTCAGATAAAAATTATACTTTCTTTGCTTTTTAGCAGAAATTTTAATCTGTTTACTCTTACTAAGACAACACATATTTTTTTCATTTATACTATCATTTTCATTTTACTATAATCCTTTGCTTCTCCAGTTTATATTTTGTTGCAGTCTAGCTCAACTGTTTTTCTCTGCCTTTCCTCCACATCCCACAACAGTTACCTGACAAATTCATTATACTCTCTCTTTCTCAGTGACTGTTACACCTGGCCCCTCACCACTTCACCACAGGCCATAGACATTTATAAATGTATTTTTTCCTTTTCTTTCTGATTTAAGATGAAAGAAATCAGAATGTTATTATCAAAAAGTTTTAATTTTAGTGTTTTAATCTGCTTTTTGAGTGCATTAAAATTCATGGTGAGATTGTCAACATATAATTAACATAACATGGCTTTAATCTTCATCAGGTGGTCTGGAAATTACATTCTTGTCTACTGAGAGATGTTTTTCTGATTGCATTTCCTTTGTTTGGCTTAAGGGATTTCTCAAGCACCCTCCCTCCCAAAGTTTACACAAACCTCTGCAAGCATCAAGCACAGAATCTTCTGATTTCTTTACTCATGAATAATAACTATAGAGATAAGGGATTCCAACTTCCTCAGATTTGGGGTTTACTCTTAGAAGTCCAGATTTCAAGGCTTGAGAGATGGATCAGTGCTTAAGAGCCTTTGTTGTTTTTGCCAAGGACCCGGATTCTGTTTTCAGGACCCATATGGAAATTCACAAACGTCTGAAACTCCAGTTCCAGGAGATATGATGCCCTCTTCTGGCCTTCACTGTACTGCAGACATGTGGTACACATACATGCAGGGAAAATCCTCACATGCATAAAATAAAGGACTAAATCTTTAAAACATTCAGATTCCAACAAAATTGTTGGGTGAGGCATTGTAGGATTTATTCTTCTATATTGATTATTGAAAAAAAAAATTCTGTGAATAGTTCTATTTCTTGCTTTAAAAGAATTAATTTTGGATTTTCCCACTTACTTACATATTTGTGCTAATTAAACACTATCCTAATTAAAATTGATTTATACCGAGCCTTGAATCTAGGTACTGTTGGACTTCCAGTTCTTTTTGTTCAAAATTATTTGCCCTATTTTAGATAGTTTGCATTTATGTTTATTTCAACAACAGAAAGTCTGTTGAGAATTTGGCTCAATTTCAGCTGCTGAATATATTAGTTATATTTTTGTTGCTGTGAGGAGAAACCATGAGCAGAAAGGGTTTATTTTGGCTTATGCTTCCAGAGGGGAGTCCATGATGGTGAAGAAGGCATCAACCTGGGGTAGGGGCCCTGGAGATCGCATCTTCATACTCACACAAGGAGCCTATAAGCCGACTGGAAAGGAGGTGAGACTGTAAACCCTCAAAGCCAACAGAGTTCTGGTTTCCTCCAGCAAGGCTGAGCCTTTTAAAGGGTCCATCACCTTCCCAGACTGACAGCACTACCAACTAGGACAAAGAGCTTCATTACATGGGCCCAGGGGACATACCTCATTCAAACCACTATTTGATGATGGATGATGATGAATTTAGAGAAGCTGACATTTTAATAATGTAATGGAAAGATTTTAAGTCAACATACCTTATTCTGTGTTTATTGCTACACTGTTACAATACCCAACAACAGATGAAAGATGAAGAAAATGTGTTTCCTACTAAAATCTGTACACTAAAAGAAACTAATCAAGAGGGAGGACTCTTGCTAAAATGCTCAATCCTTATCCAGAAAGTCAAAGAGGATGGACATCAGAAGAAAGAGAAAAGAGGGAACCAGACACAGAGGACCTCTGAAAGGCTCTGCCCTGCAGACTATCAATGCAGATGCTGAGACTTATGGGCAAACTTTGGGTAGAGTGCAGGGAATCTTATGAAAGAAGTGGGAAACAGTAAGATCTGGAGAGGACAGGAGCTCCACAAGAAGAGCAACAGAACCAAAAAAATCTGAGCACAGGGGTCTTTCCTGAGATTGATACTCCAACCAAGGACTATGCATGGAGATAACTTAAGACCCCTGCACAGATGTAGCCTATGGAAATTCAGTATCCAAGTGGGTTCCATAGTAATAGGAACACTGACTGTCTCTGACATGAACTGATTGCCCTTCTCTTTAATTACCTCCCCCTGAGGGGGGAGCAGCATTACCAGGCCACAGAAGAAGACAATGCAGCCACTCCTGATGAGACCTAATTGACTAGGATCAGAAGGAAGGAAAAGAAGACCTCCCCTATCAGTGGACTTGGGGAGGGGCATGTGTGCAGAGAGGGGAGGAAGGGAGGGATTGGGAGGGTAGGAGTAAGGGAACCACAGGGGGGATACAAAGTGAATAAAATATAATTAATAAAGAATTTTTAAAAAACTACACTGTGACAGAATAGATGAGAAAATAAAATTCAAAAGAGGAAAGGCTTAAAAAAAACAAGAAAATGCAATAGAATTACATTTAGCAATAAAGAATAATGAAGTTATAGCATCCTTATAAAAAGGTCAGAGTGAAGACACCATTGTGTTGTGTGGAATAAACCACATCAATAAAGGCAAAGACTGAGTGTTTTCTCTCACATGTAGAATCTAGAATAACACATAAAATTTTTATGAATACAGTATGGTGGTTTGGGTGAGAAATGTCTTCCATAGGTTCAGGCATTTGTATAGCTGCTTCGCAATTGGTATTGCTATTTAGGGAGGTTTAAGAAATACAGGCATTATGTAGGATGTATGCCACTATGGTGGGCTTCAAAATGTACAGCCTCACCTTCCTTCCGGTTCGCTCTCTCTGCTTCATGCTTGCACGTGAAGATGCGAGTTCTCAGCCACTATGCTTGCCACATGATGCCCTGCCTTCCCACCAAGGTGGATTCTTTTCATCATGCAACTATAAGCCCAAACTAAAAGTTTCATCTTGCTGCCATGTCTTCCCCTCTGAAGCAAAAGCCCCAAGAAATGCTTTCTGTTCATGGTTTCTCACCACAGCTGCAGAAACAAAACTGATTCTGTCTACAGCAGAAATTCAGCCAAACCCCCAACAGAATCTTTGTTCTGCTGAAATGGAGAATTACATATGAATGCTAAAGGTCTTAAATAAGGAAAGTGGTCTTGAACAAGTTTTCTTTCATAACTTGCTTTGATCATGATGTTTTATCAGTGAACAGGAAAGTAACTAATATATGCATATATACACGGATATGTATATGTAGGATATGAACATAGACAGGGATGGACAATGAGAAGGGAGGACACTGGGAATGTGTGACATGAAAGCAGAAGGGGTCACTCAGTGGAAAGGAAGAAGGAGACAAGAAAAAGTGGGGAGAACAGATGGGGTGGACGGGGGAGTGATTAAGAGCAAAGCATAATGATATTTTCTTTCAGGCTGGGTCCTGGAAGACACACCCTAAAGTCATCTTCCAGCTCCAGTCTGGAGCCAGTGTCTGCTGTGGTTCTCATCTCATTCTCAGATCCAGGAAGAGCTCTAGGTACCCAGGCTACCTACTGAGTCTTCGAATAGAGATGCTTCTTAGCTCTCCTGGAGTGAGAACACACCGGAATCCTCTAAGACATCCTCTGCTGTTAAGTTCATTGATCATATTATTAATCATATCAATTAACATGTTGATAGTTTAAGTGCCAAACAATGTCTTATTTTTAGGACGAATCTTTAGTGCAGAGATTGTTTTCTTGAAAGTGGTGACTTGGTTGTATCTGCTAGTGCAGACATGCAGTATGTGATAAAGTCTGAGGCCACTCTGCGTAGCTTGGTGAGATTTCATGTTGAAATACATTTTAAGAGGTGATTGGAGGGTTGCAGATATAACTTGTTGGTAGAGCGTTTGACTAGGTTTGCGGCTTAATTTCCATTACTAAAACAGAAAGAAAAGAAGAAAAGAGTTGTTGACCTGAATTTCTTTCTCCTAATATTTTACCTAGTGTGATGGATAATTTTTATGTCATCTAGACACAAGCTAAAGCTATCTGAGAAGAGGTATTTTAATTGAGAAAATAACCTTCTTAAAATCAAGCTTTAGGGCATTTTCTTAATGGTTCCTGTGGGAGGTTCCGTCCCATTGTGTACCATCTCTGGGCAGGTGGTCCTGGGTTCTATGAATAAAGCAGGCTGAGCAAGCCATGGGGAGCAAGACAGTGCTTCCAGATTCCAGCCCTGCTTGAGTTCCTGTCCTGAATCCCCCAGTGATGGACCTTAGTCTGGAGGTGTAAGGCAAATAAACCCTTTTCTCCCCAACTTGCTCTTGGTAATGGTGTTTCATTGCAGCAATAGAAACCCCAGCTAAGACACTTAATGAGATGTGGTTGCTTCATGTCAAATGGTTGTATACATGTAGAAATGAGTAGCTATATAACTTATAAGTCATCAGAGAAGAATGCATGCTTGAAGACATTTTGAAAAATCAAAGTTTATTACATTTAAAGAAAGCTGTTCACACTTCAGCGAGCTTTCCTACTTTTTGTCTTTGGATAAATTCATCCAACTTATGTTTACTCTCAAATTTGTCCCTGTTAGAATCATTCATGATTCACTGTGTTTTTGTACTGTTGTTAGGTCAGTAGTGATGTCCCCAGTGTGTTCGTTGACAATTGTATCTTCTTTTATTAAACTTCTAATCAGGCTGTCTAGAGATTTATTAATTTTATTGATTTACTTTTATAAAAAGTCTTTGGTTAAAACAATTACATGCATTGAATTTCTATTTTATTGATTTCTTCTGTTAATCTTACTATTTTACTTTCTCTGATTTTCTTCAGTGTTAGAAACCTCTCCTTTTTATTTGTCAATCATGTGTCCCTGTCACAGGACATAGCCCTTTAAGTCCTTCTTTCTGAGTCCTGCTTCTTAGTGTTCATGGGGACAGTCTAGCCTGCTTCCCTCAGCCACCTGTCACCTTTCTGTGGCTGAGTAACCATTGATCCACAGGTCTAGACTTCAGACAGAGATATGAGAGTTTAGAGCACAGGCTAAGAAAATGTTTAGCTTGGAAATTACTGCTTATGGGGACATAAACTACTCACGGCAAAGACCTCAGAGAACTATGATTACCTCTATGCAATGGAAACCCAAGTCCCAGCTAGTGTTGATCATTAGGCATGAATGGAAAACACTCTTTAAAACACTTAAAATATTTATTCGATTTTTAATTCCATGTGAGTGTGGGTCTGTGTGTCCCAGAAGAGGACATTGAATTCCCTGGAGCTAGAATTTCAGGCAGTTATTAGTCATTAGCTATGGGTGGCGGAGACCACACTCCAGTCCTCTGCAAGGTCGGCAGGCACTCTTAACCACTAAGCCCCAGTTTATAGCATTGAATATTGATACTGGGGCATGCCAAAGAAGAAGAAATAGACTCATCACTGCTATTGGAGATGTCGCTATCTTCCTCTGGGAGACTTTATATTCTTTGCCATTCTACCTTGAAAGCAAAGGTTGGGATCTCCTAGGAAAGGCAAGGCCTTGGGTCCTATGTGGTCACTTGCATGGGTGACCGTCCATCTTCTGGGTGATGAAAAGGCCACTTACATAGTAGCTTGGGAATCTCAGTTAGCATCTCTGCTCTGGAGAGAAGTCAGGAAGGGTAGGACCTGGGTAATTAGCAACTGTCATATCAAAAGTGCAACATATAGATTCCACTGCCACAACTCTATGTAATTTTCATAGGCTAACATCTATAAGACATTAAGGAAATTAAAATATAGAAATTGAAATATTTGGAGAGATCTACCACAGTCTCTACTATCAGTAAGTAAGGTAGAAAGACACAAAGGGAGAGTCTGTGAACCTTAGAAGTTGATTGTCAGTGCATTCAGAGCATGCAGACATGAGCTGGTCAGAACAGCGCGATGAAAGGAGAGAAGTCCAATTGGAATATGAAGCACTACCCCAGCTCTGGGGGACTGGGGAGGGGTGCTATCATGGGCAAAGACAAGTGCTGTGGCAGCACACGAGTCTGCACTCTCAGAGGGTTGATCAATGTTTCAGGTCTTCCTAGCACACTCTGTCTCTCCTCTGTATCCCCACATTCACTCTGCTCCTCAGTTTCTCTGCTTATGCTGGGCCGAGACTGGGAAGGGAGGTGCCTCACAGCAAGCTCAGTTAGGACCAAGGGGAGTGTCATCCCTAGACAGTCTGTGGCCTTCAGCACTGCCCATGGAGCCACCACTGCTACAGACAGGACCCCAAAGCTCCTCCTCCCCTCAGGTTGGTCTTTCCCAAACATGTTTTAGAAGAGAGACTTGCCCCATTTATGTACCTGAGGAAACTAGGCCAAGTCCAGCTGACATCAGCAGGTGAGTCTCAGGCCCCAGCCAACAGCATCCTGCTGTGAATAACTGAGGACAGAAGAAAGACAGCCAGGAACAGGGAAGCTGCCAACTGGGAAAGCCATAGAGGAGTTAAAATCCCTAACAAAGTACACTCACACACCACATGCATATACACACACATACCAAACACACACACTACATATGTGCACATATACCACACAAATGCAAACACACACACCACATAAACATACTACTATATGCACAATATAGCACATATACACACATACATACCCCCACACCACATATACATACACACATACACACAAACCATATATGCATACACAAACACCACATATATATATACACATACACACATCACACACATAGAGAAATACACATACACTTCTACAGAAAACATACACACATACACACACACTAAATATATACACACATACACACCCCACACCACATATACATACACCATACCATACCACACACCATACACATACCACACACCACACCATACCACACACCATATACGCATACACAAACACTACATATATATACACATACACACATCACACACATATAAAGATACACATACACAGAAAACACACATATACACACATTTCACACATGCACACATATCGCATCACATACATAAGACACATACATATATCACATACATACATATAAAAACATACTACATACAGACATACATGTACAACATATACATATACATACATTCCACGCATACAATGTACACAGAAATATACCAAATACACCAAACATATACATGCATACAAAACACATAACATACATGCACACATAAACATGCAAGCACAGACATATAACATATATACATAAACATATATACAAATATAAATACATAAGTAAATGTACATACATATACTCAGACACAAAAACTACACACATGCACCAAACGCATGCTTACACACCAAAACATGCACATGCAACTAAACATACAAGCATAAATAAACATACATACACATGCATACAGACACACAAAAACTATACTCATCTACAAAACACACCAAATGTATGTATACACAGACACACACAAACTACCCACATACAAACACATAACACACACAAACCACACATACATATATCTAATCACATATATACATACACAGACACATGCATTCAAGCACACATAAACAGGTGCATACAAACACACATACATACACAACCATACACACTATGTTGATTAGGCTTTGTTAAATTGACACAGGTTAGAGTCATTTGAGAAAAGAAACCTCAACAGAGAAAGTGTCCCATTAAATCACCGTGTGTGTGTGTGTGTGTGTGTGTGTGTGTGTGTGTGTGTGTGTCTGAGGGGGATTTTCTTGACCAATAATTTATGGAGGAGGGCTCAGCCCATTGTGGGTGGTATCACCCTGGGCTGGTGGTCCTGGGTTCTATTAGAAAGCAGACTGAGCAAGCCATGAGAGCAAGCCAGTGAGCAGCACCCCTCCATGGCCTCTCCTTTTCTTCTTAAGTTGGCTTTGGTCACACACACAAGAAAGTGTGCTGAAATTTTGATGTTATAATCCCTGATGCCAATAATAGCTAGCTCATCAAACTGACTGCATATAAGTGTGCAACACTGAACTGTTGAATGTGTGCTAAGAAATAAATAGCAACACTCAGATGTGGTTATCAGAGTCTTTTAAAAGCCCACATTAAGTGTCAAATGCCATTTCATTGCTTTGCTGAGCTGTCTCGTGAATCTTGAGCACCACAGGCACTTAACTGGGAACCAGTCTGGCTCAGGGTAGAGGATTGGGGCTGCCAGTGCTCCAGAGCTAGAAAAAGAAGTAGGCTTTACAGCTCAGTCAATAGAGGGCTTGACAGGCAAGCATGGGGACTTGAGTTTGGGCTCCTGTGCACAGGTTATAATGTAAATGCAGAGGCGTGTGCTGCTCCACACACAGGAGGTAGGGACATGAGATTCCTTGAGGATTTCTGGCCAGCCATTGTGTGGCTGAATCAGAGATATATAGGGTCACACACAGACTCTGTCTCAAAAACTAAGAAAGAAAGAGAGGAAAACAACAAAGGCTGGTCTCCACTTGCAGGTGTGTGAGATAGGCTTTCAAAGAAGATGAATACAACCAAGCTATTTATCCATCCCGAATGTAGTCAATGCAAAAGACAAGCAAGAGTGTGCAATTAACCACATGATTGTTAGAAAAGCCAAAACCAGCCAGGCACTCCTTGTCTACACGGGGTCAGGCCACTCCCGTGTGAACCACACCCGCCCACAAGTCTGGAGACATCAGCCCCATTTCCCAAAATGGGGCTTTCTTTCCAGGGACCAATCTTTCAGCACCAGAGACTTTGATAAACTCTTCGCCATCCTGATTAATGTTCCAGGAAGAGCAGGCCCTACAATATCAGACAGACAAGTTTCCATGGCTCAAATCACAAACTGAGGCTGAAGCAGGAAAGGGGGTGAATGCCTGCCACCAGAGCCCTCCTCAGAGACCATTGTACACACAGAGTAGTTCCAGCATTCTAGACAGAAGCCTATGTCGAGAGAACATGAGTGTCAGCGAAACATTGAAGGGTATACTCTGGTGGCTAGCTGCTCCACCACATCTACTCTTACCAAAGCCCATCTTGGAAGCCCTCAGGAAAAATTTCCCCAAGGAAAGCCTTGAGTCTGAAGACCATGGAAGGCACTTCCTTGTTTCATTTTTGTCTTTTGTAAGTGTGCACATGAACAGACTTAGAGCAGGAGGGAGAAGCAGAACAGGAAGCATGATGGTGAAGCAGAGGAACAACTGGCCTAGATTCAGTGACAGTAGAGCTATAGGCTTTGGAAAATCCATGTAAACCTCTAGCAGAAGGTGGCAACAGACAAAGATATGTGAAAGGCCCCTTAAAGGTCTTTTGAGCATGACCTGGAAAAGAAGTCATTCAATGGAGGTTGGAGGATGAAGCATTTTCTCACTGATGTCATGGTCACCAAGATGTAAAGGTGACCCAAGTGGCTGTCCTGGCTTGTTCTCAATGTGACCTAGTACCAAGGTCTGTGTCTCTCTGCTCTCACAGTGAGCCTTCTCAAGGAAGAGGGTAGCATGCCTATGTCTCCAGGGGCTGGTGGTTATGATGCAAACAGAGATCAGTAGGAACTGGTAAAGCTCAGCTTTGGGACCCCCAAGTGTGACCCCCAGGGTGCTGACCTTACTGCCTTCCAGTCTGTGTCATCCAGTTGCAAACTGGCTGAGATGAACAGAGCCAAAGCATTCACATTGGTTGCATCATTATTAATACACTGAGCAAAGGAAAATTCAAGTTTGTTTCTGACAAGAATGAAGAGAAAAGACTTGGAAGAAAAATGAGGATTTGAGTCTTCATCTTGGTTCTGCTACCTCTGGGCTCCATGACCTGAATACTTACTGTTGCCAACCCAGCTTTTACTTTGTGTATAAGACAGGTAGACAAATGTATCTCCAGAATGTTTCACCAGCTGCAAAGAAAATCTCACAGAAATATGGCTATAGCTTCCAGCTAGACATGTATCTAAAGTCCTTTAAAGAGGGCCCCTTCACAAAGAGAGCTCTACTCTGAAATTCTTTTCTACAGAATTATTGAAACATGGCACTGATTACCAAATTCAACTCTTGTTGAAACAAATAGCAATCTTTGGAAGCCATAGCATAACAAGATGGCCCAGCCTTCCCGCCCTATAACAGACCCTGTCTCCAGGCTGCCCCTTTCACTGTTGTTGATGCAGATGACCCAAACAGTGAGAAGGTTCTGCACGGGTGGTAGATAATGATGTGATATCATATCGACCTTGTCTTGAGAGTGAGGGTGGAGAGACCTTACTTTCAGGCAGGGCCCTTCTTCGTAATAGCTGTCATCTGCTTATCAGACTCCCACACAGCAGCAGAGGGTAAATCTTCTAACCTGGGAGCTCTGTTTTGAGAGAAGCCATTATGATTGCACAGGTGTGGGCATATCAGCACATTGTGTCTTGAAATCAGACGCCAGGAGGACCCACAAACAAATTAAAACCACATGTGTGGGAAAGACGTCCTCAAATCAAGCTGTCACAAATCAGCCGGGCCTAGTAACTCTATTCTCACCCAGCCAGTGATTCACACAAAGGCTCTTAGGAGACAAATAAGAACGAAGAGAAGGAGAATGGGGGTGTCTAACAAATGAGGAAGTGAATAAGCATGCTACTGTTAGGGCTTTAACAAAATGTCCAGCTGTAAATAATTGGCTAATGAGCATACCCCAAGGGGGGGAAATGTGAGGCATTGATGTAACTTAACCAGTATGTTTTTGTGGAAAGTACCTTTTGATTTTGTAAAATTTAGTTTTCAATACACAAAGTAAAAACTCCACAGACTAACAGATGTGACTTCTGACATGGACATTCAGTCTATAAAATTTAAATCAGGTTAACCATATAATCTCCCCAGACATTTGCAATTTTATCACAGTGAGGAGTACAAGGTTCATTGCTGTAGATCTACATATATACCTCACTGCTGTCCCTAGCCAAACACTGTCATTGTCCAACTCAAAATATTTACATGGAGTTTAGTCACCAAATAAATGTTGAAATTCTCCTATAGAAATAAGAACCTTGGCATGAATCTAAGTTATATTCCAGAGAGCCTTGGAATGTGCAATTTCCAGATCACTCTATATGCAAGTCAAGAGTTTTTTTTTTCTGATAAAAATGATAATTGGCCTTGAAAGTCATTTGCAGATAAGTATTTGTATAACTCAAATTATGTATTAAGTAGCAGATGAACAGAACAGGTAGACCCTATGAGGACACTATAATTACTCAAAACCCGTCAATTTAGTTTTCTCCAAGTGATTAATATCAAAGACCCATGGCTCCATAGTCTATAACATTTGCCATATGTGAGCAAAGGAAATGACCTTCAATCATATAGGGCTTGCCCTGTCCATAACATCTGACCATGAGCCATGTGGGAATTGAGTTGTTCTTTTCCCCAGTAAGATATGTCCTATGGTTCATAACGTTGGAGGCTCACTATGAAACCACAATGGGCATTTGCTATGATCCAAGAGACTCACTAGCAAGGGAGAGTCCTCCATTCTAGAGAACAAACCACTGTGCTCCCATGGAAGTTCACTTAGACACTACTACTGTCCTCAATCAATACAATTAATAGCAGGGAACATGTATTTATATTGAAGATGAGGAAAGTCAATTTGCTCTGAAGATTCCAGGTCCCTGGGAAATCAGCTAACTATTTATGCATGTTATCATCTTCCATCATATTAAGAAGTGGTTTGGGTGATTTCTCAGAATTTCTCATCTGATTTCTCATGTCAGGAGAGAGTCTAATTAGATTTTTAATCCTTGACTAATCATGCTACACATGGCACACTGGGTTCAGGTGGGACCTGGAAAGTGCTTTCCACTGACCTATTATTATCAGGCAAGCTTGCATGTAACCTGAATCTGTAGAAAAATAAAGCAGTAAGCCTTCTACTGTATAGACATTACATGAAAACAATACCCTCCTTTCTTCACCAGGCGCCCAGCCCCCGTCTTTGAAGCAGCTTTGAAGTAATGGACCGCCATGGGCTATTTTCTTCTGGTTTCTATGTTTCAATACCAAGCTTGTCTCTCCTGTTTGTTTTCAGCTAATTGCCTCAAGATCTAATATGTTAGTGATGATGGGTGTCCCCACACCAGTGACCTCTGCCAAAAGGAATATCGTGTCTCACAGAAGCTGGAGGAGTGGCCCCAGGGGGCTGGGGATGCTGCTTGGAGGGGTGATAAACCTGGTGTGGGTCAGCAATGGCATCTGAGATTGAATTGGGTCCTGTAAGTGTCCACACAGGGAGGGCTTCCCTCAGAGACAGTGGGCAATAGAAACCCTTGTCACCAGCTTGCTTACCCTTATTGGAAAGCAGTCACGGTGGCCGGGACATGTCTTCATCCACAGTCATCATTCTGTCCTCTTTCAGGGACCCATTACAGGAAAATTCGACTTTGATGAGAAGTGTAATCTGGTTGCTTTATCTTCCAGTTTAAACCCTCACTTGAAGTTGTGTCTGATGCACTTCCCTACTCCAGGCAACTGTGCTTAATAAAGAAAATAGATGGCGTGAGGCATCTTCATCCAGGAGTGGCTGAAAGCTCACCTCAGCTAACACCTGAGCAGTGAAGAGGGTTTCCATTCACAGGACACAGCTGTCCTACCCCCATAGCAAGGCAGGCTTACTAAGCCCTGACACACAAGCTAGGCAATGGCAGAACTGGTCTGTAGACTGAAACCAGAGCTCCAAGAAGAGCAGGCAGGCCAGTGCTGGGGCTCCTGCAGGGCCCTATGTTAGTTTTTGAGCGATGCCATGATAAATTACTGTGAAAGGAGACGTGTTATCCCACAGTCCCGGAGGCTCAAGATCAAAGAACAAGGTGTTGGTAGGACTTTACCATCTCTGAACCTCCAGTTGCCTCTGCCTGGAGCCTTTCTCTTGAAGTCTGGCGGCCCAGATGTTTCATTGCTGTGCCATGCCTCTCCCAGGACTACCTGGAACCTTTCTCTTTTAGTCTTGTGGCCCTGGTGTTTTGTGGCTGTGGCACTCCTCTCCAGGGACAGTTCCTGTTTTCATGAGAATTTCTCTTCTCTGCTACTGTGTCTCGATTTTCTTCTTTTCACAGGACACTGTGAATGGGGTTAGGAACTCCTTAGCCCACTCTCCCCATCTCAATTTGATGACATGAAAACATCTGTTTTCATGATTCATCCACAGGCACCTGGGAGAGAGGGGCCAGAGACAGACCTCCATCATCTCCCAGATTGTCTCACGCACTCTAATCCTCTCATAACTTCAGTTTTAGTGAAACCAATTATGTTTGTTAGATTGAGTTTCATAGACATTAAAAGAAAGAATGTAATTTGAAATGAAGTGGGGAAACTGAGGCTCAAGGAAGCATTTGCCAAACAATAGCTCACTCTGCTGGGTCACAGATGGTTGCAGCTAGCATGTATGTGCGGCAGGCTACAAATGTGTCCTGAGTCTCACATATTGATGTGCACACACACGTGTGTGTGTGGGTGTGTGTATGTGTGTTTTGCAGGCTGCATGTCTGCTGTAACCTTCATGTGTGTATGTATATGTGTGTTGCAGGCTGCATATGTGCTGTGATCTTCATGTGTGTGTATGTGTATGCTGCAGGCTGCATGTATGTTCTGTGCTTGTGTGTACAAGCATGCACACAGGCATGCATGTACATAGGTTCATGCACAGCTCTGCAGTCTCAACTTCTCATAAACTCTCAGCCACTGGCAGGTAGCAGACCCAAGGATGAAGTTTTGGTCTGCTTTGGTCCCCCTCATGGACTTCTTCAACTCCATAACTCATCCTTTCCTCACTATCCTTTCTTACATGAAGATGGAGATGGAGAGATAGATTTTAATATCAAGCCAGATACAAAATCTTTACACAATGGTTTCAGGTGCCAGCAATGGACTCGGCTTCAAGCCTGCTAGTCAAGTCTGCTAGTCAAGCCTGCTAGTCAAGCATGCTACCTCTGGGCTGTACCCTCAGCTTCTAGAAGTTATTTTCTTAATGTGAGCTGTCAGTTTATTCTGGAAAGAGGCTGCTGATTTAGAACTTATATTTTCTTGTTGTTTCCTTTGGGGACCAAGTTTTATGTATTGTTCTGTGCTTCAAGGACTTGGGGTCATCACAAGCTCCCTGGAGAAATCACAGACAAAACTGACTGACCAGCTTGAGTCTTGAAGATGCCGTCACCCTTTTCTGATTGAGATCATGTTTGCAGTTCCCTTTGTTTAAAGTATGTCTAAGAATTCTACTTCTAGTGCAAAAGTAAATGCTAAATTATTTATATATCCCAATTATTTATTATTATTTATGCAAAGCTTGTCACATTATGCATGCATAAGGGGATTAAATCGCCGTTAACCCACAATGCCTTTAGGGGCACTCTCTGATGGGCCAAAGGTGGCATGCTGGTGTCACTGCCAGCAAGCCCACGCTAGGAGCAAGCACACACGAGGAGCCCCACACATTGTTTACATACAGTGCACAGACAGTGGGAAGGAAAACATGGTGTCAGGAAGGTGTCATCCAGTAATGCTTATTCATGGGTGGCTCAATTTTATTATCTTAGAATTAAATAAGCAGATCTCTGAGGGAAGTCCCGTTCCGAAGGGGGAGGGCAGTACGCTGTCATGTGGACACGAAAAAATGTCCACCAGCTAAAGCTAGAAACTGTAACACACGCACACACACACACACACGAGCTAAAAAAAAAAGTTATTTTCCCAAGACTATGATTTTGTTAAATAATGATGACGTATTGCAATCAGGAAATTGAGATAAATCGGGAAAACACCATGACATTGTGACTTGTCATGGAGCCTCCTGCGAGCGTTTTGACTTTCAAGGCAAATTCAGGGAAGGTATTTTTCTCCAAAATATGAGTGCATATAAATGAAGTTATTAGTGGCATTCATTTTTAATAGGAAGCCTAATGGAGGACTTGCAAAACGACATAGCTCTGCTTTGATCCCATGAAGGAAGGTTTTCCAGTTCCTAGGGCAAAAATTATATTCAGTATAATGATGCTAATAAGAAACTGCTTTTGCACTTTAGTCTAAGGCTGTGGAGTTTGTACAGGGACAGCATGGTCTCAGAGCAGGAGACAGCCAGTGGCCTCTTCTGCTTGATGCCTTGCATGCAACATCCTATGTGCCAGAGGATGTCTTCTGACATCGAGCTCCAGCACTCTCCATTTCCTTGAGACAGCCACTCTCACTGAGCCTGCAGCGCTCCTTTCGCTGTCCCACCCACCGTATTTTTGAGGTTATAGGCACACACCTACTCATGTCTAGCCTTTCATATGCTTAAAGAGGCTCTGAGCACAGGTCTTCAAGCTGTGCAGCAAGCCCCATCCCTAACTACTATCTTCTTTATTTTCTTTATCCTACTATCCCTGCCACCCAAGGCACGGCATCATGGTTCTGTGGTGCTTTTTGCTTGCTCTGGCTATATTTGGAGTGGCATTTGCTTGCCTGCCTATATTAATTTTATGACATTGGTATTACCCTGGATCCATAAGACTGAGTGTATTGTGGCAACGCTAAGCCATTTGCAACAGAAGTGCCCTTGGCAGGGTCTTTGGACAGCCTGTCTTCTGGTGCCTGCTAACTGGTCTCCCTGAGCTAAAACTAGGCCTGACCCACCTCTCTAACAGGTTTATTAACTGACAAACAAAAAGTCTCTTACTGGATATTAGCACTTATGTCTTCTCTCTGATATATAATATCCCCCTTCCTTGTTTCCAGTGTGAGTTCTGTCTCTCTGGCTCTGTCCTCAGACAGTGGTTTTTCAGATGTAGCACAGTTTTTTTTCTATGCACAGCTGGCATATTCCGAGACCTCTGTGATATCAAACTTGCAACTATCACAATAGAATATAGCAGCCTCAAAATACAGTTACTTGTAGTTGGGGATTTAAATGCCACAATAAGACCATGAACACATCAGCTGAACATTAAAGATGATTATCTGTGGTTGTTATTGGCTCTTTTGTGGAGGAAATCGACATAATGTCCCAACAAAATAACAATTTCATCAATGTGGTTTCATTGGAAAAAAAATCAAGGCAGAATGGGGGACACTCCTGCACAAAGTGACCAATCCATTATGAAAGCAGAAGAACTGTCCTCATGTTCCAGTGGGCAATGGGTTCACTGTTACCACTGATGGCAGATATATGACTGTCTTAGACTTTCTGTTGCTTTGAAGAGGCACCATGACCATAGAAACACTTATAAGGAAAACATTTCATTGGAGATTGCTTACAGTTCAGAGGTTAGTCCATTGTCATTATGGCAGGGAGCATGGCAGAATGCAGGCAGACATGGTGTTGGAGGGGTAGTTGAGAGTTCTACATCTGTATTGCCAGGCAGCAGGAAGAAAGAGTATGCGACTGGGCCTGGCTTGAGTTTCTGGGACTTCAGATGACCCCCTAATGACACGTTTTTCCCAACAAGGCCACACCCTGTAATAGTGACACTCTTTATGAGTCTTTTGGGCCAATTTCATTCAAACCACCACAGTAATCTCGTCATATATGAGAGCTACAAATGGTGTCCTCCATACTCTCTGGGAACCACTGTCAGAGGAGATCTTTAAAGTATGCTGATGTTTAGGTACCAATGCCAGTAGCCATGCCTGGGTGAAGCAGGGATGTCCTCCTCACTTGAAACTTTCTACCTTTCACCCAGGATGCCTGGCAGGCAGATGTGCTTATTACAGAATTTTATAGGTTCAGGAATGAAGTCCCTGGGAAGAGACAGCTTTTCACTTTTTTGAAGTGAGTAACCCACATTCCCTGGTATACTGAGTCCTTTTCAGTGTATGCACTGGACCAATGCACCAGGTATGTGCAGGTAGGAAAGTGCCAAAGGCCAGGGATTTCTGTTTTCAGGGTGTCTACTTGCTCTGCTGCTCTGCTCTGCAGCTGGTCTGAACCAACATCTCTTATCAGGGTGGTGCAACACCCCTATCTTGTGTTGATAAAGACATCTTTCCAGTTATTTTAGAAGACAAAATCCAAACACTGAAATGGGAAAGATGGGCTTTTAAAGCCTCTACCTGAGGCCTGAGCTATCACCTTCCCCACGAAAACATACATTCTCACACCTGTGCACTCACACTGAGACACCCAGGTAAACTCATGAGTTTGTACTCTGTGACACAATGCACACTTAGTCACGTGCTCCCCACACCCTCCCACATCCAGAGAGTAACATTCACACACATTCACACTAAGCACAAGCTCCTCAGGGGACCCTGATGCCTTGGAACCTGCTGAGAGTGGTCAGGGCAACAGTAGGCAGATGGGCACATGGGCAGTGTCCTCACCATGTGTTTAGTGGCCACAGACACATAGAAGGGCTTTCCTCTATGTCTTTCTCAGTAGCAATCTGTGGACTTCTGTGTCACCAGCTGAGTGTGCTGGAACGCTTGTGAGTATGCACATGTGTGTATGTCTAAGGTTCAGAGTTCTTACACAAGCAAGCTGGCCATGTACAACACAATTCTCCATGAGTCCTGTGCACATGTGCTTATGTGCATCCCAGCATGGAGTCATTTGAAAAGATAATTAGTACTAGGCACCTTCCTGGGGTCCTCAGAGGGCTGGTGTCCATCCTGTTTGTCACTGTTTCTCTCCTAATCCTCTCTAATGAGGGTTTGTGTTAACACGGATAAGCTTTTGCAGAGTGACTACTGGCTAGCTGAGCCTGGGAAGGACACACCGGCTCGATGTCAGTGCCCTTGGCTGAGTCTGGGAGCTGGCAGATGGGCAGACTCCCCTCCGTCTCCACAATGGCCACCATCTGGGATCCCCCATTCTCTGCCTCTATCTCAAGTTCTGGCTTTTCAAGAGTGTGTTTTTTTGTTTGATTTCAATAGCTAGGAGATAGCTGGCAGCATTCTGATTGAGAGCATGGCCTGGAAAAGGTTGTTGGACAGTGGACTGGGAAGAAGGGGATATTTGTCTTTGTGCATTGCCCTTCTCATTGGTGTGGCCAGATCATCTGCTGACAGCAACTTAAGGGAGGGAGGGTTTACTTTGGTTGTCTGTCCAGAAGGTTGGAGTCTGTCTTGTGAGGAAGTCGCTGTGGTGGGAGCAGTTGTGCTGTGCGCTGTGGAAGCAGAAGTGTGAGGCTGCCTGCTTATATGTGTGAAGACCAAGAAGCAGAGTTGGGGCAGAAAACTGAGCTTGGTTATCAAACTCAAGGCCCGTGGACCAGAGACTCAGCTCCTACTGTTAGGCTTTAACCCCTGAAGGTTTGACCACCCTGCAAACAACATCACGGGCCAAGTGATCCAACTCCCGAGTCAGCAGGGGACACTCCATGCACACCACTGTGCTCTGCACTCTGGGAGAGCCTTGTCTTTGCTTTCTCGTTCATGGGTCACTGTGGCACACACTTTTAAAACAAGCTGCAGCACTGAGGTGTCTGTTAAGAGGAATGGACTGTGACCGTAGGGTTTATCTATGTTCACAAACTCACTTGATCTGGTCAGCAGGTGTAGAAGAGGATTCCCCTAAACTGGGCGTGAGGCATATGACCTGTCCCACACATGTCCCTGTGGCCCCTGCACCTGCCTCGTGCCTTCTCCCAGCCTTCGTGGTGTTGTTTGGAACTCCAGTGTCTTGTAAAACTAACCAGATAAATGGGTACTGCTTAACACAAGGAAACATAAATTTCTGCAGACGTTGACATGCCAGTCACTGCTGATCAGTGGCTTCCTTTCTGGAGGCCATCTTCCCACTGCACAGCCTGAGCAGACGCGCACAGCCCTGGAAGCGTGTCTCCCTCCCTGAGGGCCACCTTACCACGGCTCAGCCTGGAAAAGTCCTTGCTCCCTCTCACGGGGGACATACATGCCAGCGCACATGTTCTCTTAAAAAATTACATACATCGTTTTTGTGTATGTGCATCTGTGTTGTGTATGTATATGTGTGTATGTAAGTGTGTTGTGTGTATATGATATATGTGTGTGGTGTGTGCATGTGTGTGCACCTTTGACAATATATGTGTGTATTCCTGTGGGATGTGTGTATGTCTGTGGTATGTATGTGTATGTATGATGTCTGTGTACATATGCTGTGTGTGGTATAATGTGTGTATGGTATATGTGTGTGTGTATGATATGTGTATGTATAGTGTTTATGTGTGTGCATGAGTGTGTGTGTAAGTGTGTGTGTGCCTGTGGTATATGTGTATGCAGAGTCAGAGGAGAATGCTAAGTGTTCTCCTATGTTGCTCTCTACTTTATTCCCTTGAGGCTGATTTCTGACTAGCCTGGAGCTTACTGGTTTCAGTGAGGCTAGCCAGTCCCAGCCATCTTCCTGTTCCAGCCACCCCTAGTCCTGGGGCTATAGGTGCGAGGCCAGCACCAACTTTATTTTTGTGTATATGCAGGGTTCTGAACTTACACCTTTATGGCATTTCAGCAGTTACTCCCACGTTTTGAGCTGTCTCCCCAGCCCAAACGTCCACCATGTCAGCCCCCAGCCCAGGAGCTTCTTCAGAGTGGCACTGGTAAACAAATGCCACTAGTGGAAACACGTGAGCATATTTGGAATCATGTCTACATCTTGTGAGATTTTAAAAACTGACCACCTTGGGCCAATTGTGAAGAACACAGGAGCATCACATAGTAGCAGAGAGCTTTGGTTGAAACAGCCTCATACACAGCACAGGTGACCCCGCATCAAGACCGGCGACCAGCAGATAAGAAAGCAAGTGATTTACTAGCTTAAAAATGGACATCTATAGCCAACACAATAGTGTGAAAACGTGCCTACACACAACAAACCTACAAGGAAAATGACAGGAAAGACTATCCACACATATAACCAACTATGTTTATTTATATCTTTATGTTGTTCTTTATAGAGCAAGATACTACTGTGGCTTAAAACCAAGTTTTAAAGTTTTGATAAAAGTTTCATACACTATCTGGTTTTTAAAGTTACTGCTGGCCATGGCAGGAAGTGAAAGAATAGCATAAAGCAAACTAGTGAGAGGAATCACAACCAAATTCAAAATTCAGATGATTGGTGAATAACCTTTAGCACAAGTGTGTTCTGTGTAATCCTTGGGCTAGCCTTACACTCTGCTGACTCTCATTGTTTGTTGAAGGTGCAGACATGTCCAGGCCTTGGGGGTATATTTAGCACCTCCCTTGAAGTCACCTAAAGGAGTGGCACATGGTAAGTTCACAATATGCTCCAAGACGATTTTCAGAACAAAGTAGTCTCCAGTCTTCTCCACAGTGGGTTCCTGGTGTCACACACACTTTAGTGTAGATTAGGCTCATTGCTCTAAGTCTCTGTGTTGACACAGTTGGAGTCATGTGAGAGGCCCTCTCCCAGGGAGGATAAATCACCTCCCAGAACCACCCAGGACAAAGATTTCTGCTGAGATTGCATCTCAAGGTCAGATTTATGACCCTTGTGGACAACTTTCACAGCTCTGTCTTCATCAGAGGATGACCAGACCCCTCCGTGGACCCTGAATCCAGCAGGGAGGAAGTCATACCAGCAAAGCAGTGGACCATGTGGATTTAGATTCCACATGGATTCATGGAATATCTTTGTGGTCGGTATCTAAAAAGAAGCACAGAATAAACTAGACCCTTTAAACACAAAGTAGTAAAACTCTGCTAAGCTTGCACACAAATGGCCCGAAGCTCTGGACTTCAAGGCACACTCAGCTCCAGTTGCATAGACCTGGGTCAGGAAGGCTGTTCTGCACTACTCTCTGCTAAAGGGGTAGCCAAGACCAGGATGCCATCCATGTTGTTGTGAGCATAAGTTACATCCAATTCACAATCCTTGATGAAATAATCAGTGCCAGCCACCCAGTGCCTTTGTCAGAAATCCAAATGACGGAGCTCTTCCCAGAGGAAGATTCTGGAACACTTGGACCTTCCCAGGACACATTCTTACAAAAGCAGAGCACACATGTGCACATGAGCACACACTAGCATATGCACACACACTAGCAAGAGACAAGATCCAAGTCTCTTGCCAACAAAAAGCCTGCTGCTGAGTTCTACTAAATATCTAGAAAAGATCTTTTACTTATTTTCCTCAAATCCCTCCAGAACTCTAGAAAAGTGAAGAGGACAGACTTCTTCCTACACATTCTGCAAAGTCAGCTTTACCCTGACATCCAGTCCAGAAAAAAAAATAACAAAAAAAGACCAATACCTTTGGTGAATACAGAGGATGTTCTATTTAGCTTTAACTGTAATTTGACACAGCATGGAGTCACTTAGGAATGAGTCTCAATTGAAGAATACAGATCTGAAAGCTCAGTGGCAGGTGAGTAGGGGATTGCCTTGATTGTTAATTGATGTAGGCAGATTTCATATACTGTGGTGGTGCCATTCTTGTGCAGTGAGACTTGGCTGTAAAAAAAAGCTAGTGAAGCATGAACCAGCAGCATCATTTCATGGTTTCTGCTTCAAGCTCCTGTTTGAGTTCCGCCCCTGACTTCCTTCCGTGATGAACTTGTGAGCCAATCAAGCCTTTTCTACCAAGTTGCTTTTGATCATACTGCTTTATCAGATCAACGGAAAGTAAACCAGTTGAGTTTTGAATACTCAATAAGAAACTAGTAAACCTAACTCCCAATTCAAAGATTCCTTATTATAGTCCACTGGAAATCATCCAGGTATTTAAGGATGTTTCAACAAGCCAGGCATGGTAGCACATGTCTAGAGTCACAGTACCTGGAAGGAATGATCTGGAGTTTGAAGATAGCCCGAGATATAGTGAAACAACAGAGAAGTACTTCAACACACAGAAATCAATAAGCACATAAATATGATCTTCCACGTGAGCAGAAAGATTAAAAACTGTGTGTAACCAAAGCTATCTAAATGGACTTGATGTCCACTCAACAGGAAAGAAATCATGCTTGACATTGAAAGTGTAACTTGATTTCCAGAGTGGTTGTACAAGTTTACATTCCCACCAGCAGTGGAGAAGGGTTCCCCTTCAGCATGTGTTGTCACTTGAGTTTTTGATCTTGGCTATTCTGATGGGTGTAAGGTGAAATCTCAGGGTCGTTTTGATTTGCATTTCCCTAATGGCTAATGAGGTTGAGCATTTCTTTAAGTGCTTCTCTGCCATTCGATATTCCTCTGTCGAGAATTCTCTGTTTAGCTCTGTTCCCCATTTTTTAAGAGGATTACTTGGTTTGCTGCTTTTCAGCTTCTTTAGTTCTTTATATATACTGGATATGAGTCCTCTGTCAGATAAAGGGTTGGTGAAGATTCTTTCCCAATCTGTAGGCAGTTGCTTTGTTTTGATGACGGTATCCTAACTGAAACACACAATCCCCATCCTGAAAGGCAAAGAGGATGGACATCAGAAGAAGAAAACAGGAAACAACCTAGGAACCTGTTACAGAGGGCCTCTGGAAACCTGAAGAAGAAAACAGGAAACAACCTAAGAACCTGCCACAGAGGGGCTCTGAAAGCCTCTGCCCTGCAGACTATCAAAGCAGATGCTGAGCCTGATGACCAACTTTCGGGCAAAGTGAACGGAATTTTATGTAAGAAGTGGGAAATAGTAAGAGCTGGAGAGGACAGGAACTCCACAAAAAGAGCAACCGAAAAAGAAAATTTGAACACAGGGAACTTCCCAGAGACTTATACTCCAACCAAGGACTAATCATGAAGATAACCTAGAACCCCTGCATAGATGTAGCCCATGGCAGTTCAGTGTCCAAGTGGGTTAGATAGTAAGGGGAAGAGGGACTGCCTCTGACATAATCTGATTGGCCTGCTCTTTGATCACCTCCCCCTGAGGGGGGGAGCAGCCTTACCAGGCCACAGAAGATGACAATTCAGCCACTTCTGATGAGAACTGAATAACTAAGATCAGAAAGAGGGAGAGGAGGACCTCCCTTATCAGTGGACTTGGGGAGTGGTATGCATGCAGAAAGGGGAGGGAGGGTGGGATCAAGAGGGGAGGAGGGAGGGGCTTATGGGAGGATACAAAATGAATAAAGTGTAATTAATAAAAGTTAAATAAAAATTAAAAAAATAACTCTTACCACGAGCAGTAAAATATATATATTTCTTTTATATATATATATATATATATATATATATATATATATATATATATGAAAGTGTAACTTACCTAGCTCCTCAGAGCTAGTGAGTTCATGGACTTTAGAAAAGAATCTATTCCCACAACTTTGCTAGACCAGCATATTTCCTCACTACATTATACATCGTACCCTTATATGCACAGAGAAGTATAGCTACCACCTCTCATCAAAGAGTCCTCTTTATAACAAATTAAGAGCATCACAGAAAACCAGAACTGGACACAATTGAGAAATTGGTGGATCATGTGGAGCCCCAAAGGATGCATCTATATCACGACTCCTGCCTGTATGGCTCAGAGAACACAAAGACTGAATGAAAATTGCAAGAGCCAAACAATCAGCAGTCTGTCTCTCCTGTAAATGCTTGAAGAAGCAAGGCCAGAACCTCAGCAATATCAACAGACATGCTAATGAGGAAGGGGAGAGTTTTGAAGGGGTCTAGGGGTAACTAATGAGAGTAGGAAGAAGGAGAATCAAACTCTCCTTGGGGTAAACCTCCTTATTAGTTGCTCAATGCAAAGTAGTCACCCTTGATTTGTATACACACACACAATAATAATAATAATAATAATAATAATAATAATAATAATGAGGCTGTTAACTTGAGATTGGTAGAGGTGCAGGGAGGGGTTGGAAATGAGAGACTTCAGAGAGGCAGAGGAAGGAAAGGGAGGGGGGAACATGACATAATTCTATTTTGGCCATTCCGGCAGCAACATGGCTAACCCCAGCAGCAGGGTCACAGAGATTTGCATCATGAACCGCTTTACAAACGTTTTCATTTAAGTTGGCTCATTGTCCAGCCTGAAGGTGACATGGAGTTCAAGCACACTGGGAACCTGCCGTTTCTGCTCAGAAATCTGAACTGTGAGATCTGTAACTACCTACACATTTGTCCCAGGTTCTTGGCTGGATCATACCTAAAGCACAGGATCTTGTTCCTCCTGTGTTGCAAAACTGGACTTCAGAGGGACAGAACAGAGCCCAAAGACACACAATCCTTGGAACTCTGGCATGTCAGCTCATGCAAAACAAGCGAAGTCCTCTCACAAGCTGATGCCAAGGCACATTACATGTGCTATGATTTTATCATCATCCAAATGAAGAGGAGGGAGTTAGTGGCCATGGGAATGGCCTCAGCAGCTCGATGTAGTTCTGATTCCACCTGAGGGAGACATGGAGGGAGGGCTGATGGGGAAGATGGAAGAAAGGTCAGTGAATGAATCATGCAGGCTGCTAGAAGCGCCCAGACCCTTTTACTGCTGTTCAGTGTAGACTTGGGTGCCTCAGTATCACCATGACAGAACCTGGGGTCGCTGCAGCATGGAGCAGTGTCACCTTGATCCAGAGTAACTCTAGGATTCAGATTGCAGCACTGACCTGTTGAGGAGGCTCCTGAAAGCCTTAGCGATGCCACAGCACCATTTTGGCAACTGCACAGATAGCCGATCTTCAAGGATTCTGGGAGCCGGTGAGGTGGAGTATTCAGAAGGCAGGGATGCTGTCTGTCTCCCAGAATGTTGCTGGCCTTCATGCGATGGTGTTGCAGCTTTCTTCCTTTCTACACCAGACTTTCCTTTAGCTTCCTAGTCCTTGGCTGAGCACCATCACTTAAGACATGCACACTTCTGGGGTGGGTGGGTGGGGCAGGGGATTTGTTGTGTTCTGGGCATGCTTGGTGTATGTGGCAGAGGTGAAAGCGAAGAGGAGGCAAAAGTCCTTGACCTCAGAGAAGGATGATGACGAATCTGTTCTATAGAACACTTTGAAGAATGTGTCTGAGATACGAAAGGTGGTGGGACCTGAGGCAAGTGGAGTGTAGGAAGATCAGAATGTAGAAATGGAGGCAGGTGGATGCAGGTAGCTTAAGCTGTGGAGATCAAGGTAGTTGGGTACAGGTGGAACACTGAAAAATAAGGAGAAAACTGGGAAGGCCTTTGGCCCTTTTAACATTTTAAAACAAAAGTCTCTGATTAAAAAAATTATATGAGACCTGATATGCTAGGGTCAGATGGAAGGGGAGAAGAACCTCCCGTATCAGTGGACTAGGGGATAGGCATGGGAGGAGAAAAGGATTGGGAGGGGATGAGGGAAGGGGGCTACAGCTGGGATACAAAGTAAGTAAATTTTAATTAATAAAAAAGTAAATTTTAAAAACGTATACAAAATAAACAAATATAAAATAAATAAGCCACATTGTTCTAGCACCAGAAAATAAAAAAAAAAATAGAAGAAAGGAGAATATGAGAAATAAAGATGAGGAGAGAGGGGAGACAAAACGGATGGGATAGAAGAGGAAGGTGAATGGAGTGAAAGGTTTTACAAATTGAAGAGCTGTAGGATCACTATGCATGAAAAGGTCTCTCTGCTCCTTCCTGTTCCAGAGACAGGCACATTGTGTAGTGCCAGACTCATTCTTTAGACACAACAGTGAAAGTCGGATTTGGAAATATTTGAGGTCTGGCTACCAGGGTTGCTCACAACTCTGGCAAAGTGGAGATTGTTGCCATCAATGACCCCTTCATCGACCTCAACTACATGGTCTACATGTTCCACTATGACTCTACCCATGGCAAGATCAACGGCACAGTCAAGGCTGAGAATGGGAAGCTTGTCATCAACACAAGCCCATCACCATCTTCCAGGAGCGAGATCCCGCTAACATCAAATGGGGCGATGCTGGTGCTGAGTATGTTGTGGAATCTACTGGCATCTTCACCACCATGGAGAAAGCTGGGGCCCACTTGAAAGGTGAGGCCAAAAGGGTTATTATCCCTGCCCCTTCTGTTAATGCCCCATGTTTTTGATCAGTGTGAACCATGAGAGGTATGACAACTCACTCAAGATTGTCAGCGATGCTTCCTGTACCGCCAACTGCTCAGATCCCCAGCCAAGGTCATCCATGACAACTTTGACATTGTGGAAGGACTCATGACCACAGTCCATGCCATCACTGTTACCCAAAAGACTGGATGGCCCCTCTGGAAAGCTGTGGCGTGATGGCCACGGGGCTGTCCAGAACATCATCCCTGCATCCACTGGTGCTGCCAGCACTGTGGACAAGGTCATCCCAGAGCTGAACGGGAAGCTCACTGGCATGGCCTTCCATGTTTCTACCCCCAAAGTGTCTGTCGTGGATCTGACATGCCGACTGGAGAAACCTGTCAAGTATGATGAAATCAAGAAGGTGGTGAAGCAGGCATCCGAAGGCCCACTAAAGGGCATCCTGGGCTACACTGAGGACCAGGTTGTTTCCTGCAACTTCAATAGTGACTCCCTACTCTTCCACCTTTGATGCTGGGGCTGGCATTGCCCTCAATGACAATTTTGTAAAGCTCATTTCTTGGTATGACAATTAGTACGGCTTTATCATCAGGGTGGTGAACCTCATGACCTACATGGCCTCCAAGGAGTAAAAAGCCCTGGACCACCCACCCCAGCAAGGGCACAAGAGCAAGAGAGAGGCCCTCAGCTGCTGAGGAGCCCCTGTCCCAACTCAGCCTTTGACACTGAGAATCTCCCTCACAGTTTCTGTCCTACACTCCCAGAAATAGTGGGAGGGGCCCTGGGAGCCCTATTCTCTCCAATACCATCACCAAAGCTCACTGTACCCCCACAAAAATGCATGCAAGTCCTTATGTATTCAGCCACAGTGGTTCTGACTTAAGACTGACAATGTTTTGTTTATATGTTTTCTACAGAAGTGGTATGTTGGTGGAAGTCTCAGAGGGCAGGTGAACCAGAATGCTCTGCAGGCAGTGAGTATGGGGCTGATGTCTTACAACCTTCATTTCCCCCTTTGCCAAGCCCCTAGTTCATTCTTAGATTCCCCTTCAAGTTAATGAGAGTAGGCAAAAGACAGTCCATCAACAAAAAGATGGATGCTCCTCTGGAGACAAGAGGACTTACTGGTGCCATGAGTAGATTGGGGACAGCCTACTGCATACATAATGAGCCTTCCTTCTCTCAAAAATCTGGGCAGGCCACCCTTCACACTGCATGCTAGTCCCTGTAGGAAGAGGAACTGAAATATGTTTCTCTTCCTTCAGCTTCACTGGCTGCTCTGGTGGCACAGGATGGAGCCACATCCTGATAACTCGTAATTTCCATACCTTAAATAATTTAATGTGAACTCACATAAATAAAATGCTGTAACTGAACATAATTCTTCATACATTTTCCTAATAATCCTAGCCTTTTAAATTAGCATAATAACACTTAGAATAATTGAAGAATTTAATTGCATGGGGCCTTGGAATATTATCACTGTGCTGGGTACCCCTATGAAGCTCTGATTAGCTTTAATTTAGCTGGTTTTTCCATTTAGTTTTCATATTAGATGAGGCTTCAGAGGGCAGACACACACACACACACACACACACACACATGCATGCACATACACACACACACAAACACACAGATATACAAGCAATGGAATGCATGGTCCTTCATAAGCATCTACACACTTTCAAAAACCCTCTGGGTACACCGTTCTTGAATTAAGATGAAGGGGAAAAGATCAACATGGAGATGTTAAACGTTAGTGTTCCTCACTCTCTGTGTTCACAATTATCCAGACACACGGAGGTTCACTCTCTGTGTGTTCTATGGTAGCTCTTTGGAAACTTTTTCCCTAGCAACTCCTTTTATCTGAAAAAAGATATTTTTACTTGACTCTAAATATATAGGTAAACAAAATAGGTGTATAAGGCAAACATCTGCTGATATCAAGTGCTGAAATTCATGAAGAGAGCAGGCGTTCCTTTGGATGGAGGCTAAGAACAGGAATGCCAGGCTAAGCCTGCGGCTGGCCACTTGACATTTACCTGCCCTCCACCCTTCAAAATAGACATCTTGCTTGTCCCTCCCAGTATGTGCTGCTAACTGGATACCCTTTCAGTTCAGATGTTGGTGTCTCCACAAGAGCAGGAAGGCAGCATACTGGCTTTCAACCTGTGGCATTATATCATTAGTTTATAATGACATAAACTAATGGTTTATATCATTATACAGACGCTGCACCACAGACAAGAAATGTGAACTTTTTCTTGAGAGCAGAGGACTTACCGGATAGAACACATAACCCATATCTGAGATCTGAAGAACAGGAAGCCACAGAATCTATGGAATGAAGAGACTTCCTAACTAGCAGATGACATATGCCCTTGAGTTCAGGCACCATGTTGGAACTGGGCATAATAGTAAGTGCCTGGCCATCATAGGCACAATTGGGTGGAAGGGACAGTTTGATGGTGAGCTGGTTTCCTAGGAGTTCAGAAAGTGATCAAAGGAAGTTTGCAACAATATAATTCCATTTTCCCACAGCTCTTAAAGCAGAGTCTGCATTCAAGGTGTACTGGGCAGGGAGAACACTGTCCAAAGTCTTGGCAAGTTCCTTCTTGTCTTCATCTCAGCTCCAGCAGATGGTGCTCTGTGAGCCTTGGCATTCCTTCTACCATAGATGTCACAACACCTTTTTCTCTCTGGCTTCTCCTATCTCTCAAAGGAACTCATCTCTAGACTTTGAGCCCACCAGGTTATGAATGATGATCGCTTCCCTCCCAGATCTTTCACCTCCCCACATCTGTAAAGAACCTTTTGCCAAGTAAGGTCACACTCACATCTGTTTTGGGATGGCATGCAGTTGCCACAGGTAGGTGGGAGGAGAGCTAGCAGATGGGGGAGCTGGGAGTTGTGAAGGCGACCTTCTACTTCTTCCTATCATTGTTCTGTGTTTGTACTTAACAATCAGCAAATGATTTGCTGGAGGGTCTCACTAGAGCCTTAGATCTAGAACTGGTACCCATTTCATGTACAAACTCACCTTCTAGGACCAGGATCCTCCACACCTGTCAGATAATTCAGATCAGAATAGAAGAGACAACATTGGCTCACCTGCAGTGCATGTTGGTGAAAGATAACATTCACTGTGGTCACACAGGTGAAGTGAGGGCAGGCAAGGTCAGTCTGGTCATATGCATGTGAAACATTCTCACTGTTTTGGATACAAATATCTTTGTGCTAAGATCTAATAGCCAGGGTATCCTAGGGGCTGGACCTGGCAAATCTTCACTAAACATTAAAAACTGGGAACCTGAAAGCAATCATCCACACAAAACACCAAGACCAGACGGTTCCCTTCCTGATATAGAATTCCTAGGAAGAGGAGTAACTAAGGGGTCTGCAGAGGTCAGAGTCTTCATCTAAAGTTTTGGGTACTTTTACTTCTCTGTTTCTGTCCAGAAGGGACTTAACAATAAGGGGCTTTAACACACATTTTCACAGGAGAGAGTTCTCAGGGTAGGGAAGACACACATTTCACAATACAAACAGTGAAAGAAGTGGGAAGCTGGCTGACCACACTTTTGCCAACACACTGAATGAAATTTCACCCACACAAAGTTCTTTCAGAGAACAAGAACAGGAAGGATGTAGAGGTTATAAGTCCTGAAACCTATCTCTAGTGACATACTTTTTTCAGCAAGGCTCCATCACCTTCCCCAAACAGTGCCACCAAATGCAGACCAAATGTTCAAATACATGAGCCTATGGGAGAAATTTATTATTCAAACCGCCACATCCAGCCCCTGAATTCCATAGACTCATGGCCATATCATGATGTAAAATGCATATAGTACAATTTCAAAACATCTATAGTCTGTTTGAACACTATACCAAAGTCCAAAGACCGAGACTCAAGGCAATCTCCTAACTATAATCTCCTGAAATATCAAGACAGAAAGTTACATACTTGCAACACAAAATAGCATAGAATATACGCTATCATTCCAAAGGAAGGAGTTGGCTCATAGTGAGAAAATATTGGACCAAAGTAAGGCAATACTTGGGAGTCAGACACAAACTCCTCTAGCTCTCTGGTATCTGAGGCTTCAGTTTCAAAAGATGTACATGCTCTGCACGTCCAGTCTCGTTTCCTAGAACACACATTTCTCTCTTGGAGCCTTCCACTTCCTTTCCTTGGCAGATATCTCAAGACTCTGGCATCAATGTTATATTGTGGTCCCCAATGGCAGCAAGGCTTTAGCTTCACGGCTTCATGCAGTGACCTTTGAGGTCACTTTTGTATTCTTCATATTTTCAAAGCAAGAACTGTATGGATGACACTGCCAAATTCTGTTGCCAGTTATGGGTGGACTCTTGTCCTCTTGGACCTCACTACCATCAGCTTGTGCATGCTCAAGGAATTGATTTTCAGGAGCAAGAACACCCTAGGCTTTCTTAACAACTTAGAGGCTTATGTAGGTGGGGCCTGGCCCCCTTTTGTTTTTTCCAATGCAGAGGAGGAGGAGTACCTTTAATGGTGCTTAATTTGCTTAAAACTTATAGTCTCCTTTCCAGCATGACATTTCTGCTGTTACTAAGCTTTCTTTGCCTTTCTAAGCTGCACATTTTGTATTTTTTTTCTGACTTACTTGTTGATCCTTTTCTTGTAGACTTGATTGTGAGTTGACAGTAATAAACATACAACAAACTCAAAGTTATAGTTCCTTAAAAATTTCTCCACCAAAGTAATTAGTCCATTACTTTTAATTTTATTCTCATGCAAATTATTATGACACTGATTATAATACATGCAGATTATTTGCCAATGTATTACATGGATGGGCTATGGTTATGAATGTGATATTTCTCCCCACCCATAGAACCTCATGAACCAGGTTGCAACTGTCCACATTGTTGTCTTCCAAGCTTCTACTGAAATGCCCTTTAAATTCTGCTTACAGCAATGGTTTTCTAATGCAAACTTTCAAAATCTTTCATATTCCTTCAAAATACAACATAGTCATAGTCTTATTTCATCACCCCACTCCTGATACCGATTTCTGTCTTAGCTATTTTTATGTTGCTGTGATAAAGCATCATGGCCAGATGCAACTAAACAAATAGTTTATAATTCCAGAGGAAGAGTCCTCATGAAAAGGCAGGTATGGTGGCAGGGCTAGGAAGCTGGCTGGTCACATCTTTATCCACAAACAGGAAGCAAAGAGAAAGAACAGGAAGCAGGGAAATGCTATAAACTCTTTGATTCACCAGAGCTTTTATGAAAGTGGAACAAGCAAAGTGTTGTGCTGGATCTATGTGCAGGCTGAGAGCCAGGGACAGGCTGGCACAACAAATTCTTTCAGAAAAGGCTGGTCTGGTCTGGTTAATAACACCTTAGTGATTAAACTACTTCCTTCAGCAAGGTTCCCTCTCCTTAAGTCTAATAACCTCCCTCAACAGAATCACCAATAGGGATCAAATGTGCAAATACTCGAGCCTATAGGGTACATTTCCCACTTAGACCAACACATCAGTAGAATATGTCTACCTTGGAACCTACCTGGATTTCATCAGTGGTATCCATCTACATATGAGGATATATGGTTTTATGTGCAAATATGGCATGGAAACACTCATGACCTGTGTGAAGACAGAAAAGAACACACACAGATCTAAAAGGCTGTCTAGGTACATAAGCACATATACCCAGTGACACTCAAAGAATTCAGAAGTCTTCGGAAAAGAGGGCAAGGACTATGCCAGTGTATCCTGCAGCCAACTTGTGAGTTGAAGTAGGCCTGAGTGGCTGACATCATCATCTTAATGCTGCATGCCTGACAATCCTTCATTTCCCCTAATAACAGGGCTGTGTGTGATGATGTGTCCCAGCTTTGTGAGAACCCTAATTATCTCATTGCCTCTGACAGGAGTTTGGCCAAAGCCTCTACTCTGGGAATCTGAACATGGAGCTTGGGCTTGGTTTTGTGGCACAGTCCGTGTCTGCTTTTCGCATTAAACTCACTGGGGCTGCATGTACACACTGGTGACTGGCATCAAGAGATGAACAAACTGAAGTGACCATGGTTACAGGCCAGCTTATTTACAGAGAACAAGGCTGTATTGAAAAAAACAGGCTTGGCAGGTTGCCACAGTGTCTCACACAGGACACACACAAGGCAGGTTCTACTCCTTTGTATCCCTGTACTGTAAAGTACCTTGATGGCCAGCCTGGAAAGTCAGGCCGGCTCTACCAGCCAGTGCCTGATGAAGGGGTAGGCTGTGTGAGTAGTTCTGGCTGGTCTTGTTAATTGACAGAGGATCACACAGCAGTGAGTCCTTCTAGAGTGCAGACACATGGACCTGTGCCACCCTTGGCAAGGGGATCCCAGGCACTAGCTACAGTGTGCCACCCAGCTTTCCATCATCCTGACAAACACTGAGGAAAAACATTTACAGGAGGAAGGGTTTATTTTGGCCCACAGTTCAGAGAGTACAGTCCAGAGTCATCAGTTTTATTGCTTTCTTGCTGTGTCAAGGCATAGCCTCATGATGGGAACACCTCATGGCATTCAAAAGATACTTAAAAAAAAGAGAGGGAGAGAAGGAGTAGGGGATGGGGAGGGAGTAGGTCTTGGGGAAACAAGATAGACCTTTCACAGTCACAAACCAATAACCTATTTCCTATCAGCCCATTTATTCATTAGTGCTGGGGCTCCAGTAGCTGGGGCAAGCTACCAACACATGAACTGTTGGGGCTGCTTTATATATAAACTGTAACATCAGTGGAGGGGATGACGGTACTTATTCATAAGATAATGTGGTCATAGAATACATGTGGAGGCAAATGTCAAATCATGGGTATGGTTGATGGATCATACCCTTTGAAGGAAAGTTATATAAGCACAAGAGTTCAAAAGGGTTTTGCCAGGAGCATGTCCAGATTGCAGTGTTCAGCTAGGACAATTCTTAGGAAGAGAGTTTTACTCCAAGGAGGGAAGCCAGGCTCAACTGTATCCCTAGATTCTCCATAATTAATTCTGTACTCAATAACTCACACTCAAGACAGCCCTATGGAAGCCATAGCAAGCTCCTCTGTGAGCCAGAAGGGGATGCATGTTCCTCCTCCTGAGCAGAAGAGATAGGATCGTATCAGGGGTGGGTCATCAAGGGGCAAGAGGAGGGCCTTCATGGAACCCTATAGGCTCAAGAAGAGAGAATCTTCTAGGCTCTTTACAGCCTGACCCAGGCCTTTCCCAGAACCTTGGGGATGTATCCACAGCCTGTCCACCCTGTGGACATTTGCTCAGTAGATATCTTGAGCTTCTATGTCAATCATAGAAATTTTAAATAGAACTGTGAAGCCATCTCTATACTTTCTGTGGCTGGATGTTAGTGCTGGGTGGTTCCTCTGTCAGGAGGCCCAGTATCAAGGCCAGGAAGTGCTCCCCCTTGAAAGTCCTTATTGTTGGAAATAAGGGAACATTGTCTTCTCCACATCTAGTACCCTGTTTAGAGGAAAAAAAAAAAAAAAAAAAAACCATGAAATAAAGGTCACATCTTAGAAGCAACTAAATAGGATTCAGTTAAAAGGATGGGATCTACCCATTGTACCCTGCAGGCTTTGACCTACATCCTCCCCTCCTTAGTTCCAGAATTACTAATGTGAATCTGCTTTATAAATTCCTGAGGAGACTTAAGTGGGCTCCACCCCGCCCTCCCGCCCTCCTGTTCTGCCTCCTGCTCTGGGGTCAACAGAGTTCTCAGGTTCAGAGAGTATCTTGGCTTCTACACAGCATTGGTACAGATGGGAACTAGGGCTATGTACTAGTTCTGCTCTGCCATTTTTGTCTGCAGAATGGAGAGGTTGTGGTGGAGCTTCCTGTGTCAGAGTCTGAATCCAATGAGGTGACAGATGTGTGATGCTTTAAGGGTGGTTAAATTTCTACTGAACACTATCCCATTGTACCCAACGTTTTCTTAAGACCAAAATCACACCTCTGATTGTACACCAACATCGTGTGAAGGCCAACCAGATGGTCCTGAACAGCAGCAATGATGTTTGTCCCCGTATGTCACATGGTATCATCAGAGCAGAAAGCTGACTTAGTCATGACCTCAGAGGAAGCATTCCACCCCTGGAACTTGTATGCATCATCATCATTATCATCACAGGTCTGCAGAACACACCCACACACTCACCTGTGCAAGAGCACCTGGGGAGTTCTCAAAGAAAAGACTCGAAGCCTTGCCTGTGAACTTCCCACTTAGAGGTGACTCTGCATTCAGTGAGTTATGTTCCTGCAATGCTCCCTGGAAGGGTGTTACTTCTATTCTGCTGAAAATGAGGGGTGCAGACAGTCCCCATCCCAAAGCAGCTGCCCAGATGGAGTGGATACAATGGCTATGTTTCTGTGGTCCTTATATTGATGCACTTAATATAATGGTCATTATTGGAATATATTCTTGCCAATCTCAGAGAGAAAAATATGGTTTCTTTTCTTTCATTTTGCAGTTCCGAGATGTTATTAAATACAAAATTTTCTAGTAGGCAAACTGAAGTAACAGAAAGATGATTGGTAAGAGAAGTAAAGAGAGGGTGCTCTTTGCATCATATATGCATATATGAAAAATTAGCATTTCTTTTTTTTGTTTTTTGTTTTTTTTAAGTTCTAGGCCAACCTGGGCAATATATTAAGTTATCAATATAGAATATATAATATATCAACATATTAATACATCAACACACTAATATATTATAATAATATAACATATCAAGATATTAATACATCAACATATTAATGTATCAATTAATATATCAATATATTAATACTTAATATAATATATAACATATTATTATATTATATAAGAATATGTACAATGTATTAATATATTAATATATTGATATAATACAATATATATACTAATATATTATTTTTTAATTTTATTTTTTTATCAGTTACATTTTATTAACTCTGTATCCCAGCCATGTCCTGCTCCCTCATTCCCTCCCAATCCCACCCTCCCTCCCTCATCTCCACCGTGCCCCTTTCCAAGTCCACTGATAGGGGGGACCTCCTCCCCATTCTTCTGATCCTGTTTTATCAGGTATCTTCAGGACTGGCTGCAAAGCCCTCCTGTGTGGCCTAACAGGACCTTGGGGGTGGGGAGGTCAAAGAGCCAGCCATTGAGTTCCTGTTAGAAATAATCCTTGTTCCCCTCACTATGGGAAACCAATTGGTTCCTGAGCTACCACAGGCTACATCTGAGCAGAGGTTCTAATACATGGTCCTTGGTTGAATGTCAGTCTCAGAAAAGACCCCTGTGCCCAGATATATTTGGTCCTTGTGGAGCTCCTATCCTTTCCCCATCGTAGTAACTCCCCTTCTTTCATGATTCCCTCTACTCTGCCGAAGGTTTGGTCATGAGTCTTTGTATCTGCTTTGAAAACACTGCTAGTTAGAGTCTTTCAGATGCCCTCAGTAGACTCCTGTCATACGTTCAATGCACATCCCATCTGTCTTTCTAAACGATGATTGATCATCTTACCCCATGTCCGCTCTCTTGATTATCTTTTTTAGGTGTATAGATTTTATTATGTTTATCAAAAAGTGTTCTGAAGAAGTGACATACCGGGAGTACCCTCTGACACCTCACTTGACCCTATGGAATATCACCTTCCACCCTAGCAGTTGCTTGTTCCTTTTGGAAGGACTCTTGATTTCTGGCCAGTGTCCTGGAGAGAAGTGAGTGGAGTCCATGTAGCCAAAGCCAGGGTAGCCACAGTTGTTAGGCATGCTAGATGTCAGGGCACTCAGACTGGTGGTGTTTCCTGGTTATGTGGTCCCTGAGATCAAAGTTTTGGAAAGCCTGTGTGTGAACGATCACTTCCAGAGCCCTCATCTGTGAGTGTTCCACACTGCTCATGCTATAAAGCTATGGAAATCCATTGTCAGAAAGCCAAGCCTTCGTCAATGAGTCTATATTTTACCTTTTTTTTTCTTTTGACAGTTTGATGCCAAAAGACAGAGACAATTCCATCTTTGTTTTCTAAATAAAACCAGAAAGACCTAAGTTATGACAAAATAAAAATTTTCAGGTGTCATGAGGAACAGAAGAGCCTGACTTTGGGCCAGCTACTTGAAGTGTGATTAGAAAGTGTCACTGACTCTGTGCAGCCACTACTTGTTCTTTTCATACTGGGTGAGTAGGTATGTGTGGTGGTCCTGCAGACATGTGTGTGCAGATCTCCCCCCCCAGCACCGCATGTGACGTCATGCTCAGCCACAGGCAAACGAACTAAGCTTCAACAGCATCTACTGCAGCCTGGGCTCTACTCTGAGTGAGATGGTCTTCCTGTGCCAAGTCAGGATCTTAGAACAAGCTAATTGTGTTAGAAGTCATCAAACGTTCCTTTTGAACTAGGGGAAAAAAATGTGTTTATGGGTTGGTGCAACTGAAAACAGGCTAAGAAATTCTCTCACACTTGCCAAAAACAAAACAAAACTGTAACACCTCCCGTTTAATGCCGAGCCCGGAACAAGTGTGATTCCTGGAAACCCATGATGTGGTAATTTAATAAACCTTGAGACTTCTAAAGTTTTATTGAATTTCACTAATAACAGATGTTAAAGACTATATGCCTGACACCATTTTATGTCTGTGTTAAGAAAATTAACTTGAAAATCCATCAGTTAAGCCACTGTGGGCCCTTGTGTTTAAAGGGCAATGAATTCTGCACTTCAACCCCACATGTCTGCCTGGGTCAGCCCAAGAGGGGTGCTGGCTTTGGGTGAGAGATGGGACCGGAGGCTACCACAGCCATCTGCTCTTTTCCTGGGCCACTTATTCACAAGGGTGACCAGAGGCCACACTGTGGACGCCCACAAGCTTGAGAATCAATGGGGACTTTTTAGTAGAGGGTCGGAAGGATCAGCGCATGGGTGTGAAGGAGAGGTGCCTGAGTGAGGCTTGGCTCTGCATGTTGACTCTCTTCCTGTGGTGGTATTCACCTCATGTTAGCTTCCTGTGGGCAGTCTAAAAATGCAGGCCCCATTCCTGTGAGCGACATACACAAGTCACATATAGAATGGCCCACACCACAAGGGGAAATGTGCACCTCCTAAAAGACTTGATGGAAACCACAGCAGACTTTCAGCTGCCTGTCTGTGCCACCGGTGACCAGGAGATTCCATCTAGTCCAAACACAGTCAATATCAAGATATTGACTGCCTGATCTAACTAATGTGATCTAACTAATATGAAGCCTGACTTCTGTGATGCTTATAGACATACCTATCTACCTACCTACACACACACACAAACACACACACACACACAGAGAGAGAGAGAGAGAGAGAGAGAGAGTAGGCAGAGATGGCTCATTGTTTTCCTTGCTGCATAGTATTATGCTGTGAGATTCTCTTGCCTAATGCATCACTGTGCTGCCTGCCACTTTTCACCTGGGCTAATTACAGAGAACAGCATGGCTGACATTGCTTTCTGTGTCTTTTGAGAATGTATGTCTACACACCTAAAAGACTTTGATGAAGACACATAGTTGATTCATCAGAGGCAGGACTTGGGAGCTTCTTCAGGGTGAACTAATGGATCTACCCTTGGAAAGAACAACACACCTTACCATGGCCACACCTTTGCTCTACAGGGGAAGACTCAAGTGTACACACAGTGCAAAGGGAAGTCAGAGGTAAAACAAACATCAAACATCTTTAGAACACAGTGGCACTCCTAGAATGCATGAGAGAGTTGACTGTGCCATGAAGCTTGGTGGGAGGAAGGCAGGTATCTCGTCAACTTCCATTTTTTTATCTCAATTTCTTTTTTGAAATTTATTTATTTATTTAATTTACATACTCATCAAAGCCCCCTCCATCCTCTCCTCCAGTTCCCAATCACCCTCCCTCTTCTCCCTATCCCCCTCTCTCCTACCCTACAGAAAAGGGGGGCCCTCCCACCAACCCATCCCATCAAGTCACATTTTTTTGGTGGCCTGGCAAGGCAGCCCCTCCAGGGATAAGTGATCAAAAAGCGTGCAACAGAATCCTTGTCAGAGACAGCCACTGCTCTCCTTACAAGGAATGCACATGAAGACTAAGTTTCCCATCATGTACATATGTGTAGGGGGCCTAGGTTCTGTCTATGCATGATTTATAGTTGATGCTTCAGTCTCTGGAAGCTCCTCTGGCCCAGGTTAGCTGGCTCTGTTGGTCTTTTGTGGAGCTGCTGTCCCTTCCAGGTCCTTCTGTCCTTCTCCCCACTCTTCCACACTTTCTTGATCCGCTGCGGGGTGGAGCTCTCAGAAGAAAGCTATGCTAGTCACCTCTCTGTGAGCACAGCAGAGTTTCATTATAGTGTTAGGGTTGGCTCTTCCTTGGTGTGGGTCTCAGGTTGGGCCAGGCAAATTCCTCAATCTCTGCTGTATCTTTACACCTGCACATCTTGCAGACAGGGTAAATTTGGGGTCGAAAGTGTTGTATGTGTGTTGGTGCTTTCCACACTGAACTAGGAGTCTGGTGAAAAGGTGGTCTCCAGTCTCCATGACCCTTGCTGCTATTGGTCTCGGCTGGAGTCACCCCTATATTCTCCCAGGAGCCTACCCTGTGATAGGTCTCCAGCTAGTTTCACCGATGCCCCCACCTGTGGTTTCGCTCTGCAAGCCCTCTGTCTTCCCGCTCCCCCCTCCCCACACCTGATCCTTACCTAATTTTCCTCATTTTCCTATCCTGTTCCCTCTCTTCAACCACTTCTGCTGTTGATTCTATTTCTTCTGAGTGAGATTCAAACATGTTTCCTTGGACCCTCCTTGTTACATAGCTTCTTTGGGTCTGTGAATAGTAGTATTTTTATCCTGTACTATATGGCTAATATCCTCTGATCGTCTGTCTTTTTGGGTCTAGGTTACCTCACTCAGGATGATCTTTTCTTGTTCTATTCATTTACCTGCACATTTAATGATTTTCTTGTTTTTAATAGCTGAGTGGTATCTATTGTGTAAAGGTACCATAATTACCACAATTTCTTTATCCATTCTTTAGCTTAGGGACATCTAGGTTGTTTCCAGTTTCTGGCTATTATGAATAAAGCTGCCATGAACATAGTTCAGTGAATGTCCTTGTATGATGGAGCATCTTTTGGGTATATGCTAGGGAGTGGTGTAACTGGGTCTTGAGGTAGAGCTCTTCCCAATTTTCTGAGAAAGAACCAGATTGGGAGGGGAGGAGGAAGGGGATTATGGTGGAATACAATGTGAATAAAGTGTAATTAATAAAAAATTAAAAAAGAACCAGATTGATTTCCAAAGTGGTTGTCCAAGTTTATGTCAGTGACGGAGTATTTCTCTTTCTCCACATCCTTGCCACCACCATGCACTGTCACTTGTCAACCTGCACTTTTAAGATTTGAAGGAAGAGGAATTATGAAGAAACCTCTACTTGGAGAACAAGGTTCACTTACAAAGTAGAACCTGCCCATGGCTCCTTGGGGGGAGTTTCCAGCTTTTGCTTGATTCTAGTCCCAGGGTGAGGACAAGGAATCAAGGCAACTCTACTCTTCAGGACTAACATCTACAGGAAGAGGATGGTAAAAAAAAAAAAAGTCACCTGCATGTTGTTCATTCATTCACCATTTACCAGGTTCTGGTATTTGTAGGTCCTGTGGTGTCATGAAGGCTAGGGAACAGTCAGTCCCAGTGGGATCAGGGACTGGTGAGGGTAGGCTAGGTTGGTGACCTTGTCATTCATTCACATGTCTCATCTAACAGTTGACACTGCAGGCTTTTCTCATGCACAACATCATGGTTAGAGGCCTACACACACTTTGAACCTTTGTTTAAATATTTCCTCTGTTTGTATGGATGCCCTCAAGGGAACACGTTTCACTTCAGGGGCTGGAAGGAGCTGAGCAGAGCATCATCTACAGAGGTAAAGCTGCAGGTCCAGATTATGAGAAAGTGGTTGAAGCAAACATTGTCACTCTCAGTGATAACCACAATGCAGCTTCTATGTGAAGCTTTATTTCTGTTGACTTAACTTCTTCCTTAGTCACAGTATCTGTGACATCCGTTGGGCATCTCACCCCATTTCCTTGCTTGCTATGTTTTCCTGATCTTACATCCATTATATGCATACACTAGTGGTACACACACCTGTACACAGTTACATTCTCATGCATGTGTGGATGTACATGTAAACCTCTATAGACACAGACATATGTAGTGTGTGTCTACATACATATACTCTTACAGCACAAACACACCTACACCCACACCCACACACATGCATTCTCATCAGGACTGAATGGAATTTGAACCTCTCATACGCAGACTGAGGACATTTTCTTCTGTAGTTTGAATACTGAGTACTCACAAAGCTGAAGGAACACAGAACATCATACTTTCCATGCGACCCTAGTGTCACCCTGCACACTAAGTTTGCTATGTAGAGAAACTGACTCCCACAGTTGTATGTGTGAGTGTGCACATCCTAAGAATAAAGGGCCTAATAAATGTTAAGCAAATTTGCCAAATGAACATGTATAGTTTCCTGGGGATACACTGCACTATTACGCTCTGAGTTACAGATCTGAGCCGCAGTCCTCTGATGTGTGTGTGCACTGTGTGTTATGCTACATAGCAGCCATGAGACGTTGAATTATGAACTGTGATCATGCTAATGTTTGTGAAATACAACTTTGTCACACTTTGTGTTATAACTTAACGCAATGATAAAATCATGCTTTAGACGGCAAGTCCTGTTGGCCATTCAGAGGGACGGTACATGAGCATGAGCACCACCTTCGTCAGTCATGTGGCCGCATGGCCAGCAGTGGCTCAGTTCAGGAAACCATGTCATCTCAGATGAGGCTCTGGGGGGTCAGCTCCTGCAGTTTTCAGTGAGGGCGCATTGTTAGGTGAGGCGGTGGATGTCCGGTCTGTCCGGAGTAAGTTGAAATGCAATTGTATAAGGGATCAGCATTTTTCTACTGACTTGCAAATTCACTGCCTTCCCACTCGGATAGGCCAGAGAACAGGAACAGCAGGAGGAACAGAGGCAGGGATCTATCTGTTGAAAATGACATCTGTTTCTTTGACTTGTCACTTATCAACTACATCCCACATCATATCTAATCCCAGAGACCCCAGATGCTCAGATGAGAGACAGTACGTGTTCAACTGAGATGCCTATGGCAAACTCCTGCAAAGTGGTCCTGTAGGTGGAGAGCCCTATAGGTCAGTTACTATGTACCTCAGAAGCCCATGGTCTAGGCCAGCTGACCTTAATATGAACTTAGACACTTTCCTAGATGCCTGGGTTCCTCTTTATCCACAGTGGTGTGTTTAGAAGCCATTTTGCACTGAGATCCCAGTGTGAACAGTGTCTCAGATTCTGAAAGGAATAAGGCACTGCTTCCTTCTCATTGCTCCCGTTCTACATTCTACACACCACTGCTAGGAGCCCATGCTAATGAGTCAGAGGGCCACCTTGCCTGTGCCAGCCCCTGCAAGGAATCCCGTGGCTTCGTGGTTAATTCTCACTCCTCCATGTCTCAAGGAAGCAAGGACACCTGCAGGCTGCTTGGATTGCTGCACGTGCCCCCGCCCCCAGTAGAACCGACCATCAATGCAGATTCCTGTCCTGGGTGGGCTTGGTGCAATAGAGTAAGACTGGAAATTTAATGCCAGGCCTGCCCAGGGAAGTAAATGAGCTGTCGATCCACATAAAGTTAAAACGAATTCTGGTGGAATAAAAAAACACAGCCATTTGAAAAGCAATCAGTGGATTTAAGGCAAACCAATCAGTGGTTAAATAGGCAATTGGACGGACTGCAGATGGTTTTGTTGCGATCCAGTCTTCGCAATGGGGACACAGCCACACTGTGTTGAGACTAATTGGTTTGCTCATTTTCATAAATGCACTTCTCTCACACGATAAAGCTAAGTCATTCATTAATGCATTCATTCATTTTCCAAACATTTAGTAAAAACCCAGTAACCTGTAGAAAGAATAAGGATTCTCACTCATGGCTGGAATGGGAGGAAAACAAAGGAAATTTTACAGTGTCTTCTCTGAATAAATTTGACATTTTCTTTTTAAAATTTAAGTTAAAATAAAAATAAAGACCAGGGAAGCAATCAAATTAAATGTCCATCCTGCTTGGCTTTACTTTCCTCTCTGTAATAGGAAATATATATTTTTTCTTCTCTAATCTACTCTTGCAGCATGGATCATGCCTTGTACTTTCCTATAAAATTGGGGAAAGGACAGATCTTGCATTGAAAGCATGCACAAGACCAGGGCAGCACATACCATGGGTCTAATAGTTCTTGCTTTTGACCCTTGTCTTCTCCAAGTGGCATCCTTCAAGGACTGCTACATGCTCTTCCTGTCTAGACCACAAAGGCACAAAGCAGGGTCTTCTCCAGCTCCAGCACTTCACTGTCTGCCCATGTGTGTGAGATACCTGCCCAGCAGGGCCCGGAAGAGCCGCAGAGTTTGCAGTAAGCGGTGGGCAAAGAGGTTCCCTGGAGTCTTGGTGACCTCAGCTTCTCTAAAGTCTACTGCAAACCTCCTCTCAGGGCATAGAGCACAAGCTGATCACTCTTTCCTAGAATCCCTCAGATGCTCTGGATTCTACCTTCAAGGCTGCAGGGATACAGGCTCAGCCCCACTGCACACAGTCTTGGGCCAATGCAACCTTGTAAGTAGTGCTGATGTGTTTTCTTCCCCATACGACCTCTGATGGTGTATGGCTGTTGTGTGGCGACTCACATGTGCTAGCTGAAAGAGCAATGGGAGGCATTATGGAAGGAGTGGTCAAAACACCTGAATTCCCAAGTTAGACAACATCATTCCATTTTCCCTCTGGCTTCTGGCAAAGGGGGGATTTAAGGGATAAGAAAAATGCCATGTCTTTTATTTTGAAAAGAAGGGAGACCATTTTCCTGTCACTACAGACACATGCAGGTTTCTGACTTACAGTGGTGCTTAAGAGGTCTAAAAGAACTCAGTCTCTATCTGGGTATCTGAAAACATGCCTTGCTTTGAGGTTATAGTTTAAACTGAAAACTGCCTTGCTTTAGGAATTAAACCACAGCTCAGATACATCCAGCCTGTTCTCACAGCTCCTCTCTGCCTTAGAAAGCTTTTCCCGTCCTCACCAGCCTTCCCTTCCCAGAGAGCACAGCTCCTTAGGAAATCTCCTGAGCATAGCTATGGGTGTTGCTTTTCCCACTCCAAGCTGACCAGCAGAGCCAAAGTAGGCTAGGGGCTCCCTGCGGAAGGGGTAAGCTTCAGTTTTTCTTCAGTGTGACAATTTTAAACAACTTCTGTCACAGAAACAGAACACAACCTAAATTGACTTTTAAAAAATTTTCTTATAAGTGAAAATAAATCACAACTCTTCAAGTGTGGGATTTTGGCAAAGCAATTCCTCCAAGCAGGACTACAGATATAGCTGAAAATGTCCCATGTGTACAAGAGAAGAGTATACATGAGAAAAGTGCACACATGATTATTATCCTGTATTGGTCCTGAGGTGTGATGTCACAGGTGAGCTAGCTCTGGTGGGTCCCTCCACTCCTCACCCTGTCCCTACCACAGAAGCTTTAACTCTCTCTCTGTCTTGCATTATCTGGGATCTTCTCCAGGGAGTGACCTGGACCAGGAGCAGAAGTGCTGGTTCCTGCTGGAGGGTGAAGGATGGGGAGGTGGAAAAGCCAACCTCACAGGCAGTAATTACCATGTAATGAAGTTAATGTTTTGTAGGATTTACAGCCTGATACCATTGCTGCCGCACACCCTCCGCTCACTTCTTCTTGTCATCCAGATTCTTTTTTTAAACAACAAAGGAAACAGGACAATATGTAAAGGCTCATTAATTCTCTTCAGTCTTAATTTTGCCTTCTCTTTGGCTCTCCTCCTCTGGAGGTGGAACAAGAGGCTGTCATCAGGTTTTTCCATAAACTGCAGTTCATGGGAGGGTGAAAGTTACAGCGGTTCACAGAAGCTATCTGAAGGGCTCCCCTTTCAATTTCCCAGGCCTTTCAACTGCCCGCAGTTTTATGGCCCTCAGATCACCGGTTACAGCATGGAGAACAATGGGCCCACTGCCGGAGTGACCAGGCCTCAAATTTGCCTTGATTTGCCCGCGTGTCTTAGCAACACTGTCTTTGCAAATCCAGAGCCTGATTGCAGGAATGAAGATGGATGGGGATGTGGATGGTCTTGCTGCCAGGACAACATGCTTGGCTCTCAGCCCTGTCCCAGGACCTTTTCATCCTGACCCTGCCACCCTGCGGGCACGCCTTCTAACCCTAGTGGCTGAAAGGAAGTGGCGGTTTCCTCAGAACTCCCATGTTCCTGAAGCAGGAGGATGCTGAGTCATCAGCTGTGTTATCTAGGAAGGAGAAATGAGACAGAACCCTACTCCTGACTGAGGAAGGTCACCCCAGAACTTCTGTGGTGGACAAAGCCACACTGCCTATTCTTGGAGCCTCTCTGTGAGCAGCTTTCAACTACTACTCTTTTCCATTGGGCCATTGGAAGTTGGTGGGTTAAAATGGAGTAAAAAGTGTTTTACTCTCAAAGCAAGAGAGTTTCCCCATCTACCTGTGGGGAAACGGTGCACCTCACTGATCTAAGGGACACATTTTCCAGATAGCATCATTGGATATGACTCCTCTATTTTATCCAGCTGATGACTTGGATGCTAAAGAAGGCTCCTCCTCTCCAGGACACATGCCTGTTGGTTTAGGAACTGATAGTGATGGAGAGGCAGGATGTGCCAGGTTGGGCAGCTGGTGCAAGAAGGAAAGCAGACCCCATCACGCCTCCCAGCAGTAAAAGAGGCAACACAGTTCAGCCCCGCAACATACCCTACCTCTAGGCTGCAGTCATAATGATTAGGCTCTTGATGGCTTAAAGAAAGACATGCCTTTCTGGAATTCTGGAGTGAAGGTGTCCTGGGCATGGGGAGAACTCCTTCCATTATTCTCTGCAATTGCCTATGGCCCCAGAACTCCTTGACTCTCTTTGCCCCGTGTCAGGTAGCATGATCTGTATGTAGCTATGGTTACTGTGTCCCCTTCACAAAACCACCAGGCACAGAATTCAATTTCCAAACAAAAGCAGACCTTAAATTCCAGGGGCAGGAGTAGAATGTATCTTTAAAGATACATTTAAAGAGCAGGTGCTCCAGCACAGGCCAAGCCCCAAACATAGATCCTAAATAATGGGTTGTTTTTAGGAAGATTAAAAATTTCTCTGTAGGGCCTCTGAAAGACTCTACCTAGCAGCATATCCAAGCAGATATTAAGACTCATAACCAAACTTCGGCAGAATGCAGGGAATCATATGAAAGAAGGGGGAGTTAGTAAGACCTGGAGAGCACAGGAGCTCCCAAGAACCAAATATATCAGGGTACAGGGGTCTTTCATGAGACTGTTTCTCCAACCAAGGACCATGTATGGATATAACCTAGAACCCCTGCTTGGATATAGCCCATGGTAGCTCAGTATCCAAGTGGGTTCTCTAGTAAGGGGAACAGAGACTATTTCTGATATGAACTCAATGGTGAGCTCTTTGACACCCCCTCCACCCTGAGGGAGGAGCAGCCTTGCTAGGCCACAGGAGAGGACATTGCAGCCAGTCCTGAAGAGACCTGATAAGCTAGGGTCAGATGGAAGGGGAGGAGGTTCTCCCCTATCAGTGGACTTGGAAAGGAGGAGATGAGGGAGGGTAGAATTAGGAGGGAATAAGGGAGAGGGCTATGGCTGGGATACAAAATAAATAACCTGTGATTAATATAAAAAATAAAATTTTTTAAAAAGGTAAAAAAAAATATTTCTCTGTAGAAAGGACTTCAGGCGCCAGGGCTCAGTAAACAGCCCTGTGACACTATGTCTGGGGTGATATACTTCTATTTATCCCAGAAAGGGAAGTGATGATAGAACAAAGTAATGTTACCACTAGAATCCAAACTGGTGCACATAGGAGTCAGCAGGTTATTCACAGGAGAATGGGTGAAGGGCCGCTTACAGGAGCAGTGGCAGCTAAAGACAGCTGTCTCACCAAATGCCTGCCTCTGCCTGAGTGATAACAGCTTGCAGACAGCTGCATAGGTGGAAGAGTCTCTTCTGGGCCGCTTACCTGCTGTGAGTCTCCTCAGTGCTCCTTACAGCTGATAGAACCTTGTGGAGGCATAAGCTTTGTGCGTCAGGTCATTTTCAGGGGCTTCCTGCCACTACAGCTATTCACGTCCTGTGTCTTATGGAGCCTCCACCTTGAACCTGATGAGTCACAGAGAGCATCCCTCCAGGACAGAGTGTTTGGATGTAGAAGAAACTTCCACATTACACTTGCTGTGGGAGCTCTACATTATGGAAGCCCCTTCCTGTCCTGGCTGCACTAGGCCTCCAGACGGCCCCATGGAATTGCAGGGTCATGCTGTGTGAGCCCACACAGGCCTTTAGCACTGTTCATGAATGGTGCACATGGATGAGAGCACACACAGTGCTGCAAGGGGAACTTGGTCCCACAAGGTGAAAACTGTTGACAGGACAATGTCTATGTCCCTTACTTTCCACCATGGCTTAAATGTATGCATGCCTTAACATACTGTTAATGTTGCCACCTGCTGACAACCGTTAATGCTGTCAGCCTGCCTTCATCTGGGTGAAATCAGAAGGACCACCAAACTAACATAGTTTGAGAAAGTTTGAGACCAGCTATTTTCTTAGTCCTGGGCTGCACCTCACTAGTTATTTCCTTCTTGGAGAGAATGGAGCATCAGTTTGCTCCTGGCACCACAGAGGTCCCCAGCCACAGCTCTTAGGGAGTAGAGTAGGCCCTTCTCAGGCCAGAAGTAGGCAGAGCTGGAGGGAAGCACAGCACATATACTCAGTGGGGTGGGCTGAGTCTTCATGGTCTCTACCGACTTGAAATGCTATTTCTGGCAACCAGGAAACCTTCAGAACTTACCTGCTATGCTCAGCACAGCACAGTGTGAACTCCAGCTAGGTGGAAAATGTTGAAATGAGGATGGGATAACTTCATGCTTCTGTTGAAATTGTCTTCTGAGCACCATGCTGTCCCCTCAGTTTCTTGTTGAAATAGAGTACTGTGAGAATACTCTCCAGGCCCCTCACCTGCCTGTCTCTGATGTGAAGAACTAGTTGTGGGAGTTCTGCCGAGATGCCTTGAGTCCCCACTCACCTGAAACATAGGAGGGCCCAGCACCTCTCTTAGATTTGTTGATTTGTGATGTTTCAGTCTTGTGGCAATGCATTGGTTTGGGACTCACCTGACTAGCTATACCTGCAGCTGTAATAGTTTGAGCACCCTGGACCCTCATAAAAGTCTGGGACTCATGGTATATTATAAATAGTTTTATAGTTAGATGGAATGCTGACAATGTCTGTGAAATACAGCTAATTGGTAACTCAAGCAGCCATGAGATTCCTATGCTGGACTTGACACCAAGGAAGTGAAAGTGCCACCTAACCACACCCATTCCTAACTGGGTTTCTTGTTCTAGAAACCACCAGAGGAAGAAAAGGGAGAAATGTCTTTAAGGAGGAGGTAGGAGTGGAGGTAGATTAGGCCCATGAGCATTGTCTCCTGGGACTCCCACAGGCCTCCCAGGACAGCCCCCCTGGTGATGGTAATGCTTTTGGAAGATCATAGCATGCACTGAGCTAGTTCAAGGCCATTCCCAACTATCCTGCAAATATGGCTGCCCCTAGGACGCCACCCAGATTCCTCAGCTACCTCAGAGTGTCCTCTGGCTACCCACTCTTCTCCAGGAGTACAAATGACACTGTCAAGATGGCATGCTCCTGCATTGCAAAATGGAGATAGCATCTGTCTGCTTCAAAGTGTCTCTTACAGCAGTATCTGAGAGCATGGAGCACAGCCCATAGGAAGGGCTGTTTCCCTGTGTGCAAATAAATCTTCAGGCTTCTCTTCACCACCGAAAGCCCCATGTGTTAGTATGTCCACAGACACTTGCCAAGCACATGCTGTCAGGATGCTACAGGGAGGTCCCTACCACTGAGGAAGCTCAGGCACTCTGCCTGAGCACGCAGAGAGTCTACAGAAACATGTCTGCTTCAGAACAACAAGGACTACCCCAAGGCTTTCCTGCCTGAGCCTGAGGAAGGCCATGGATCCTGCACTCTGGGCGGTGGTAACCCTTTCTTGATGTGGCTGTTGAGAACTCTGTGTGGAAGAGGAGTCAGTTGCTTGGGACTTCGGTGTCAGTGCTGGTGGCTTCTGACTTTTCCCTCTGTCTTCAGGTAACTCCATTACCATACAAACACTGGTGTTGCCAGACAGCACACACCTTGCTTCCATCCCAGGACAAACGAAGGCTGCTTGTTTCGGCCCGTGGACTGTGTTGGGAAGGACATTCCAGTCTTTTTCTCCAGTGGGTTTGCTTACAAACTTAAGACTGTAGCATACATCTCAGGGCAAGGTGAGAGGGAAAAAAGAGATCTGGTTCTGTGATGACAGGTACCTCTGGTGCCTGGTACTTCCTAAGCATACCACACTGGGCAGGAGAAACATCCAGGTAGACCCCTGGTATTCTACTGGAAGAGGCCCTTGCTTCCAGTACAGTCAGAACTGTGATGAAGTTATGCTAGGCCTCACTATAGATGGAGCATGTAACACACAGTGGGTGTTGGATGGCAGAGGGCCACAGTGGGTTACATGAAGGTCTTTGGTGTCACAGTGTTAGATGTCTGAGGTATCCCTTGTATGCCTCCTTCCTGAGTGCAAATGATGATTTCCACAAGGGCTAGGAGCAGGAGAATGATCTGCAGACATAATGAGTGAGTTTAACAGAGCATGGAGGCAGGCCCTAAGATCTGTGGATGCAGATTCCAGGGGAACCTGGTCGTCCCATGAGCATACTTCCTCTTGCGGAGACACATTGGTCCAGCAGGTTTAGTCCACACATACTACCATATGTACAGTCCTGTGTCCGTAACCAGCTCTCAGGCCTGAATGGTAGCATTCTGTGTTTCGTGCCCCTGTTCGATGAACAGGACACAAGGGAGCAGTCAAGTCTGAAAGGACAGAGCAGCACAGCTTCAGCCCAGGGCTCAGGCATCCTTAGCTCAGCCTGACTTTGTTTTCCCTCAGACTTCAGTGAAAAAGAAGAGAGAGAGAGAGAGAGAGAGAGAGAGAGAGAGAGAGAGAGAGAGAGAGAGAGAGAGAGAGAGAAACAAAGAAAGAAGGAAGGAAGGAAAACTTTGGCAAGTTCTCCCAACAAAAACGGGCTTGAATGTTTTAGGGGAAGGGCCTTTCACTTTATGTCCGCACAGTAGAAATTTTCTGTCCTTACTATCCTCTATCCACCTGCTTCTGAGAGCTCCTCCCTGTCTTTTCTTGCCAGCGGCGAGCAGATCCGGTCTTCATGAATAGGTAGGGAGTTGATTACTGAAGCTAAGAAAAATGTAACCTTATCAAGATAACAGGCTGGGGCCTCGTTTGCCTGGAAGAGCGGCTAAAAATAAGACACACTCGTTAAGCAGACAAACTGCGGAACGGTCTACTCCACAGCCCAGCAATGCGAAGCACGCCAGTGAGTGGGTGTCTGCGCTGTTCTTTGAAACTCGAGCCCAGGTCTTTATTAAATCGCCTGCGGATTACTGCCTGGAATCAGCGTGCATGTCTAAGAACACCTCCAGCTTCTGCGTCACCAGGCAGGAATGCAGGCATCACTCTGGGCGATTGCGCTCCATGTAAGCCCCGCGAAACAAGACGAGGGGATAAGAATCACACCAGTAGCAATTTGGTGGGCACCGTTAATCATTTCTCATCTTTATGTACGTATCAGGAGCTGGCAGTGCCCTTTGGCAGCAGATTGGAAGGCAGCTTGCCATCAACAACAATAAATCATTTGTGAGTACATGTAGCAATTACCGTCTGAAATAAAGGTTGTTCAGCCCCATTCGTGGGGAGCACCTACGACAGGATCTTAACGAACTTGCTGAGCAGCCTCGGGCCTGAGGCTTCACTGTCTCACTCTGCCGAGTATCTGGTTCATGGTTAGACAACGGGATCAGAGATGCCCACGTCCTACGCACCACATGAAAACAATGGGCCTGTGAAGCCTGTGCTGTCAGCCTCCCTGGGAACAATAAAGCTCTTTATATCGCCCACCTTGGGGGAGATTTAGTAATGTTTTGATTTATGAAGGGCAAGCAGGAGCAGGCAGCAAGCAAGACTGCGAGTATCTAAGAGCAGCTTTTGGTACAGTTGTTGTGAAACTAAGGTAGCTTTCAGACAAGTTGTCTTGGGGAGCAGGGACAGTCCCCAACGACTGCTGGGAGCACCTCAAAATTCTCAGTGCCCACATACTCAGTTCCAATAGCTTTCTGGTAGAAATGTGCTGTCTTCTGCTGGTAACCAAGTAACCCCTACCCTCTTCCACAATGTGCTGTGCAGGACTGCATTGTTTTTACTTGGTTGCTATCCCAGAGGTAGTTTCCATAGAAGGAGGGGTCCTGAAGGTGGTGCCACACGGTACTTCCTGCATCAGGAATTGGTGGAGACAGTGATGTCATCTCGAGCAAAAGGCGGTATGTGGTCTTGCTTTCTAGATTGCAAATGAATGCCAACATTTGTGGGGTTCGGGTGAGGGATAGATGCCAAAGCCTGGGCTCTGTGTTGCTCAGTTGTCCCCTAGGCCTCAGCTATCTCTTTTCATCTCTACCATCTCTTCATACGTACAGAGTTCAAACAAACCTAATTTGTAAAGATTGCTTTCAAGCAGCAATGCCCTGGGTCCCATTGTGTGCCCATCCATTAATAGGTAACTCACATTTGAAAATCATTTAAATTTGAAAGAAAACCAAGTCAGAAACTGAATTTCCATCACCATCACCACCACCTACCTCTTCACAGTTTCTCTAATACTGATGTAGATAGATGGATGGATACATGATAGATAGATAGATGGTAGATAGATGATAGATAGAAGACAGATAAATGGTACATAGATAGATAGATAGATGTACAGATGATAGAAAGATGCCTCTGTCTCTAATCCACATTTTGACTGTTTAACAGCATTGTTCTCTCTCTCTCTCTCTCTTTCTTTCTCTCTCTCTCTCCATCTCTTCCAACTTCTGGACATCAGACCTTCAGTAAAAGTTAGTATAGATGACCAGGCCCACACTGTGGTGGACTGACACAGTTTCACATGGGTGAGAATCTAAGTAAGTTGACCAACGCTAATTTATCTTTGTATTCTCCCTGTAGATACCACTAAATATTTACATGGCATAGAAGAAATCCTAGGTGCTCCCTTTCTGGTCCTCCTTTGCCCAACTGTTCCAGAAGATTCCCCAAACTCTGCCTGACATTTGGCTTTGGGAGTTTATAACCTCTCTATTTCCAGTTTGATCTCTCTGCCTTACACTTGTAGTTAATATATGAACTCTCAGTTTTCTGCTTTGGCCAACATCCTTCCATTGGCTGTCAGTTGTAACTTTGCAACTGTAAACTCAAATAAACTCTTACCTCTATAAATTGCCCTGGTTATGATGTTTTATTACAGCAATAGAAAAGTAATTAATGCAGATAGATAGATAGATGGATAGATAGAAAGAAGCATAGAAAGATAGATAAATAGAAAGAAGGATAGGTAGATAGATAGATAGAGAGATAGATAGATAGATAGATAGACAGATAGATAGATAGACAGATAGATGATGATAGATAGACAAATGATTTATTAGCATAATTACCTTTTGTGGTTTGGAAGCCAAGATTCCTCAGGGTCTACCAACTGCACTTTGCAGAATGAGAGCTGGTAGTGTAATTAAATCCAGGGTTCTGTTCATGTGAATAACAGGGAACTGTGGTACCTCTCAGCACCGAACCAATGGTTCTGTGGATGGGTAGGAGCAGGGGAGTGGTCTGATAAAGCTGTCAAATAAAAGGCACCCAAGAATGCTGAGAGCACAGACATGGACAGATTGATCTTAGCCCAGGATGATTCAGAGACATTTGTCCTTTCCTAGTCACTGTTCACTGAAATCCTCCATGGATTGGTGAGGCCTCATCCACAAAGGTGAAGACAGATATTTACCCCATCTATTGAGTCAGTTTCTTTTAAAAAATACCTCCTCCATACCCAAAGGTCACTTTAGCTTAATCCAGCTAACATAACGAGGGACTCTGGGTTGACACTCTTACTAAGCAATGCATATCATAAATGGCGAGCACAGGTTGACACTGTTACTCAGTAACACTCTATGACAACTGGCCACCACAGGCTGACACTGTTACTAAGTAACACTCTATGATAACTGGCCACCACAGGCTGACACTGTTACTAAGTAATACCCACAGTTTGCCCTAGGATTCAGTCTGCATGGTGTGCTTTATGCCTTTTAACAGATATAACAACGTATCTTCCACTGCAGAGCCCATAGAGGAGTTTCTTTGTCCAAATTTGTCTTCTATCTCCTTATCCACCTTTTCCCAACCAGCAGTTACCTTAATTTATTTTCTTTGCCTTTTCCAGAGTATAATTTTCCTGGAACCACACAGTCTTCAGCCTTTGTAGACTAGCCCCTCTCTCCACATTCACCTTGGGTTCCTCCATGTCCTTCTGTTTTGCCAGCATATTTCTGAGCATATTCCACCATATGGTTACTATATTACTATATGGATGCACCTCAGTGTATCTACCCTTGAGAAGAGATTTAATCTTCCACAGTGTGACATTAAAATGAAGATTTTGTAACATTAGTGTGCAGGGGAGTGGCTCAGTTAGCCAACTGATTGCCATTCCTCTAAAAGGACATAAATTCATTCCCCAGAACCCATGGGTAGGTAGTAATGTTTGTAATTGCAGTACCGATGAGGTTAAATGGGCCAATTCCTGGAATCACCAGCTAGCTAGCCTACTGGGTGATATCCAGACCAGTGAGATACTGTGTTTCAATTAAAAAATGCATGGTACCTGAGGAAAAAATATACCTGAGGTTGTACCCTGGCTTCTAACAGGTACATACATCTACATACATATTTGCATACGCATAAGTATGCATAAGTACATAGCACACATGCATACATATAGATACATACACATACACAAATCAAAGATACATATATACATTCATACATGCATGCAAAATAGATCAACTACATAGCACGTGTGCACACATGCACAGATATACACATACACAAATGCATGCCCATACACATACACCCATACATTAATGTGCACACACATGCACACACAAACTCTGCAATCATATTCGCAGATCACCACAGTTTTTCTACTCACTTGATAATAGCAGGAAACTCAATCTTCTGCTATCTATAGAATTAGTGTGCTCTAGTCTCCCAGACACTAACTGACTGTTTTCCGTGTGACACTATTGACAGATCAGAGCTCTCTCCCATGGCTCACGTCCACTTTGGTCAGCATTCTGAACTTTGGCCATTCTGTTGGGTGTGTGGTTGCTTATGAGGAAATTTAATCATCAGGGCTGCATGGACTGATTGACACTTGAAAAGATGATCTCGGCAGAGAGATGGTGAGTGATAACAATGCTCTTACAACAATCCAGGAAGACAGATGTAGACAAGGACAGAACATAGAGGAAGGAGTCACATGATTTGTGCAAGGGGAGAAGTCAGCAGAACTAAGGACTTCCAGAGACACAGAACATGGGAGTCTGTCTTACCGTGTGGAGCTTCAGGTTTCTTTGGAAAGTCAAGGAGGTGTCATGAGAGGTTAATGACTTTCTGTCTCCACTTAAGAGAGAGAGAATAGTTGTTCCCAGGAACCTGGGCTATTCTTAATGCACCTGCTACCTTGCTCTGAATGCAACACTCTCTCAGTGAGATTTCCTTTCTCCCTGTCTCTGTGCAGGCACACACCTTCATGCTTGGTGTCCTCTGGATCTCGTTGGTGTGACTGCACAGTATGCATGGCCTCATTTTGGTGTGAGAGCCTGTGGTGGCTCTTCTGTGTACCTCTCATATTTTTTCCATGGCCACATATTTTTCAATAGATTTTGTTTCCTTGAGAAAATTTGTCAATAAACAAAACCATTGAAAAAATAGGTAACCATTAAAAAAATATACAAGCACTACATGTACTTGTGGGTTTTTGTGTTGTAACTGCCCTAATGATTGTCATGAGCAATAGAGAAGCACCTCGGCTCCACCCCCACCGTCTCTACAACTGCCTCTTCCTCTCTGTGCAGAGGAGTCTCAAGGAAGTTCAGGTGCTAAGTCACTCTTAGTTTCCCTCTTCACTTGAAAGTCAGGAAACTCAGCAGGATTGAAATGCTGGTATCAGATGCTGGAAATATGACCTCAGAGCAGAAGACACTCTCAGACATTTTTAACTGATACTTTCAGGTTTAAAACCATGATGCCACAGCAGCCTGGCAACTAAAAATGTGTCTGAGAAACCAGCCTCAGCTCATGACTTTTCACCTGGAAAGCCTTCTGTGGACTCCAGTTTGAGCTCCAGTGGGCCTCAGATCTGGTTCTTCAGCAGAAGGCAGATAGGTCAGGCTTCTTCTATAACCCCTGTTCCTCCTTGGCCTTACACCACCAAGGTTCTGAGGATAAGCCACGGCCAGCGCTGCAGTTGCCTTCTCACCACGTGGCTCCTTCCTGAGTCTGCGTTGTTTCATTAAACTGTCTGCACGGTGCTCCCAAATCTACCCCTACACAAACATCAATTAGCTGGCGCTGACCTAATGATAATGATCTTGGTGAATATTAGTGTCAGCTGATATCTCCCTAATTAGAGGAGCCTACAATTACATCTAAAGCAGGGGTCAGACTCCTGGCTCAAAGGGCAAGGGAGTTACTGGCACAGATGTGGTGTCCTGGTGAGACCTCCGCTGCTAAGGGCACTGCTGGGAAAGGACCTTATATTTTCTCCCAGAACTCTGGCTGGGATTCTGGGACAGCTCTCTACCTGGCTGCAAAGAACATGTCATCTCCACCTACTTCTCAATACCCACATTATTCTTTTCCTCCCTCCATGCATATAAACAGTGTTACTCTCCCCAAATTATTTTGGGAAACTGTTTTCCCAAAGGATGTAGCAATTAGGAAACTTCAATGAAACATTCATTTGTATCTTTGTAATTACAGAGTTTTCCTGAAGTCACTGTGTTGAACACGGATTCCTGCTTTGTGGGCCTGTTTCTGATGAGCTGTGACTATGCCCTCGTCTACTCACGTCACCGATCTGCCAGCTGGCACACCTCCCTGTCAGAAACATCTCACCAGACTAGACCACCAAGGCCATCCATGGATTATGGGAATGTTCCCTTGACCCTCAAGGCAGGCAGTCACAGGCCATGTGTTCTTGTCTCTATGAAATAAACTTTGGTCACAAAAGGAGCTAAACAACCATAACAAAAATGGGGATGTGAGAACAAATTCTAAAGCTGCACAGCACACCCAGCCTCTGACAGGAGCAATGGTATTCTGTTAATGGATTGTTGCTGGGAACTGGGCTGCTCTGAATTTTTTAAAATGGTTCTCCTTCCCTCCCTCTCTCGCCTCTCTCTGTGTGTATGCATGCACACGCATGAGCACATACAAGTACACAGTGCACATGTTTTGAAAATAAAACTAAAATGGGTACAATAGGGATGTCCAAGTTCATTTGCTTCATGAGTTTCTGTTCTAGAAGCATTTCCAGCTGGCAGCCTGTCTCCTAAAGTTCAGACTTTCTCAGGAGAAGGTATAATTCCTGGATTGCTGTGAAGATGTAGCATAGTCTCTTCAGATGAAGCTGAAGTCAGTATCACAGAACTCTGCCTGATCACAGAATTGTCTCTGTGTCAAATGTGCTTCATATAGGCAGGGATGTTGGCAAATCCACCTACATGAGCCTGACCTCTAGCACCAGTCAGGTGATTCTGATTGGAAAAGCAATCTGCCAGAAAAATCACCCCAAAACACCACTTGAGTCTTGCTCTTAGCAGTGCCCAGGCCTCAGGCATGTCTCTGCCATTGCTGCTCTGTCATAGGGACTGCATTTGCCACAGGATGGCTTACACATGAGAAACAAGATAAACTTCTCATAGAGAAAATACTCAAGAAATTAGAGAGTTGAAGAGAAACACACAAACACACAGCTAAGCTGCAGTGAGATCAACAAAAACAGAAATTATTGGGAGAGGCACTAAGCCATCTATGAACACCATGTGACCCTGAAAGGCCTTGTGGAACATTGAACCTTGTGATTATTGAAACCATTGCCCAACAAAGTGATGTGTATATATGTGTGCCCTGTTAGTACATCGTTCGTGATCTGTGAAAGTACTCAGAAAAAGCATAGGTGAGTCAAGATCATTAAAAGTTCAGCTATGGATCCATCAATCCATTTCTTCCCGACCCCTAAATCTGATGCTTTTGCCTATGTGTCTCATGTAGATTTGAACTTGGGTTTCCTGGTCATGCACTGTGGCTGGATGAAAGCTTTTATCTTTTAGAGAACATTGATGGTTAAACCTTATTTTTCTTATTGAACAAGGAATCCCCCAGGGATAAGTCTAATATTTTTGTGCTAAGCTCTTTAGGAGTTTCAGAGCAAGGATGGTGGTAAGGCTCATGTAGATGGTAAATGCCAAGGCTCATGATCATTTCCAAAGGCTCCCCAGTATTCACAAGAGCCCAGAAAGCTGTCTATAGGAGGGAAGAACTTGGCCTATAGGGGGAAGTAAGGCATCAGGGCTTTTCATGTTGGCTTTCACTGCATGATTTAACCATAATTCATGTGTTCAGGGTGGGTTTTCTTCAGCTATGGAATGGAAAGGTTCGTTTCTAAGAAATTGTCTCCCAGGTCTAAACTGTGGTGGCCTTTTATGTGCAACCATGTTTGGAGAAGACAGGCTCAGCACACTGAGCCTGAATCCCGCTTGCCTTCTTCAATATAAGTGAAAGGACCTGCGCCACTTATTGGATCCTGTGCTCCAAGCACAGCTGGTCTGCCTCCTTCTCCTTTCTTTGAATTCTTTCATCTGCTCTTGTGGAGGATGGCGTCATGCTCAGGCACTGGGACCATTGAGCCTTTTTGAGCACCCCAGTGAGCACTGCAGAGAAGACCAGATACTTGAGCATCAGGATGGTGTACAGAATTTCACTCTCCCCAGGTGAGATGATGGCTAACATCATCCGGTTATCATGTAGCAGCTGGACCAACACAGATCATAAGCTAATCTACCAAGGAGCTTCTGTAGGGGCCCACTTCCACATGAGCCTATGATTTTGAAAGAAGCACAAAAATTTGCTCACTGCATCCCAGAGTGGATAGAGAAATTGTTTTCCTTGAGAAGGGTGAGTACCCAACAGCAGATTCAGGTACAGTACCGGCCAAATGGTCTAACACTTCTCAGGGTTCCCCTGTGCCGCTGTGAGAAGGGAAGTCTGGGCTCCATCCCTTGCTGGTGGTTCGGTGACCCTTGTTTTCACTGAGGCCCAGATGCAGTCATGGAGACTCTCCTGGTTTGCACTTTCAATGCTGCTGTGGATAAGCTGACCTGTTTACAAGCATACAGACCTGCTCAGTCTTCAAGAGTCCAGTCGAGGTAAACACTGGATAATGCCTATAGGCTTGTAAGAGTCTGTGTCTGTGTAGACACATGATAGGTGTGGTCAGAGATTTCTATCTAGAAATATAAAACAAATGTTTCAAGAATTGGGTGAGATTTGGCCATTTCTGCAAACTTGGGTAATCCTCTGGGTCAGCGCCTGTCTTGCCAAAAGCCTGGAATGCAAGGTGAGTAAGATTGCCAGTCTCTCCCATCCCCCAGGGATTTTGTAACAGTCTTAACTACATTAACTTCAAATTTTGATGGGATCAATACTTAGGGCCAGTAGTTTCATTTAGAGTTGCAACTTCCCAGCTGGTTATCAAGACAGCCAATGGTTTAAGGATTGAATGTTAATACTAGTTTGATAAAATCTCCCTTAAGTAAAATATTGTTCATAATGAAATTGGAGCTGCCCATTCCATGTGGGCTATAGCCAGCCACCATCTCTTGAAATGAGTAGCTGAAGGCCAAGGGGGACTCTGCAGCAACTGCCTCCTGAAGCAGTGACTGACTTCCTGTAAATCACACCATCCCTTAGTTCTCGCTCTGCATTCTGCCGTCTACACAGCTGTGGGTATAATGACAACTTAGCATGAGCTGTGAGAAAAATGGTGAGATATACTCTATGAAAGAAGGGGTAAGCCCCTGTGTCTTACGGAGCCTATCACAGGCCACCCTGATGGGGCAGCAAGGACAGAAACGTTGATGAAGCTGTAGTACAGGGAGATGGGCCAAGCTGCCCCCACAGTATTTGTATTCTTGACAAGGACAACCCAATTGCAAGGAGAGGGCAGTGGACCCTGGAGCAGGGCTGCTCTGTTAGACAGGCTGGCTCCCAGTGACAGCTCGAAGGGCACCAGGAGAAGAGGCAGCAGCATTTAGCCTTCACAGACAGATGTGCTATAGTTATGTGCTTTCTGTGTGTGGGGGGTGAATGGTGTGTGAGCACAGCCTGAGCTGCCGAATGTAGCTGGTTACATCTGCTGTGTATATGTAGATGGCATTGTGCTCAGGTACGGGGACATAGGAGCCTTCCTGAGAACATACATGACCCTTGCAGAGTGTCACATCCTTCTTGAGCATTAGGGTAGCACATAGAATGTCTCATCCCTGGAGGTTAGGCAATGGCTAGCAGCTGCTTTGGTTATCTTGTTAGCACATGGACCAACACTTATCAGAGTCCAGTCCTTTGAGTGCTGCCATGGTATGCACAAACACATGTGGCATGGACAGGATGCATAAGTGATTTGTGTGGTGGTAGTGTGTATACATTTTGTGTTCCCCTAATGAATGGTGTATGAAAATGAATACAGGTAGAAGATGCAGTGTCTGGTATGTACAGGCCATATGAGCTGCATAGCAGCTGTGGTATGTGCAGTGTGTTGTAACGTTGGTGTATGCTGAATGTTTATGGTGTGTTCTGTGTATGCATGTATGGTGTATGTGTGGTTTGTATATGTTCTCTAAGTGTGTTGTCTATCCAATGTGTGTGTGAGGCTCCTGTGGTCTGAGACATGTATTGTGCAAGTGCTATTTACATGGTATGTAAGGTCACATGGTCTGAGTAGTGTGTGGTCATAGTTCGGGTAGAGTCTCAGGGAGACTGTGCTCAGATTCTGTATCTTCATATTTGGGATATGGATATAAAGCATGGCTCCATCTTCCTCAAGGCAGCATTTTTTCCTTCCATGATGCTTTACTGACAGAGCATCCATTTTACTATTTCCCACCTACTTCCCTGAATGGTTTTCTCCCCTGGGTTTAAGTCTACACCTGTAGACCCTAGTCCTGTACCCCCACCTCTGTGCCCTTCACACCTGTACTCCCACCTCTGCACCATCCATACCTGGATACTCCGTAGCAGTTCCTTCCACACCTGTAACCTCTACACCTGTGATCCTCCACTCCTTTAGCCTCCACACCTGTATCCCCCACACTTGTAACCCTCCATGTCTGTCCCCTCCAAACCTGTATCTCCCCACACTTGTAACCTCCCTCACCTGTACCCCCTACTAACAGGATGACCTTCCTGCCTCAGACGTAGCTTACCAGAACTGGGCTCACATTTCTGTTTGAGTCTCCATGAAGTGTCAGTGAGAAGAAGAAGCTCAAGGAGAGAGAAGAAGCTAGGGAGGGAGCAGGGGTGGCTCAGGTTCTTTCAAGCACCCTCTTGCTGACCGGGGTCCTGGTGCTGGGGCCAGCTTTACCTGGAGCACTGCAGCTGCTGCACTTGTCAGCTCTCCCCACAGAGATGGGCACACTCTGCAGCCACTATATCTCCAGGGACCTTTCTATGGGTCCTACTATGGGCCCCACTGAGACATTGGGAGTTGAATCTGAGAGTTGAAAGCGGATACTTCCAGAGGCGAATCAACATTAGCCTGTTTTTCTTTGTTTGTAGAGTTAGCTAGAAGCAAAGAACCCAAGTCTCCTTTGTCCCCATCCTCCCTGGTCCACTGCTTGCTGCTAACAGACACCTTGCCTTGGCCCAGCACTCTTCCAGGTCAGGTGCCCTTATCTGAGCCCTCTGTGGACCATGTTGTCATCTGATTCTTTTCTTAGTCTACAAGTACCAGATACACTTTGCCATCCACCCAGTTGTTCTTTCGCGAGGTAAAAATGCACAGCTATCCCAGCACATGTCTGTGGGAGTCTTATGGATTTCTATGATTCTATAGGTCAGCATCAACACAGAATCAAATCTTTCCCAATCTCCTAAAAAAAAAAAAAAAACAAGGCCCCAGACAGTGTTACATAACACACTAGATGCCAGCCCTCCCTACCAGGGGCTCAAGAGGGTGTGGGTTGGGTGACAAAGACTGTTGTCCTTTTCCACACCCTTCCCCCACACCCGGACAGCAAGGTACGTGAAGGAATTTCCATATTTCTGTGAATGCACAAAGGACTAGAGACTCGCCTTCATATTTAATAAAGATCTCTGCCGTCAGCTGCAGCCTGAGATAAGTGTAATATCCTTAAATGGTTAATCCAGGGCTCAGGGCTCAAGTGTTTTCTGCGGGTTGAGGCAGGAGGCTGTCGGAGCTGCCGTGTGCATTTCATAAACCCACAGGAAAAAAATGTCTTTGCTTTGGCTTTTTACTCTATCTTAAATGCTTCATTTTTTTTCACGGGCCAGATAAGGCCTGGTTCTTCACAGAACACCAGAGCTTAGCTGCTGCTCCGTCTCTCTCCGTTAAGGAAAAGGTCCTGTCTGCGCACAGATGTCTCAGATTAAATTGTATCGCGGCGTCCTCACAGTGCTCAGCTCTAGATGAACTGCCAAAAAGGCCGTAGGCAAGAACTAAATTGCTTTGGTTTCAGTACACAGTGAATTTGGCTCAGACAAGCTGAATCAGTACATTAAATGCGAATCCCTCACAGATTTGAAAGCAGCCCTTAGCACAATTATTGACTGTGAGTGATGATTATGTCTAATTGAAGGAGACTCGAGCTACCTGTAGCTCTGCTGGAGTCCACCGCGCCGAGGCAAGCACTGCCTCTTAATTCAATGTTCCATCTTGGTAGCCTCGATTGAAGCTGCATCCTGAAGTGTCCACACATGGTCGATAAACTTTAATAAACTTCACAGGCCCAGTAACTAGGCAGAGTGTATAATTCAATTTTTTAATTCAGGAAAGGAAAATGGCTAACAAGTATGTCGGGCTACAATAATGTGTTGGGTCCCCAGCACACTGTGGCCTCCCTGAAAATGCAAGAATGTGTCCTTGAGCCTGATGGTCCTTGTGCCACACTGGAATCTGCCTTTTTCTTCAGGGCTGTCCCCATTTTTTGGGACAGAACAAGCTTCCAGCAAATTTGTGAGGAAAACAAAATTGTGTGATTATTTTGTACCTTTGCCTAAGGAGGTGACTAACAAAAGGGGATGTACGTGGGTCTTTTAATGGATTCCTTATGTTTGTCCAGCCAGCTCTGACTCATCCTACAGCTCAGGGACAGTCACTCATGGTTGTAAGGATGCCCCCCCAAACCCAAGTGCCCTAGACCTAGAGATTCTCCCCTGGAAACTAAAAGCAATTTTCTTGCGAACCTTATGTTTAGAACCTGATTTTTCAAGTATTCTTTGAAAAGGACACAGCTCACACATAAACACATAAACACTGGCAGACCACACCCACCTGTCTCTCTCTCACATACACACAAACCATTGGTCATATTCTCATCATTGTGATTCCTTCTAAATGAGCTTTTGGGCCACTTGCAATTATCACAGCGTTTTACGGTAGGATTCGTGAATAAATGGCTTCCCTTTGCTGTACGCTATGCTCAGTCACACTCCCCGAAATTGTTCCTTACCCATTGCACAGTCCTAGTCACCAGACCTATTTGTTGTGAGGAATGATCTGTGCTGTGAATTCCTGTGATTTGGATCATGTGATACAGTAATGATCACACCTTAGCACCCCTAGTTGATGTCAGAGCAGATGGATGAAATGGGCATACAAATTCTCAGCACTGAGAGGATGTGGAGAGACTCATGGAAGCCTGTCACAGCTATATGGCTGCCACATAAGCTTGGATCCTGCCTGTCTCTCAGACTATGCAGATTATCCTGGGTCTTTGCTACAGGTGCAGCCCACAGGACTTTCCCTGGGCCTCTGGAAAACAAAAAGTGAAACCATGCTTCAGTTCCACTAAAATCTCAAACAACATTTTGCTCAGTGTGCAAGTTGAGGTCAAAATGCCAAGTGGCACACTGGGATAATGGCCTTGCCTCTCCCTGCAGACCTTGTTAAGACTCACCTTGAGGATGATGTAGAATCACTGCTGATATCTGCAAGGTGCCTGGTGCTGAGAAGAGCGGGCATGTCTGACATCTTCATACACCTTATCTCTGCATCCCAGGTGACTTCTTGAAAGACACCAACTGACATCTTGTAAAGATTATCATGAACATTGCTTCTCAGGAGGCTGAGGCAGGGGCATCATTTTGAGCCCTCGAGCTTGAGGACAGCTTGAGCAACATAGCAAAACCCTGTCTTAAAAAGCGAGCGAGAGAGAGAGAGAGAGAGAGAGAGAGAGAGAGAGAGAGAGAGAGATTATCATATTACAGTGAAAATAAAAAGAGATGCTCTTTATGATTTTAAAACTCCAACAGCAACACTGTGCCTCCACATGTGGCCATGCTGGGATCCTCTGTGGGAAGTGATGGAGTCTGAAAGTGGCCTGTGGAGGTGATGAGTTATGAGGCTGAGACATTCATGATAGATTAGTGCTCGTATGAGAGAAGAGGCTAGAGAGTTTTGTCCCTCTCATGGGCATACAAGGACACAAAGAGAAGGCAGCATACAGAAGAACACAGAGGGAGACAGGATCTTCTAGGTCCTGGTTGCACTACCTTTTGATCATGGGCTTTGAGTATCTAGGTTCCAGGTGTTGAAAATAAATAATCTGCTGACCACATTCTCAACAGAAGGAGCTTTTATTTGACTAGCCAGAGCTATCTGACTCATCATTATTAGCATTATCAAGGTTGTGGAGAAGCAGAGATAGTCAGAGACTTCTCTCAAAAGCCCCAAAGACACAAAGGACAGGAGCCTGACTCAGTCACTAGCAGTGACCCTGTATGATATCATAGATGATATCAGTGATGGCCTAGATCCCGCCTCCACCCACCAGATGTGCAAGCAGTGACAATTGATTAACTTAAATTGACTTCCAGGACTTAAACGAGAGAAAGTGCCCTGCAACTGGGCAGTTCAGAGAGAGTGGAAGCAAGGGTGTGAGGGGGCTCTTCAGTCAACAGTTTTCATTCTCTGTCAACAATGTGTGTTTTGGTTTGATGGGGTCCTATATTCATCTACAGCAAGATTGATTAAAGCACCAATAAGTCCTTAGAGAACTCTGTTGGTTGAACCAAAATCACTCTTGAATTTCTTTAGAAAGCATTTTGTTGGGGGAGCAGCCTTGCCAGGCCACAGTAGAGGACAGTGCAGCCACTTTTGATGAGAACTGATAGACTAAGATCTGAAAGGAGAGAAGAACCTCCCCTATCAGTGGACTTGGGGAGTGGCACATGCATGCAGAAAGGGGAGGGAGGGTGGGATTGGGAGGGGAGGAGGGAGGGGCTTATGGGGGGATACAAAATGAATAAAGGGTAATTAATAAAAAATTAAATAAAAAGAAAGCATTTTGTCTTAAGAATAAATCGCCAGTTTTGAAGAAGTTCGTTTGGGGGAGGTTACATCTTCTGATCATCAAGGATGAATAACCTAGACTACCAAGATGGTTCTTTATCAGATAGTTTAACCTGTGACGTTAAGGTTCTTTCTCACATCCTCCTTGTGGGAGCCGTTATGTTACGCATGAAGTAAAGGAGGTGGAGAACTCAGACTGGGTGACCTTTGGCTTGCCATCCAGAGGGGCCACTGCTACCTATGATCCTTCCCACAGTGCTTGAATCAAACAGTGGCCTCTGCTCGGACTACTGAGGCATATCTAGTCTGCAGGCCTGTTTTCCTGAAGATACCCTGATCTCATGTGCTGCTGGATAGTGTACAAGGCTTGGGTTCTGGTGCAAGCCCCCCCCTTACTTTCCCTTAGTATTCTGATTGCAAAGAGAAGATGCCAATGAGGACCAGTCCCTTGATAATCTACTGTTCTTCCCAGAAACACTGTCATGTCCAATACAACAGACTTCACCCAGGCAAGGCCTGACTCCTGTTTACAGAAAGAGGAAGAGTCCTGAAGCTATGGGCATACAGCTCTCACATCAGTCACATGATAACTCTTTTAACACCTGGAAAAGCATACAGACATAGAAAACATGGCCTTTTCTTTTCCAAAGTGCTGTGGACATGAAACCATGTTCCTTGCTACCTGTCTCTCAACATTTAGATAATTCCAGTAATATACTCTCCTGCTCCTCTGATCACCCATCTCTTCACCTGGTCACCCACCTGCTCATCTGGTCACCCACCACTTATCCAATCACATGCCTGCTCCACTGATGAAGCACCTGCATATCACCTTGTCACTGAGGAGCAAAGATAAAATGGCACCCAGGCAAGAAGGAATGCTGCCTGCATCTGAGTCCACAGCTGCTTGCTGTGTTTACCACAGAGCCATGTACTTACAACTGCTGATTCTCAGGTACTTCAGTAAGTTCCCATGGAAATGCTTTCTGTGCATTTTTATGCTACTTAAAAGAACTGAAATGACATGCAAACACAGGTAAGAAACATGACAGCCACTGAATTTAGGAAAGATAGATATGTAAAGTATGAAGCAGGACATGTGACAGAGTTTGTCTTTCTACCTCATGAAGGGACTTTTACTGCTGCCCTGAGTCATCCTCAATCTCTTCAGAAGACTTTCTCATTGATGTGACATGCTGGGTTCTTCTGCTAGAGGCCCTAGTGAGAACTAGGTCACATCATTCTCAGAACGAGTTATTGTAAAAACAGGGTTGTTGGAGTATGGCCTTACATTTCTGTGGTACCAGAGGTTAGTTGGAGCCTTTGGCTTTAACCACAGTCCCACAGAGAGTAGACAGACTCCATTGGGTCTGAAATTTGACGTCCTGCATACAGCAGGTTTATAGAAGAATATTTAGACTCTATCTGGTAATCTTGGTGTTCAAAATGTATAGTCCCATCCTTTGTCCTGTTGACACATAGCCAAGACAGAAAAGTCAACAGTTCACTGCATAGTCAACATCAAGATTGATTAGTCCTCTAGCTGGCCTTCAAAGAGTCAAAGAAACCAACATATCCGAATAAGATCTGAAAAATAGGAAGTCAAAACAAACTCATTTCAACAGATTTGTAAGACGTGACAAATCAATGTAGGGAGTGCAGCATGATTATCACCCATGACCTGAGACCAGTGGGTCAACTTCTTCATACAAAACCAAACGTTACAAAATAGCCAAACACCTGCAAAAGAATGCAGGGTCTTACTGTTCAAAGAATTAATGATCAAGGACCTCCCTTATCAGTGGACTGGGAGGGGGACATGGGTGGGAAAGAGGGAGGGTGGGATTTGGAGGGGAGGAGGGAGGGATGTACAGTCCGGGGGGGATACAAAGTGAATAAACTATAATTAATAAGAATAAAAATAATTAAATAAAAACACAGACAAAAAAGAATTAATGATCATATATAAGATTGAAAGAGATACATGAATTTAAAAAATCTAATCAGGACCTTGGCAAGATAGTTTTCAACATGAATGTAATAGTTAATAAAATTGAAGTCAAGGTCTAAGTATGAAGAAAAATTTAGCAAGGAGATTGAAACATTGAAAATCAATCAAACAGAAATACTTGAAATAAAAATATGGCGTAAGGTTATAGTGTGATTCAAATGCTGATTTCTGTTCCCCTTCCCTATATGTGGTTGCAATCCTTGTTCTGACAATCTCATGTCTCAAGGATGTGTAAACACTGCTCCCCAATTGTCCCCAGATACACCAGTAAAGCAGCTTACAGCCAGTCACTGAGCAGGGAAGAGAATGGGACTAGACTTCCGGCCCGTCAGGGGAGGAGGAATTAGAAAAGAAAGCAGGGGATTGTACCAAGAACTAAAGTTCAGGGCAGACGAGAGGCAGGGGACACAAAGTGCAAGCATCGGGGGGTTTGTCCAAAAGGAAGTTATATTAGCTTAAAGGGTTAATATTAGAGCAGTGCCTGCTCAGTTATTGTGTTGTAATATTGTGTTAAAAGCCCTTCAAGACTTTTAACCCCTGAAAACATGACTTTCAATATAAACAAAAATAGAGTAGAGAATATAACAGAAGAGTATAGAATATAACATTTTAAGCTCTGAAAGTAAGTAAATGTGAACCAAGACTTTTAACCCCTGAAAACATGACTTTCAATATAAACAAAAATAGAGTAGAGTCTTAATTATTTTAATGCTAGCTGGGGTAGGAGAGGAACAAACACAATTTTATAAAAATAACTTTAATAGGGCAAGATGGTAAATCAACTAAAACCACAATATTATTAACAGATAAGACCATGACTAATGAATTTCAGGGATGGAGGGACAAGGCTCAGAGAGTAATACAAACAGACATGTATAAGGAAAATAATTAAGAAGCATGATTGAAGCCTCTCAGAAGACAGTTATACTAGGCTCTTGTCTACAAGCATAGCAGAGTTTTATTAATAGTGTCAGGGGTTGGCTCTTGCCTGTGGGGTTGGTCTCAAGTTGGGCCAGTCATTGGTTTGTCATTCTGTCAATCTCTGTCCATCTTTGTCCTTACATTTGTTATAGTCAGGACAAAGTTTGGGTCAAAGGTTTTATGGGTGGGTTGGTGTACCACTCTGTCCAGTGGAAGTCCTGCCCAGGTACAGGAAGTGGCAACTTTAGGTTCCATATACCCCACTGATAGAGTCTTAGCTAGGGTGACCTCCGTAGACTCCTAGGAGCCTCCCCTGCCCCAGAGATGCTTTTCCACCTATTTTTATTCTCTCTTCTTGTCCTACCCTAGCTGCCCCAACCCCCACACTTTCTTCCTCTTGATCTCCACTCCTGTTACCCTCCCCTCCCCATTTCTCAAACAGCTTTCTCCCTCTATCTACTTAAGATGTCTATTTTATGAAAGTAGATACAGAGTCCCACAGCCAAACAAAAGGGAAAACTCAGGAAATTTTGTGGCAGAGTGGGAGGAATCATTCAGGGATTTGGAGGGGTCAAAGACAACACAAGAAGACAAACAGAGTCAACTAACCTGGGCTCTTGGGAGCTCACAGAGACTGAACCACCAACCAAAGACTTTGTAAGGGCCATAATGAGACCCCCTGCATATCTGTAATCGTTGTGCAGCATAGTCATCATATGTGCCCCATAAAATGGGATTAGGAGCTATTTCTGACTCTGTTCCCTGCCTTTGGATCCCTTTCCCCTCTCTGGGATGCCTTGTCTGGCCTCAGTGGGAGAGGATGCACTTAGTCCTGCTGTGACTTGAGGTGCCAGGATGGGTTGGTACCTCGTAAGGCTCCACTTCTCTGAAAAGAAGTAGAAAGAGTATTGAGGGGAGGAATGTGAATGAGTGGAGAGGGTGTAGGGGGCTGGTTTGGTATAAGGGTATAAAATGATTAAATAATAAAAAAGAAACACTAATGGTAATTGCAAGAAATCTTTATTCATTCAAGGAGCCAACTTTATGAGAATTTATAGAATTGAGGAAGAAGTAGGGATAAAAATCAAATATAAGAGACAGACAATTTAGTTAATAGCAGAAAAGTTCCTAAATGTATAAAATAAGTAGGTTGCAAAACACAAGGGACATATAGAATTCCAAATGGATATGCCCAGAGAGGAAACCCTCCACAACATATTATAATCAGGATGCCAAAATGCAATATAAAGAAATAATCCTAAAGTTGAGATTCCCCCACCCAGCATCTTAGCATGGCTGCACTGGTTGTTGCCACTGTCCAAGTTTACCATGCTACCCAAGGATGATAACAAGAAGAAAGTCAGTCAGGAAAGACACATAAACAAATATGGGAGCAAGACCAAAAAAATGGCATGGTCCAAAGACCAAGTTCAGAGCAAACTCAACAGTCTAGTCCTGTTTGACAAGGCTACACATGACAAACTCTATCAGGAATTCCGGACTATAAGCTTGTCACCTTGGCTGTATGGCTGTATTCTCTGAGAGACTGAAGATTCATGGTTCCTTGGCTATGGCAGCCCTTCAAAGACTTACCAAGCTGGTTCCAAAGTGCAGAGTCTAAGTAATTTACAGGAGAAGCTCAAAGGATGGAATATCCCAGTAGCTGGTGAAGATGCATGAAAAGGTTCAGTCATCTGTATGTTCAGAAAAATAAAACTCTATTGATTCAGAAAGAAAGAAAGGAAGGAAAAAAGGAAGGAAGGAAGGAAGGAAGGAAGGAAGGAAGGAAGGAAGGAAGGAAGGAAGGAAGGAAAAACCTTAAAACAGCATGAGAACAATAACAACCCACATACAAAGACAAAAACATCAGAATTACCACAGATCTTTCATCAACAGCCATAAATGCCAGAAGAGTATAGAATATAACATTTTAAGCTCTGAAAGTAAGTAAATGTGAACCAAGACTTTTAACCCCTGAAAACATGACTTTCAATAATGATGGAGAAATAAAGACATTTAGATACAAAAACAAATTAAGGAAATTATGACAAGCAAACCAGAGCTGTAAAACAAACAAACAAACAAACAAACAAACTTAGTACAATACTTTAGAGGAAGGAAGATAAAAGATAGCCTAATGACAGATAAGCAAACTAGACATGATGAAGAAATAATACATCATTTCCCAGCATAGCAACTCATCAAACCTTCATAACTACATGAACATAGAAAAAGCAGTATCAATAAAACAGATAAAATAGAGCATCACCTTACAAATGTACAGGAAAATAGAAACCTTCATTTTATTTTATTTTATTTTTTGGTGACTTTACTTTTTATTATTATTATTATTTTACACTTTATTCACTTTGTATCCCCCCCATAAGCTCCTCCCTTCTTCCCTCCCAATCTCACCCTCCCTCCCCCTTCTTCATGCATGCCCCTCCCCAAGTCCACTGATAGGTGAGGTCCTCCTCTCCTTCCTTCTGATCGTAGTCTATCAGATCACATCCAGAGTGGCTGCATTGTCATCTTCTGTGGCCTAGTAAGACTATTCTCCCCTCAGGGGGAGGTGATCAAAGAGCAGGCCTATCAGATTGTGTCGGAGGCAGTCCCTCTTCCCATTACTATGTAACCCACTTAGACACTAAACTGCCATGGATTACATGTGCGCAGGGGTTCTAGGTTATCTCCATACCTGGTACTTGGTTGGAGTATGGGTCTCTGGGAAGATCCCTGTGTTCAAATCTTCTAGTTCTGCTTCTCTCCTTGTGGGGTTCCTGTCCTCTCCATAACCTACTACTTCCCACTTCTTACATAAGATTCCATGCACTCTGCCCAACAGTTGGCCATAAAGTCTCAGCATCTGCTTTGATAGTTTGCAGTGCAGAGCCTTTCAGAGGCCCTCAGTGGCAGGTTCCTAGAAACCTTAATTTTATAATACTCATAAATGTAAATGGCCTCAGCTATCACTAAAAAGATAAGGACTAATGGGCTGGATTAAACAGAAACTAACTGTATTTTATTTCCATGAAATGCACTTAGCCAGCAAAGTTACCAAAAACTTGATATCAAAAGATGAAAACCTAACTTTCAAGTAAGCCAAAAAATGTACTCAAGCTGGCATAGCTATCTTTATATTATACAGAGTAAACTCCAATCTGAAACTAATTAAAAGAGATAAAAAGATTACTACACTTTAATAAAAGGAACAATTCATCCATAAATTATATTAACTGTAAATATTTCTGCACCAACTATTGAACTCCTTAAAGAAAATATTAAAAGAACTGAAAGACTACATAGGCCAGACACACTAATAGTGAGAGACTTCAATACTCCCCTCTCAAATTTAGTTAAGTTTTCCAAACTAAAAAAAGTAAAGATATATAAAAACTAAAATATTGAATGGATGAACTGGACTTAACAGGTAAGTATATAGAGAAGACACTTTTTCCTAAGGAATGCATTGAATCTTCTCCAAAACTGATCATAGTAAGACTTAAGCCAAGTCTACATAAACAATAAATAAAAGAGACAATTCCTTGCCTCCAATCATACCACGATAAAAATAAAGCTAGAAAGGAACTATAAGAAAAATACAGAAACTACAACAATACTTAAAGACTAAACAATGCATGTTTGGATGAGCTCTTTGTTATCCAAGAAATAAGAAAGAATATTTTAAAAATTCCAAAGAACGAATGAAGATGAAAACACATCCTATTAGAAATTCTTGTATGCAGCCCAGACAATTCAAAGAGGAAAGTTTAGAGATATAAGTGTTCTTATTAAAAATCTGAGACATGAAATAAACAACTTCACAATGTACCTCAGAGCTCTCAAAGAGCCAGCAGCTGAGCCGGAACACAGTAGATGATGGCAAGAAATAATAAAGACTAGGGAAGAAGCGAAGAAATAGAAATTAAAAGAAAAACATGCAAAAATAAAAAAGAGAAAAAGCTGTTTTTTTTAATTAGTACTATCGACAAACCTTTAGTTTATTTGACAGAAACAATGAGGAAGAATATGCAACTTATTAGAATAAGGTGCCATTATAACAGTCTCCTTCAAAATTCAGAAGTCATCATTAGAAATTTCTATGAAAGCTTGTAGTCTGAAAAGCTGGATAATACAGAGGAAATAGAATTATAAAAGCATATCATCTGCCACAATTAAGCTTTCAATGTGTGAATAGTATAAGGAGTATTAGCTATAAGTCTTATTAAAAACATCCCCTAAAAAAAAAAAAAAAAAAAGAGTCCAGGACCGGAAAGATTATTCACTTCAGAATTCTTTTTTTTTTTTTTTTCAGTGCAGTTTATTCAGGAACCTTGAACAATCATCTGACCCTGGGGAAAGCCAGCCCACAGCTTAAATAGCCTCTGGGTAGCCAACCCAGGCGTGCCACGTGGGCAATGCAGATAGGTCCATACATGGAAGCAAGCCATATCCTCAGCCTTAGCCAAATGTGGAATTGTTCTTGACAGAGAACACTCACCATCGGGAAGGTGGAAGGCGGAAACCAGCTCCATCTTTAAGGCACAGCATTCCGCAGCTCTCTACAGTTCCCCCTTTTTGTTTTAGACGCATCAGGCAAGAGTAGAGGTCTGATCTCTGATATTAGAAATAAATTGGGACTTTGTACCGATGTTCATTTAGGTGTCATCCACCCAAAGAGCATCAGACCCGTCCGATACCTTTTTCTCAGAGGCGGGACCTGGGGTATCAACCCGCATGCAATCAGACATGCTCTTCTCTGGGTCCAAAGCGGCTGACCCTGAGTGCAGTGCTTAGCCTCGCATCCTGAGCGTAACATTTTAACTTTTTATGGTATCCAACCATGCTTGGGGCGAATGTTCTGCTTCAATGGCTGTAAAGGCCTGAATGATCTTGGCTGCATCACACTGCTGTGAGACTGTAATATTGCATATATACCACAGGCAAACCAAGGAGACCAACACCAGAAGGCCTGCTAACGCTCCCATGCCCGCCCATTCCTTCAGATGATTCATGGCTGCAGCAATCCATGATGATAATCCTGTGGCTAGTCCTGAGTCCACTCTGGTAGAATTTACTGTGACAATGGCCACTCTCAGCTGCTCCATCGTAGTATCGAATTCTCCAGTCCAATTACCTAAAATATAGCTCGACAATTGTTTAGACAGATTTGCAGCACAGGAAAAATTCTCATGTTATATGCTAGTGACTCAAAGTCCAGCATATTTTCATTGACAGCCAAGTTGAGCGATTTGCCATAGGGTATCAATTTGCTCCTGCACGAGGTCAATCCTCTGATTGAACATCATCAAGCTTCCTTTTAGTTGAGCATTAATTCCTTTATGTACAACTAAGGCATGAGCTACATTGGCTAAATGATTATTCAGGGTCTGAGCAGTCTGCCCAGTATGACTCATGGCTAATGCCCTGGTGGTAGCTCCAACAGCCGCCAATGAGATGGTAGTAACAATGGTGGCTGTAGTTCCAAGATCCCTTTACTGTCTGAAGAGAGTCATAGCGTGAGGGGCATCAACGGGCACAGGCACCCAGTGAGGCATGCGAGTAACCAGTGCATACCTAAATTTACTAACATTCCAGCATTGGGCAAAAAAAGCAAGTATCATTACCACAATTACTTGGCTCTATCTGGCTAATAATGAATAAAAATGGGGGATATAGACAAACAGGTGTGGGCTTATAGGAAATATTATGTGAAGCCTTAACCCCCTCGTTGAAACATCCTGCGTCAGTTCTAGAACTAGCAGTGGTGGTGTCCGAGGTCTGTCACTTCAGAATTCTATAAAACTTTTTTTTTATAAGAAGACCTTATACCAATTCTTCTCAAATTATCAAATAGAAAATGAAGGAACCCTAATAAATTCATTCTGTGAAACCAGTATCATCTTAATACCAAAATCATCTTAAAACACTATAAAAAGAGAACAATATATGCAAAACATTTTGATGAACATTAGATATAAAAATTTTGGTTATTTGGATTGCCACTTTATTTATTTATTTATTTATTTATTTATTCACTACATCCCAATAGAAGCCCCTTCCTTCCCTTCTACCCTCCTTCCCTCTTCCCTGTATATTCCTCCCCTCCCCCAAAGAAAAGGGGAGACCCCACCCACCCATTCCAGCACATCAAGTCATATCAGGACTAAGTACATCCTCTATCATGGTGGCCTGCAAGGCAGCCTTACCCACAGAAAATGATAAAAAATAATGCAAGAGAATCCTTGTCAGAGAAAGCCACCGCTCCCCTTACTAGGGTACTCACATGAAGACCAAGCTTTTGCATACATATGTTTAGGCAGCATAGGTCCAGTCCAAACATGGTCTTTGGTTGGTGTTTCAGTCTCCATAAGGTCCACCCCTTTTCAGTCCCAGGCTAGTTGTTCTATTGGTCTTTTGTGGAGTCCCTGCTCCCTCCAGGCTTTTCTATCCTTCTCTCCACTCTTCCACAGGGCACCCTGCACTTTGCCCAATGTTTGGCTGTGAGTTTCAGCATCTGTTTTGATCTGTTGCTGAGTGGGGTTTCTCAGAGGACAGCAACGCTAGGCTCCCATCTGCAAGCACAGAAGAGTGTCATTAATAGTACCAGGGATTGTGTCTCTTCCATGGTGTGGCCAGGCATTTGTTGGGCATTCCCTCAATCTTGCTCTATATTTATTCCTGCACATTTTGTAAACAGGGTAAATTTTGGGACAAGGTTTTTGTGGATGAGTTGATGTTCCCCTCCTTCTACTAGGAGTCCTGTCTGGTTAGAGGATGGCCTCTTCAGTCTCCATGTGCCCTTCTAGTAGGTGTCTCCAGTAGAGTTACACTTATACTTTCCAGGAACCTATCCTGTCATAACTCGCCAGCCTCTCTCAGAGATACTTCAGTCCACGGTTTCTCTTCTCTCTACAAACTCTGTCTTCCTGCCTCCTTCATTCTCCCCACACCACATACCCACGCTCATTTCCCTCAGCACTCCCTCACGTATCCTGTTCCCTCTCTTCTAGCACTTTCTTTGTCAATTTTATTTTTCTTCTCAGTGAGATTCATATATCCTCCTTTAGTCCTTCCTTTATACTTAGCTTTTTGGCTCTGTGAATTGTAGTATGGTTATCCTGTTCTCTATGGCTAATAAGTATATACAATGTGTTTCTTTCTGGATCTGGGTTACCTCACAGAGAATGGTTTTTCTAGTTCCATCCATTTGCCTGCAAATTTCATGATTTTCTCATTTTTACTAGCTGATTAGTATTCCATTGTGTAAATGTACCACAGTTTCTTTATCCTTTCTTCTGTTGATGGACATCTGGGTTATTTCCAGTTTCCAGCTACTGCAAATAAAGCTGCTATGAACATAGTCGGGCAAATGTTCTTGTTGTATGATAGAACATCTTTTGGGTATATACTCAGGAGTGGAATAGCTGGGCCTTGAGGTACAGCTATTACCAATCTGAAAAAACTGCCAGACTGATTTCCAGAGCGGTTGTCCAAGTTTGCACAGACTGATTTCCAGAGCGGTTGTCCAAGTTTGCACTCCCTCTAGCAGTGGAGGAGGCTCCCTTCTCCACATCTTCTCCAGCATGTGCTGTCACTTGAGTTTTTGAAACTAGACAGTCTGAGGGGTGTCAGATGGAATCTCAGAGATGTTTTGATTTGCATTTCCCTGATGACTAAGGACACTGAACATTTCTTTAAGTGTTTCTTGTCCATTTGAGATTTCTCAGTTAAGAATTCTCTGTTTAGCCCGTATCCCATTTTTACTTAGATTGTTTTGTTTGTTGGTGTTTAATTTTTTGAGTTCTTTATATATTTTGGATTTTAGCAATTTGTTGGATAAAAGATTGGGGAAGATCTTTTCCCAATCTGCAGACAGTCATTTCATTCTATTGACAGTGTCCTTTGTCTTACAGAAGCTTTTTAGTTTCGTGAGGTCTCATTTATTAATTGTTGATCTTAGAGCCTGAGCTGTTGGTGTTTTGTTTAGGAAGTTGTCTCCTGTGCCAATGAGTTGAAGGCTCTTACCCACTTTCTCTTCTAATAGATTTAGTGTATTTGGTTTTGTGTAAAAGTCATTGACCTACTTAGGCTTGAGTTTTGTGCAGGGTGATAAATATGGATCCATTTGCATTTTCTGCATGTAGACATTCAGTTTGATGAGCACGATTTGTTGTAGATGCTATCATTTTTCCAGTGTGTGGTTTTGACTTCTTTGTCAAAAATCAAGTGTCTGTACATACGTGAATTTAGTTCTGGTCTTGAGTTAAGATTCCATTGCTCCACCAGTCTGCTTCTATGCCAGTACCATGCAGTTTTTCTTACTCTGAGGTATAGCTTGAAATCATGGATGGATATACCTCCAGAAGATCTTGTAGTACAAGATAACGATACTTCCAGAAGTTCTTTAGTTGTACAGGTTTGTTTTTCCATATAAAGTTTAGAATTGTTCTTTTAAGGTCTGTAAAGAATTGTGTTGGTATTTTGATGGAAATTGCATTCAATCTACAGATTGCTTAGGGCAAGATGGCCATTTTTACTATGTTAATCCTACTGATCCATGAGCATGGGAGATCGTTCCATCTTCTGATATTTTCCTCAATTTATCTCTTCAGAGACTAGAAGTTTTGTCATACAGGTCTTTGACTTGCTTGGTTAGAGTCACACGAAAGAACTTTGAATTTTGTCAAAAGCTTTTTTGGTGTCTAATGAGATGATCATGTGTTTGTTTGTTTTTTTGTTGCTGTTGAATTTTTGTTTGTTTGTTTGTTTGTTTGATTTTAGTTTGATTTTATGGTGATTGGATTGATGGATTTTTATATGTTGGTGTTGAGCCATGCCTGCATCCCTGGGATTAAGCTTATTTGATCATGATGAATATTTTTGATGTGTTCCTGGATTTGGTTTGTGAGTATTTTATTGAGTCTTTTCCCTCAATGTTCATAGGAAAATTGCTGTGAAATTCTCTTTCTTTGTTAGATCTTTGTGTGGTTTAGGTATCAGGATAACTGTGGCCTCATGGAAAGAGTTTGACAATGTTCCTTCTCTTTCTATTTTGTGGAATAGTTTGAAGAGTATTGGGATCAGCTCTTCTTTGAAAGTCTGGTAGAATTCTTCACTGAAGCCTTCTGTCCCTGGAATTTTTTTGGTTGGGAGACTTTTAATGACCACTTCTATTTCCTTAGGGGTTATAGGCCTATTTAAATAGTTTATCTGATCTTGATTTAATGTTGATAAGTGGTATCTACCAAGAAAGTCATCCGTTTCATTTAGATTTTCCAATTTTTTGGCGTACAGGCTTTTGAAATAAGATGTAATGCTTCTTTTGATTTCTTTCAGTGTCTGTTGTCACATCCACCTTTTCATTTCCCATTTTGTTAATTTGAATACTCTCCCTCTCATTTAGTTAGTTTGGCTAAGGGTTTGTCTATCTTGCTGATTTTCTCAAAGAACCAACTCTTGCTTTTGTTGATTTTTTATATTGTCCTCTTTGTTTCTACTTTATTGATTTCATCCCTGAGTTTGATTATTTCCTGCCTTCTACTCCTCCTTAGTGTGTTTGGTTATTTTTGTTTGTTTGTTTTAGATCTTTCGGTGTGCTCTTAAATTGCTTGTGTGAAATCTCTCCATTTTCTTTATGAAGACGCTTCGTGCTGTGAACTTTACTGTTTGCACTGCTTTCATTGTGTTCTATAGTTTGGGTATGTTGTGACTTCATTTTCATTGAATTCTAGAAAGTTTTTAATTTTTTCTTTCTTTTCCTCCCTGACCGAGTTGTCAATAAGTAGGAAGTTGTTCAGTTTCTGTGAGTTTGTAGGCATTCTGTTGTTTCTTTTGTTGTTGAAATACAGCTTTAATTCATCGTGATCTGATAGAATAAAACATTTCATTTCATTTTTTTTTATCTGTTGAGGCTTGCTTTGTGGCCAAGTAATGTGGTCTTTGGAGAAGGCTCCATGAGGTTCTGAGAAGAAGGTATATTCTTTTGTCTTTGGATGAAATGTTTTGTAGATCTCTGTTAGGTCGAATTGACTCATAACATTGGGTAGTTTCATTATTTCTTTGTTCAGTTTATGTCTGGATGATCAAAATGGTGTGCTGAAGTCTATAATTAATGTGTGGGGTTTTAGTAATGTTTCTTTTACAAATGTGGATGTCCTTACATTTGTGGCATATATGTTCAGAATTGAAACATCATCTTGGTGGATTTTCCTTATATGAGTATTCATTATCTGTCCTCTTTAGAATACTTTTGCTTGAAAGGCTATATATTAGATATTAGAATATATACTCCACCTTGCTTCTTGAATCCGTTTGCTTGGGAAATCTTTTTTTTTTCCAACATTTTATTTGAGGTAATGTTAATCTTTGTTGCTAAGGATTATTTCTTGTATGCAACAAAACAATGGGTCCTGTTTTCACAACCATTCTGTTACCCTGTATATTTTTGTTAGTGAATTGAGACCATTGATTTTGAGAGATAGTAATGACCAAATATTGTTAATTCCTATTATTTTGATGTTGTGGCTATTAGTGTGCATATAGTTGTGTGCGCTTCCCTTCTTTTTCTTTTGCTGGTGTGGAATTATTTATTTCCTGTTTTTTTTTTTTTTTTTTTTTTTTTTTTTTTTTTTTTTTAATGTAGTTACCCTCTGTGGTCTCTTAGGGTTTTCAAGATATCTGTCCAGGCCCTTCTGGATTTTAGAGTCTCTGATGAGAAGTCAGATATGATTCTGATAGGTCTGCCTTTATAAGTTACATGGCCTTTTGCCTTTGCAGCTTTTTAATATTCTTTCTTCAACTTCCCTGTTATTTGTTTTGTAGATTTAGTATTTTGATTATTATATGGTGGGAGAATTTTCTTTTCTGGTCCAGTCTAATTGGTGTTTTGTATGCTTCTTGTATGTTTATAGATATTTCTTTAGGCTGTGGAAATTGTCTTCTATGATTTTATTGAAAATATTGTTCTTGGAGTTGGGACTCTTCACCTTCTTCTATTCGTATTATATGTAGGTTAGGTCTTTTCATAGTATCCCAGATTTCCTGGATGTTTTGTGTCATAATTTTCTTTTTTTTTTTTTTTTAGTGTTAACATTTTCTTTGACTGATGTGTCAATTTCTTCTACAATATCATCTATGCCTGAAAGTCTCTCTTTCATAACCTGGATCCTGTTGTAAATGCTTGTGTATGTTATTCCTCTTTTCTTCTGTTGGATTTCCATCTCCAGGATTCCTTCAGATTGTGCTGTCTTTATTTCTTCTACTTCCAATTTCAGGTCTTCAGCTGTTTTATTCATTTCCTTTGACTGTTTAATTGTGCTTTTCTGTATTTCTTTAAGGGATTTATTCATTCATTCTTTAAGGGCCCCTATGATCTTCATGAGACTAGATTTAACATTATTTTCTTGTTTCTTGTCTTTGTTAATATATCCCGGGTTTGCTTTAGAATGATACTTGTGTTCTGGTGTTCAATTATTGCCCAGGCCCTTGTTCTTTGTGTTCTTGCACTGGCCTTTAGTTAAATGGCTGTCTCTGGTATTAGCTGGGGGTCTCTGGGTCCTGCTGGCTTCTGGGAATGCAGGTAGGAGTGAGGTCCAGGAAATGGAGGGTGTAGGAGGGCAGGCATAGCTCACCTTTCTTGTGATGTGTCAGTGGCCTGGTACAAGCATGCAGTAGTACATAGAGATCTCACCTGTCCTTGCCAGGTGGCCACTGAGGGACTCCAGGGATGGGACACTGGAACTGCAATGGGGTGTACAGAGGACAGGGTAGCTTTCTCAGCAGTTAGGTTTGCTGTGATGACAGGCCATGCTGGAAATTGTCGTTCATGAGGTCTCACCTGGTAGTCCCTGACAGTAGCCAACCTCTGGGAATGCATGTCCAGTAGATGAAGGGTTCAGAGAGCCAGACATAGCTCACCATTGCTGTGTTTGTCCAGTGGCCTGGTGCAAACAGGGGGCTAGCTCATAGAGGTCTCAAGTGTTTTCCCCAGGTGGCCGCCAAGGGCCTCCAGGATTTGAGCACTGGGCCCAGAATCTGGATGTGAAAATTCTTAACAAAATAATTTCAAATCAAATCCATGAACATTAAAAAGATTCTACATTATGATGGAGTGGCTTTTATTCCAGAAAGGTGATGCTGATTAAACATACATAAATAAATAAATGTAATATTCCATATAAATAAACTGAAGGACAGAAACCACATAATTATTTCAATCAATAATTAAAGGGCATTTATAAAGTTCAACTGACTTAATGATAAAAGTTCTGAAGTCTTGAGGAATAGATAGAACATACTTCAAGATAATGAAATATGTATTTAACAAATCTATAGGTAACTTTATATGAAACAGAGACAAACTGAGAGCATTCCTCTAAAACCAAATGAGATGAAAGCTCACTCCCTCCTCTTATTTGGTATAGTGCTTAGAGTCTTAGCTATAGAAGTTAGTGAAGAGAAAGACATAAGAAGAATAAAAATAGAAAGGAAAGAAGTCAAAAGATCCCTATTCACAGATGACATGATTCATTACTTAAAAGACCCTATAAATCCCACTATAAAACTCTAAGATTTAACAAGTATGGTATAGTTGTACAATATAAAATAAATATCTAAAAGAAGTAGCCTTCATTTAGAATAAGAACTAATAAATGTTTTTCTCCCTGAGAAAAATTTAGAAAAATTATATTCTGTTCACAATAACTCCCCCTAAAATTAAGTATTTAGGAATACCACTCAAAGAAGGAAAAGACTTCTAGAGTGAATGTCTTAAGATCAGACCCAGAAGAGGTGGCAGGAAGACAGAGGCTTGCAGAGAGAAAAGAAACTATGGACAGGGCCATCTCTGAGACAAGCTGTAGATCCCCTATGGCAGGTTAGGTTCCTGGGAGGATACTGGAGTGAATCTAAGACTCTTAGTAGCAGGGTTCATAACGACTGCAGAGGTCATAGAGACCCTCTAACTAGACTAGACTTCCAGTAGAGGGAGGGGAACACCAACACACCCACAAAAACTTTGATCCAAAAGTTACCCTGCTTACAAGATGCACAGGAATAAAGATAGAGCAGAGATTGAGGGAGTGTCTAACCAATGCTTGGCCCAACCTGAGACCCATCCCGTGTGAGAGAGCCAACCTCTGACACTATTAACGATACTCTGTTATGCTCGCAGGCAGGAAACTAGCATAGTTGTCCTCTGAGAGACCCCACCCTACAGAGGATCAAAGCAGATGCTGAAACTCCCACCCAAACATTGGGCAGAGCACAGAGAGTTTTGTGGAAGAATGGGGGGGGGAGAGAATAGAAGATCCCATAGGGGACAGGAGTGCCACAAGAAGGCAAATAGAGCCAATGAACCTGGGCTCAGGAGGGCTTATGGATCCAAGGTCTGTGCATGGATGGAACTAGGGTCCTTACACATACATAGATTATGGGTAGCTTGGCCAAAAAGTGGGCCCCTTAGAAAGGGAGAGGGGTCTGTCTCTGACATGGACTCTGTTGCCTGCTTTCCAGTCACTTTCCCTTGCCTCACTAAGCCACAGGGGAAGAAGATGCACAAAGCCCTGATGCTACCTAATGTGCATTTCTGAGCTTGCAGTAGGGAGGATTCCCTTAACTGAGGAGTAGGGGAAGGAGGATGGGGGGGAGTGGGAGGGAGGATAGGAATGGGAGGAGAAGAGGGAGTACCTATGATCGAGATATAAAGTGAATACATCAATTAATTAATTTTAAAAAGACATTGATAAAATTAAATGACAAAATATTCTAGACAATAGGAAAATATTCCACGCTCTCAATAGGTAGGATTAATATTGTAGAAATATCTATATTATCACATTTCATATGAAGAATTAAAGTAATACTTATCAAAATATATTTTGCAGGTTTCAGAAAAAAACAATATGAGAATTTATCTCAAACCACAAATGGGCACAATGTTGGAGGTGTCACACTACCTGATTTTTAAAGTGAACTAGTGAGAGAGACAATGTGCTGCTGAACTGAAAATAGAATAGATGGTAGGCCAAAGGAATAGATTAGAACACCCAAAAATAAATCAACAAAGCTATACTCACTTAATTTTTGACAAAGGAGACAAAAACAACGTGGAAAAATATAGTGTGCTTGACAAAACTAGATTTTGTACTGACCAAACTAGATTTCACCTACAGAAGAATGGAATTAGATTCTTGTCTTCACCTTGTACAAAAATCAATTCAAAATGGGTCAAAGGTTTTAATTTTAAAGTTCAAATGTGAAACTTTTAGGAGGAGAAACAAGGATATTGGAGTAGAAAATACCTTTTTAAGTAGAACACCAAGAGTCCAGGGACTAACCCCAAGAATCAACAGACGAGGCCACATGAAAATAAGTTTCTGTACAGCAAAGGGAACAATTAGAAGAATAAATAGATAGCTCTGAGGATTGGGGGAAATCTTTTCCAGCTACAGTTCAGGAAAGTGGCGAATATCCAGAATTTACAGAGCTGCAGACTCCCATCCAAGTACTAACCAGGCCTGATCCTGCTTAGCTTCTGGGATCATAGGAGATCAGGTGCGTCCCTTTCAGTAGACTACGGGAAGGGGATAGTGAAGACAAGGGAGGGAGGGTGCAACTGGGAGGAGATGAGGGAGGCGGCAACAATGGGGATATAAAATGAATAAATTGTAAAAACAACCAAAAAAACCCCTAAAGAATTGCAGATGTGAAATACTAAACAAAGGAAATTACCAATCAACAAGTGGGCGAAAGAATTGAATGGACAGATTTTTTTAAAGGAAACACAATGCCCAATAACTACTCTTAAATGTATTTAATATATCCTTAGCCCCTAGGAAATGCAATTTAAAACTACTCTCCAATCAGAAGAGCTATCAGAAAGTCTGAGAGTAAGTGTTAGGGAGGATGTGGAGAAGGAAGTCTTAGTTATTGTTTGTGGGGTGCAAATTAAAACAGCCATTGTGGAAAACAGTTTGTTTTTTTCTCACAAAATAAAAAATAGAACTAGTGTGTGCCTCCGTTATGTCACTCTTAGGCATATATTCAGAGAATTCTGTCTCTGCTGTAGAAATGTGTGTGCCCTCATGTTTATTGCTGCTGTGTTAACTGCAGTAAAAACATGAAATCAACCTAGCTGTCCATCAACAGATAAGCAGATAATTGAATGTATACACACTCAAATTTATATGTACACACACACACACACACACACACACACAGGAATAGTATTCAGCTCTAAAGAAGAATGAAGTTAAATTTTTTTCAGGAAAACGGATGGACTTAGAATGATAATGTTAAACCAGATCACACAATCTTGCTTAGGAAAAGGTCCTGTGCTGTCCCTCACATGCAGAATCAGCCAATAATGAGGGTATTGATGTAAAAGATGCACACATGGCCTAGTGCAGTGGTGCACACCTGGAGTTCCAGCGCTTGCAAAGGCAGAGGCAGGCAGGTCTCTGTGAGGATGAGGGCATCCTGGTCTACAAAGTGAGTCCAGCACAGCCAAGGCTATGCAGAGAAACCCTGTCTTGAAAACAAACAAAGAAACAAAATGCACAGGTGGGTGCAGTAGTGCGGCAGCAAAGAGAAGGGGTAAATGTTAGCGGTGAGGAGCAGGCCAGCACAGGTGGTGGGCATGCGCTATGGAGACTAGGAAACCAACTGTTTCCTCATTCTTCTTGTGTCATGGTTTTTGTTTGTTTGTTTGCTTGTTTGTTTTTCATGGATAACTTCTAAAAGTATATTCAATCCTGAAAGTATAAAATTTTATGGAATGGGTCACAACTTCCCTTCTCAATGCTTATTCTGTGCAGAAAGTTCATTGATTTGTGTTGACTTTGGGTCTGGTGACTTTTGATGCGTGATATTTTCATTTATTTGCATTTTTAATAATAAAGTTTATTTAAGAAGGGAATGGAAGAAAGACAGATAGTCCCCCAGATAGACAAAGCTGCTTTGTAAAAAAGAAAAAAAAATTTTTGAACGTTTTTACTTTTGAAGTAATTTAGGGGGAAAAAAAAACCCACCTCATCTTTGATGAGATCACAGTCTGGGCCACTTTTGCACTTCTGGGCCAGTTGTGTGGTTGGGGGGTCCAGAAGGTCAGAGAAGATCAGACAGGGTCATGCCTCGCGTTCCCACCTGCCCCCTTAGAAACTCCTCAGGAAGACTGAAGGTCGGCCTCAGAATATTCCCATGTCTCTTCATTAGTGTGTGACTTCCCACGGAAGACCTCTGCTGGCTTCTAAATCTAACTCGGGCCTTGTGGTCCAGCTGGCATTTTCTGTCAAAACATGTGGTCTTGCAAGCTCTCGGGAACATGGGGTTTGGGAGGCATCAGGACACTTCTGGAAACTCCGTTCAGGTATTTTAGCTCCTGCAATAAGGCGGGCAATGCCCAGAAAATCAGACTTCATCATGTGTTCGAAACTATTTGCTGAGAGCTGTTTTCAGAAGCTGTGACTCCTTGGGAAAGCAGACAGCAAGGCTGCATTAAACAGGGGGAATCAGGTGCTAAAATGTCGTGCTTTGGGCACAGGATTATTGATGGTTGCATGGAGTTTGTGGACAAAGCCTGTACAGACAGACACACAGGCGTTCTTGTGCACTGGGCACAGGCTGACCTGTTCTCATGTGGTGGGCCTGGGGCTGAGGGACAGAGCTGGGAAGGGAAGCCAGACTTGAGTGGATGAATCCCAGGGCCCCTTGTGCTCCTGAGCAGAACAACCTGCCATTGCCCCATTCAATTCCAGCAGCCACACAGCGTTCCAGAGGTGACAGTAAGTGTGCAAGCAGTACACACTGCTTCTAAGGGCAGTCCACAGGGCCTTCCACCTTCTCCTTCTTTTGGTACCAGGGCTTATCCTAAGAAGGAGAGCTTTGGTTTTTTGATATTGTCATTTATTATTTGTTTATTTATTACTTTTAGAAGGAAAAAGAAAGAAAACCTTTATTGAGGATTTAAAAAAAACCTAGGATACACTATTTTCTTACAACACCTGTGTTACACTTTGTATGTAATCATGTGATTGTGAACGTGCCAGCTGATAAGTTTAGATATGTACACAAACCCTTGATGTTATGGCAAGAAGAGAAAATATTCCATCACCTCCAGAACTTTGCTGCTACCTTTTATGCATGTGTGTGCATGTGTGTGAGTGTGAATGTGCTTGTGCGTGTTTGTGTGTCTGTGTGTGGTGTGTGTATGTGAGTTTCTGTGTGTGGTGTGTGAGTTGAATGTGTGTGTCTGTGTGTGGTCTATGCATGTATTTGTGTGTATGTCTGTGTGGTGTGTGTGTGTGCATGTGTGTGTGTATATGTTGTTTGTGTGTGAGTGTGTGTATGTGTATAGGTGTTTAGTGTATATGTGTGTGGGGTATGTGTGTGCATGTGTGTGCTCTGTATGTGATGTGCATATGTGGTGTGTGTGTGCATGTGTGGAGTGTGTATGTGATGCGAGTGTGTGGTATGTGTGTGTGTAGAATATTTAGCACAAAGCCTGTCTTTTAACAACACACTGACATCGTTATTGCTAGAGGTGCTGTGCTCCACAGCTGACCTCAGCACTTAATCATTTTGTCTAGATAGAACATTGCACGTGTTGGATACAGACCGAGCTTGACTCATGGCGGGGTTACACTCCTGGAAGTTGAAAATAAAAGTTAAAAACATGTTCCATACACTTACCTGACTGACTGTGTTTTACCTGGAGTGTAACTCACCTGGATTTTAAGGGATTGTTTTGCTCTGAAAATGCTTGGGTCCAGGAGAGCCCAGCATGAGAGGCAGGAGCTGGCTTCTGCATGGAAAGCAGGTCATGTCACCCGTATCTCAGCATTGTCTGTGGTATCTAAAGGAAGGTGCTTTCATGGCAGCTGTGGCCTAGGCTTCTTCTCCATTGCTGTTGGATAAGAACACTGAAATGTCATTATCCGTAAAGTTCTGCTAATTTTCTTGCATGGAGTTTACAAAGGAATTCCTTAAACAGTGCTTCAGCATCCCAAAGGTGTCACACATCATGATTAGGACCTGGTTGGTCCTCGGCACCAGTAGGCACAGGGCAGACTTTCAGATGGCCCTCGCTGGAGGAATGACTTGACAGTGTAAGCAAAGCACTCGTTCCCTTCGGGCCAAGCTATGAAGTATCTATGAAAATGTCGTCCAATGGCCAAGAACATAACACACACTAAGACTGAAGAACAACTACACATTACTATCAGATGAGCCCTCTCACCTGCATGTCTGCCTGTCCGTCTGCCTGTCCATCCTCACTTCCCACTGTAGCCCCACAGGAGACTTCCCAGACCATCCTCAGAGTCACCATAAACAAAAGGAAACACAACCAGAACCGCAAGTGCTGTGCTTCACTAAAAGCCAAACCCACACGCCCATGACCCAGCCTTATGTCCAATCAGGAGGCTGACCTCTGCCAGCACAGATGCAAAAATGCAAAGGCCACAATAGCACGCTGAGAAGCAATGCCTCAGCCCACCACAAGCCTCTTTGTCCTGCTGAACTTTCAGGCACCAAGCCAGTTCAACAGCAACAGAACCATAGTACCTGAGTGTGTACTCATGTACACAAAAAAAAAAAAAAAAAAAAAAAAAATGTGTGCGACACAACCCCAGTCCTGCATTGTTGCCCATGTAGAGCTCTAGCATTTGTTGAATTTGCTATGCTCTACACGTAAACCGTATCTGTACAAATGTGTACTCATCCATAAATTACACACTTGTATCTACAGTGTGTGGAGTATACACACCTACTAAAAAGATTGTATATGGGTATATATACATATATATATTTCATACGAACTACACACCCACTACTATCTATTGCTGTATAGCTACCCACTTTCAGACAATGTGCATATTTATATTTTCCTAACCTGTGAGAGGGTGAGCCGTTAGGCCTCTTCCAGTGTAAATAATGCATTGGAGTAAAATATGGACTGTCAAACTCAGGCAACAATTAATTATACAGAGCATAAATCCTTCCTTCCAAATGACTAATGCCTAGTCCTTTGTGCATAAATGTTTCTCTGGGTTCTGTTTGAACTGCTAGCCTCATAACATCAGATGGCGCAGTCAGAATAATTTTCATTAGAAAAATAATTATAGGTTAAATATGGTTAATAAAACATTAACTATAAATTTGAATATTTTAAAAGCATGTCCACCTAAAAGCAGGTTCTAATGAATTTTGATGAAAATACCATGATTACTTAAGAAGAAAAATAAACAGACCTGGTTATTACACACAATTGTGAGACGGATGAATTACAGAAAACAATTTTAACTCAGAAATAATTATTCTAGGCAATCAGCTTGGCAAAATTAATGATAATAAGAAGAAATTTGGAAATGAGTGCATCTTCATGGATGATGGATGATTTGGTCTCGTTCTGATCCAGGTTCATGAATTTGTAGTCATTAGTAAATCATAAATCCTTTGAGATGGAAAGTTCAGAGTCATGTTAGAAACACGCTTTTGTTGAAGGATTTAGCCTTGGTGTGGGGCTCCTGCTGGCTCTCAAGAATGCATTTGATGTGCGGGGCTCAAGTCCATCGCCAAGGCTGACCCAGGGCAGCGAGGTTGTCTTTTCTCACCCAAGCCCTCTTGCTAATGTTTACATTTGGGGCTTTAGTTTCCACTTTCCCTCTTCACTCTCTTTCAGGAAGCCTCAGCTCTGACCCTCAGTCCTGCTGTTGACTTCTCAGTTTGGAAACTTGGTTTTGGAGTCTCCATTTTGGCAGCTAGCTTACCAGAGGCACTAACCTTGGAGGCTTCCCAAAAGATGCTTTTAGCAGGCAGGTCCTTCAGGTGCTGCATGAGAGGGCACCCAGGTGTGACAGAGAAGTGCCCCCACATGTGGCAAAGAGAGGTAACCTGCAGTGCATTGGAGTGTGGGGAGTAGCCCAGAGGCCCATCTATGGAGCCAGATCCCCAGCTCAGCAATGGGGTCTCTGACTCCCATAACTGAAGGCTGTTAACTGACCTCTACAGAGGTCAACCCTATTATGAGAACAGCCTCAGGGGCACTGTGGTACCATCTATCATGGTAGCCCTGGCCAGAACATACCACTGGAGCTGCCACCTGAGATGTCTTGATGCTGAGTCTCTGACCTTTGAATCCTGGTCTCCTGCCCTGGCTAACCACTCCACACCCAACCCTCCCCCACCCGAGACCAAATACGGGCTCTCGGGCTAGAAGATCCCAGTAGAGAGCAGTCGCAAATATTTGAGGGGCATTTCTATGTTTCACAGGTGTAACAGACATCTTGAAAGATGAATAAACTTTCTGGCAAAATACATTTGGGGTTTTAATCTCTTTGTCTACAAACTTGAAAAGTCTGATCGCGACATCACCAAATCTGAACACAGCATTTCTTACTCACCTGTGAGTGCCACAGAATTAGGGCATGGATAATTGCCAATGCACACAGGAGAGGGATCCCACCAGATAGGAATGTCACTGTCTGCTCCTGACCAGAAGACGCCACCTCAGGAGGAAGAAGCAGGCTGTCAGGAGGGCCTGCAGACGTAAGGTCTGTGCTGCACAGGGTGCCTCTCATCCCACACACTGCCAGAATTACCTGCCCAAGAATGCCAAACTCAGGACCAGCAAAGCCTGGTCGGACAACTTTAACCAGATTGCTTTAGGAATGCCTGTTTTCAATGGATATGCCTTACTTGATTCCCTCGGAAAGAGAGAGACTTAAAGCCAGGTGACTAAAGCTCTTTGTTTGGCAAGATCAGCCTAAGGAAAGCTGTAAGTGACCCTGAACAGGCCAAGGAACCTTAGGGTGCAGTTAGGATACAGATACAGATGTAGCTCTGTGCTCATGCTTCCCATGATTTCCAAAAATAACAGTGAAAACCTGGAAGTGGAGAGGACCTCTTGGCAAGAGCCATGAGCACAGACCTTCCATCTCTTAGCATCACATTTCCCCAGCTGCTGAAACCCCAGCAGCCCAGTATCCCAGTGGAAGCAAGTGGGAATAGTCTGAGAAGCCTGGCTTTCGGAAGGAAGACTGCATCCAAGCGGGAAAGCTACTGGAGCAGCTGTGCAGCTGAGGGTGTAGACCGGCACGGGAAGGCATGAGTGAGAAGCGAAGGCGTGAGTGCTAAGGTGAGGGTGTGTGGGAAGGTAAAGGTAGAGATGAACAGGTGAGGATGTGTGTGGTCAGGTGAGCGTGTGGGCGAACAGGTGAGGCGTGGATAGACAGGTGACAGTGTGGAGGGCCAGGTGTGGAGGTTGGTTGGCAAGCGAAGGTGTAGTGGGCATGTGTAGTTGTTTAATGGGCCAGTTGGGGTGTGGGCTGTTGAGTGAGGATGTGTAAGAGTAGGAAAAAGTGTGAGAAACACATTCTCATGGTTGTGTTCTGTATCGTGGCTCTCGACCAGTGGCTCTTGGCCCTTTGGGGAGTTGTGTACCATGTGTCCTGCATATCAGACATTTACATTACAATTCATAACGGTAGCAAATTATGGTTACAAAGTAGCAATAAAATAAGTTTGTGGTTAGGGGTCACCACAACATGAGGCAGTTAATTATAGGGCCATGCGTTGGGAAGTTCAGGAAGAACTGGTCTAAATACTTTTAAATAGGAGTTAGCGGTGAGGATTCACTTAAGGTTGTGCAGCGATGACACCGATTCACCAACAGGTCCTTACCTGTACTTCAAATGGCCACACAGTCCAGGAGACAGAGTTAGCGTAACTTTACAGTGCTGTGCTGGCATGTGGGAGTGAGCTTCTGGGTCATGCCCATATTTCAGTCACCCTGGCAAGGGGTGGCAAGAAGGAAACATGTTCAGAAGTTCCTAGGGGCACAGACAGGATACAAAGCTTCATCTTAGTGGTCTTAAAAGCACAGTGCGCATCATAGTTTGCATTTCTGTGTTTTCTTTTTTTTTTGTGTTTGTGTGTCTGTGTGGGTGCGTATGAGATAGTAGTTGCTGAAGACATTTAGAGGACCATGGGAGTATCCACAGTTTAGTTGCCAAAATTTTTGGTGATTTCATTGTCAGTGAATCAGAAGCATATGACTTAAATTACCATAAAATTCGTGTTTAGAATTTAATGAAAACTGTCTTTGGCAGTTTGCTTGGTGTCATCAGGGAGGAGGCTGGATGCAGACCTAGGAGAGACAGGCACGCAGCCTCCAAATGCTGGCAGCAGGAGGCAGAGCTCAGCTGCAGTGTCCTGACAGTCAGGGTCAATCTTGTTTGCCCCATGCTTCCAGCCTGCTGCCCAGTGACTGAGTCTTATTGAGGCTGTGGTCCCACTGACCATGGTCAAGGATTTCTGCTCTGCTGCCCCCTTCTGGGAGCCTCAAGTTCCAAATATTCATTCCTGGGGCCCAGGAGGGTGCTATTTAGTGACTACTGGTGACTGCCCACCCTCACTCCTGGTATTCTAATAAGAGCACTCTGGTGGCTCCTTCTGGGTTTCCATATTTCCTTATTTTTCTGGAAGTTCTTCAGAGAAGCTGTGTATTCTACAATTCCATATTGCTCTCAAAGGCCCGTATGCTCCACACGAGCTCACAAAGTCCATGCCCTATTGTACTTTATTTCTCATGAAGATACAAGGAAGGGGAAATTCCACTGGCCAGCTGCTGTAATGTCTCAGTACAAACCATAAGCATAGTGGTTGCTGCATAAGCAAGGACTAGAGGACCTCACACCATAGATTAAAAAGAAAAAAAAAAAAAAAAAAAAAAAAAGAACGTGCCATCCACACATTCCTACAGATACAGCTGTAGCACCTGAGAGCAGTTTGGGGCTCACAGGTGTTGTCTTTCTCTCCCATCTGCTGCTCTAAGCCGTCCCCTCCCCTAGTACATGTCCTCTCATTCTGAGACCTTGTGGAACTGCATGGAGCACGAGGACCCTACATTGCCCAACTCTTAGTTGTTCCAATAAGTGAAACCTGGCTACCGTGCCCCACCATCCTATCCTGCTGAGTGGGCTCATGGGCAGCCACCGTTGCCGCTGTGGTGGCTCGCTCCATTAAGTTAACCCTCCCTCTCTTTATCTATGACATTGTGCTGTACCTGCAGGCGGTGCCCCGAGTGGGATGGATATCACTCTTGCTCCAACACAGAGGCATAAGTGGGAACACGGGACTCCTCTCATGGGCAAGCCACACTCCACACCTGCTACACGAACACTCAGATCTCAAGGAAAGCTGTCTCTATTTGTTGCCCATGACATCAAAAGAAGATCCAACTGGGTTAGCTCATTCCAACTCCAGTGACAAACACCAAAACTGGTCGCTGGCTGCAGAAGACTCACTGAACGAACAGCTATGGCAGAGTCATCGAGACACCCTTGTCAGAAGATTAAACAAGGAAAATTCCTCAGGAGCCAGCTCTTCCCCACAGTGTATACCATTTGTAGCTCTGGGAGTGTCAGCCAGAGAGCTTGGCATTGTCAACAGCTGCACATGGCCACCAAGGAGTGGGATAGTATATGGCTCCTATGCAATGTGGGCCCTAGTTGGAGAAGAGGACCTCAAGTTTGCCCACCATCTGCTCTACCTGTGACATCTTGATTGTCAGTGGAAGGAGTGACTTTGTTATAGTCAAGAACAGGTTTTGCTCATAAACTCTGCCAGGCAATCCACAGTCCGTCCATGTATACATGTATCACAGTGATGGGGATACATGGAAGCCATGGTAAGTCACCAGAGCAAACACTTCTCTCTTACTATGAAACAGTTGTTTCATTATTCAGGTAAGGGTGTATCAGTTACTGTTGCAACACTATAAAGAAATACTGCCATCAGCTTATAGGACTAAATGTTTATTTTGGCTCATGGAATCAGAAGGTTGCAGTCCACTTTGACAAGAAGGAGTAGAGAGGGGACAGCTTAGCCTCCAATGGCAGGATTTTCTTAGGGTGTCCATTCACATGATGGAAGGAAGGCCAGGCGAGCAGCCCCCACCACATGGCAAGAACAACCTCCCAAACCGTGCTACTGCAGTGCTCAGGAGCAGCTGCTTTATCAGATGCCATACACATGCAGCATAGGCACACCTAGCGCACACTGTTTAGCAAGTGCAATGAAGTTCTTTGGTCAAGCAATGTGCCAAGCTCCAGGGCTGGCTGTGTGAGAGTGTGGGAGTGACCTGAAGTGTGGCACTTAGGAGGGGAGGCTAGGACTCCAGCATTCTCTATTGCACTGAATCTTTGCTCAGTTGTCTGTGGCCTCCAAGGGACTGTGAAGATGACCTAGCCAGGCTACAGGCATACAGGCATACAGTTCTGCACGATCAGAGGGAAGGGAGGGACTATTCTGCCTGAGTGGAACCTCTGAGGTTAGGCACCCTCAGCCTCTCAAGTCTGCAGCCCGAAGGTAGCTCCCCTTGTAAGGTAGATCCAGAAGAAAGTCCACCTAGAAGCCACATCAGGCTATTTTTTCCTGAAGGATGCTGAAGCCTCTGCAGACACACATTTAACATGTTTCTGGATAACATAAAAGACAACATGTTTTATAATTAGTTGCAAATCAAAACTTACATTTCTTTCCCTTTAACTCACTAAATAGAACCACACTTTCCTCCCCGCTGGGAAGCCACTTCCTGGGTAGAAGCCACCTCCTACCATCAAGTGCACCCATTCTCCCTCTTCCAAGTTCAGGGAGCTCTCTCTAAAGAACAGTGACCTCTCCTGTGGGTCTCTTAGCACGTTTGTGTGCCCTGAAGTTTTAATGAAATTATCTCACTTTCCTCTGGCCAGAGCATAAGCCCTTCTGGAAGGGCAGGTGTCTAAATAGCCAGTTCTCAGTGTTCTCCATATATTAGCACTAAAAACTCAAAACATAATTTCACTGAATCCAACAAATACTCATGAAGCACCCGCCCTGTGCCAAGGTGGACAAGATGTCTCTGCATCATCACAAGAGGTAAGCAGGTGGCGTTTAGCATCAGTGTGTGCAGACAGAGCTAAAAAGGGCCAACCTATGATGAAGCAATGATACCCCACCCCAAATACGCACAAGCATACCTCAGGACTCCCTGAGCTACAAATCACATTTTTTTTTTTATGTAAGGAAAGCTGTGTCCCTTCCTGTTTGTAACACTCATACCCTATCCAACACCCCAACACTCTTCCTTCCTTGCATTTAGTGAATGAAGGATGAGAGGACGCTGGGAAGAGGATATTAGTGAACCCAAGACAGAATCCAGCAGCTAGACAACCTGATTGTTTGATGCTAAGTAGATGGTGGCATTGTTTTCCCAGGGTGCCTCCTTTCAGCTTTGCAAGAAAGGCCCCCTGAGGCTGAGCTTTTTAAAAAGCGTGAGGGGGAAACAAAAAACAATGGAAGTTGCCTTGCTTTATAAATGGCCATATTATTCTTAGGATGAGCCCCTCTCCTGGAGCCCTGAAAAATACTGATTTGACACAATTTAATGAGGCAAGATCAATGGGTCTTGAAGTTACCAAGAGCTGGGCAGATGCTGGTGGCCTTCCTTGTGAGCCCAGAGTCCAGGTGGAACAATCTACTGCTTGGGGCTTGACTGAGAATTTTCTTTAACAATAAACTGAGAATGAAGAAAAACCCTGAGGTAAAAAATGAAAATATTGCTGAACAACGAGAATCATAGTTTTAAAGAAAGGGAGACAGCTTGCTGAGGTGTGTTCTGGATCAATCTGCTTCTTTCTAGAGGGAAGGATGGCTTGTAAGATGTCATCTCCCACACTCCCATCCCCCACCTCCAGTGGAGCTGACCCTCAAATCACTAGTGATTCTGAAAGGGAAGGTAATTGCAAAATGGACATGTCAAGCAGAGCATGCTTCCCACCCACTCACTTAAACGGCTAAAGGTGGGGCACTTTTGAATGGCCAGGCCTCACAGTGAAGGTCCTATGGCCAGGTTAGGTCAGTGGCTTCCTGATGGAGTCTTACAGTGAGCAACAACAGAGAGACAGCAAGCCATTACTGTCAGTTCCTCCAGAGGGATGTGGGAGCACAGAGTTCTGCGGGAGGATGAAGCTGTTTATCCCCATGTTGGCCATCCACCAAGAGGCCATCTATTGTGGCAGGTGCTCCCCGGACCTCCCACCTGGAGTATAATGATGGAATGCACCCTTCCCCTATGGTCCAGGATGCACATGTGATCCTGACCTCCAATCTGTGCATTCGACAGTACCTCACATCTCAAACTTTCTCATTCTATCAGCCTTTGACTGGTGCCTTTAGAAGTTATGGTTTGCCTGTGGAGTACCGCTTCATCAGGTACACACAGCTCTATGCTTGTAGGCCTTTGCACGCACACTTTACATGTCAACCCTAAACATAGGTCTTTGCACAGACATTTGCACACAGCCCAACACATGCCTCCCTGCCTATATGTATTTTCACATACAACCCTGTAACATACATGCCTGGACACAAGGCCCTGAAAATGTAGCCCAGGACATACTCCTGCACACACTCTTCTGCATATAAACCTTGCCATACATCCCTTGCCACACACAATATCACCAACTCTGCTCTTCCTTGCTTCTCTTGGAGGCCCAACTCCTGCACACCATGGCAGATAGGGATAGTCTGACCCGTCATCCTCTCAGGAAGCAGTCAGGGTAACATGGCATCAGCCACGTGTACTCTTGGAGGTCAACAATGTCCACACAGTGCCAGCATCACCACGAGGAAACAGTGCACCTTTCACGGGCCCTTGGCAGTGAGAACTGGCACTGGAAGACGCACACAACAGCGGGTCTGAGAGTCAAGCCTCAAAAGCCCAGCTGAGGTGTCTCTTGCTAAAACATGTCAGCGTAGTCTAGTCTAGTATCTTCTGACAGCATGTACAGCAAATGCCACTTTAGTGATGCGTTGGGAGATGAACCCAAGACTGCCCAGGAGTTAAGCATTTAGAATGAGCATTCCTGCATGATACCATTTGCTCAAGTGCCTAGGATCGTGGCACCAAGTACAGCTGGTAAAATTACCTCCAGGGCTGCTCTGACACCCACTGTCAGGTGGCCAGAGGCTTCTCTATACAAGCTTTAACAGAACTCAGGAACTAACTCAGAAGCAGACCCAGATGCCCTAAAGCATCCTGCAGTGTCTCTTGCCTGATTTCCCTGGTCCCCAGCCTCTAAGGCCCCTCGGCCCTACACAGAACTCTCTCAAGGGTCTTGCCCCAGTAACAGTGGCTATCTGAAAAGCAGCAGTTCCTATGAAGGCAAAAAAGCAAAAGTCTCTCTCTCTTTTTCAATCTTTCAGACCAGGAACAAACCTGTCGCCCATGGGGCGTGAGAAATCTTTATGGTGACTTTGATTTTTTCACACTCCCCGCCATCTCCTCCTGTAGTTCCTCCCCAGAGCAAGGCCAAGGTGTGAAAAGCTGTTCACTCAAAAGTGAGCCAGCCTGCTTAATGTGTCAGACAGACTTCTATGCGGCTGCCGGCAATGGGGAGGGCTCACCTGGTTAGTGTCCCAACAGTGGCGGATCCGTGAAGCAGACAATGCTACACCAAGCTTGGAATAAGGCAGCCCACCATTTGAAGTGATTCTGCTGAAAGAATCGGGGAAGGCTGGTGCTGGCCTGGATTCAGGGTCCAAGGCCCTTATAGTGGGTAATGAGGATCCGCTTCTCAGAGCAGGGTGCTCTTAACACACAGTCAGTTGTTCTAGGTGGTTCCCTTAATGTACACGCCATTGATCGTCAGGAAAGGTCAATGCCAGGGACTAAAGCCTTCAGTGTCTCCTGTCTCAGCATCCTGTGTACACAGGCTCACACATGTAATCCACCTGATGTTTGCCCAGATGTGGGCCCTGGAGGGTGAGAGTCAGTACTGGTGGTTTCTGCAGGGTGTGGCTCTGAAGGAAGACTTCAACTCTGAACTGTAGATCACGTCTCCAAGGATTATCTCCTTGGAGACCCCAGCCATCTTCTTTCAAAACAGCAATGTGCAAAGCCCAGGGACCCCATGAGTAAAACCCAGCCTTTTATCTGCAAATCTAATCTCTACATAAAGTTTACAAGGTGGCTCTCAGGGCTGCTCCTTAGGCACATCATTGCCAGCAGACTTGTGACAGTAGAGTCTGTGTGCAAAGACTTAATTTTCACTTGACCTCATATTCACCGTGGCAAAAATTACATGCCAGTGGGTCCCTGAATATAACTTTACTGTTCCATGCCCGTGGCTACCATGGAAAATCGCTACAAGCCTTGAAACTCAAAATTACCAGCTATATTCTTTCGTGGTTACGGAAGCCAGACTCATAGTCCCCACAGGACTATACTTCCACAGGGACCTTCACTGTCTCCGTTGATTCTGGAACCTACAACTGCTCTAGGACTTATGCTGGTCTCACTCTAGCCTCTGCTGCTGTCTTTCCACAGCTTCAACCCTGTGGGTCTGTTACATGTCTACCTTCCAGTCAGGTTGGAGGTAATTTAGGGCATCTCCCACCCTTTCCACAGTATGCCAATGCCTGGCTGCTAGCTCTGTTTTAGCATGTGATATGAAGATATGAGGCCATTCATGCTGGGTGCCCTCAGTTCAAGTTCTTTAGGTGTCTCTTGGAAGATGCTTTCTCTCAACTGAATCCAGAGGATCCTGTTAGCACCTCTCTGGAGTCACATTTCAGCTACTGTGTTTTCTGTACACATAAGGACCAACCACAGTGTACATGCAGTGTACATGTATGTCTAGGACATCCTCAGCATTGTCCCTTCTTTGTCCCTAAAGGATAGCACCATCTTTGGTGAGCACCATCTTTGGTTGAGGGAAGTGAGGCAAGCACAAGCATATTGGGAATACTAGGGGAAAACAGCCTCCACTGTGGTTTTCCCTGTTTTCAATTACTTATAAATTATACAACAAAGTTGTCTGGACTTAGCACATGAATGCCTGACTCTGAATTACAGAGGGTGTCTGAAACTACCAGAGCAAGAGGATCTGAGATGGGACAGGGGCTTAAGGCTCCTATGTATGGAGAATGAACACAACTGGCTGTTCTTGGGTAGCTACTGCTAAACAGTGAATCAGGTTCTCCAGCCCCTTGCAGCAACTCGTACAAATGGGATGCTGCAAGCCAGGTCTGTCCCTGGTTATCGATGCGATGATCCAGGACCACTGAGGACAGATACAGGATGCACCCCACAATACTTTTTAAGAGCAACTCAGTATATTCTGGGAAACCAGAACTAGAAGAGAATGACAAACAGGGAAACCCAGAAGCCTCTGGGAGCAAGAAAAAACAGGCTAGGAGAACTACTTGTAATTAGGGCTTGGAATTGGCAGGAAGATGCTGCCAGGCAATTAATTAATATCTAGAGTCTGAACAGTGTCTTTCCATAGTACATGAAAAGACCCACAGGGATGGAGAGAGATAAGAAATGACACCCAGCAGGCCTGGAGGGTAAGAGAAGGTTAGCCACCAAGTGAGTGGCTTCACTGACTTTTTTTTTTCTCTCATCTTAACACAAGCTCTGGAGCAGCACTGAGGTGAAAATGAGGATGTGAAGTCCATTTGTGCCTACCTTGCTGCTGCAGCACTTGGACCTGTTAGTCACATGGAGGCAGGAGGAACTCCACTGGCAAAACAGGATGGCAGGATTAGGAATATGCAATTAAGCCTTGGGATCTGGAGAATGGGCCCTGCACTGGGCCTGAATGGAAAGGCCGGAGAACCTGGAACTCTGACTTAATAATGTGAGTGATGTTTGGCTACATTAGGAGTCGGTGGCGGCAGGCTCTCTCCTTTCGTGTTTTACATAAATATTTCACTTTTGACATTTAAGTCTCCCACAATCTATAAATATCTTGGAATCCAAGAGGGTCTTCATAAAGGCATGAATGATTTGAATAATGTTTTAGATGGGTGTCCACCCCTCCAAAAAGCTATGTTGGCATGCAAGAAGATATATTGGCCCTGTCTAGGTCACAGCTGCTGCTCTGTAGGACTTCTGTGACTCCGTCATGCTTTGGTGTCCAACACCATTGAGCACCTATGGGTCAGGCTCTAAAGAGTTTGAGATCTCTCCGGCAAGTTCTGTGAATATGCTTCTGGGACAATGTTGTATCAGGGAGGGTGCTATGTCCCAAGAGTCCAGCTGATAAGTGAGTTGGAGAGCTCACTCACTGTCTGGTGGTGAGTGCACCGGGCTTCAGTGTATTCTTGTAGGTTTAAGATAAACTACCATTCAGTACCCTAGCTGGCCTGACATTTGCTGTGTAGCCTAAGCTAAAACCTCCTCTGGCCTCAGTTTCTAGAATGCTAGGATTACAGGTGTGCACCAGTCCACCTTCTTCACTCCCAAATGATGCTTTTCATGAGTGAACAGTATATCCTGTGGGCCACAATGGATGTGTGAGGTTCCCCTCTGAGTCTGTACTCAGGGGTGGCTTCAGCCCTCATGGCTGTTTGCCTTCCTGCTTCCCTTAAAGGAAATGCTACTGGTAGACATTCTTCCTGGGTGATGTTTAATTTGCTGAAAAATTGAAATCTGTAAGTCAGTCACAATAGGATTAGGGCTATTAGGATCCAGCAATTGCACCTTTCAAGTGCATACAGATCACTCCCTGACATCCACTTCAAGGGCCATGTCAGCCTCTTGTCAAGGTTGAATCTCAGCCAAAGCAGTGCTGCTGCCGGCTAGATTTGGGTTTTAAGTAAAATGAGTTTCCACAGAGAGACAGGCTTTCACTAGTGCATGAAAGCCCCTTCTCTGCTTGGTGCCTCCATAAGCCATGCAGAAGAGGCAGGCAGCTCCAAAAAGGTTGATTCTCCCAAAGTCTACAATTTCTCTGACAAGAACTCTGGGGCTCAGACCCATCCCTAATTTCCCCACCTTCCCTGCCCACAAATGTATAGATTTGTTAGTACAACGCACTACTTTTCCACCTGCTGTGAGAAAACTCCTGACTGAAGCAACTTAGGAAAAGAAGGGGTCACTTTGGCTTAGTTTATGGGCACAGCCCACCATAAAGGAAAGCAATGGCAGCAGAAACAGGAGGCAGCTGGTGACATCTCATATACAACCAGGAAGCAGAGAGGGAGGAATGCTGATAGATGAAGCTTGCTTGCTTGTTTCTTCTTCCCTCCTCCTCCTCCTCCTCCTCCTCCTCCTCCTCCTCCTCCTCCTCCTCCTCCTCCTCCTCCTCCTCTTCCTCCTCCTCCTCCTCCTCCTCCTCCTCTTCCTCTCTCTGGCTTCAGGCCACAGAATGGTGCCATCACACTTAGTGTGACTCTTCCCATCTCAGTCCATTCTAGAAACTCCCTCCTAGACAAGTTCAGAGGTTTGTCTCCTAGGTGACTCTTAATCATGTGGAGATGTTGACATTCACCATCACAGATTGGTTCACAAATGGTCTGCTCACATTCCAAGGAGTGCCCAGGTACTCTTATAGCATAAAGGACCATAGGCACTTTTTGAAAATATGAGTAAGTTATGGCCTGTGGAGGTTTAAATAAGTATGGCCCCCATAGACCCATGTGTTTGAATGCTTGGCCCATATGGAGTGGCACTATCAGGGGGTGTGGCTTGTTGGAGTAAGTGTGTCACTGTGGGGGCAGGCTTTGAGGCCTCCTATGCTCAAGCTATGCCCAGTGTAGAACTCTCAGATCCTTCTCCAGCACTATGTCTTCATGTATGACACTGTGTCTCTCACCATGACAATAACAGACTAAACCTCTGAATCTGTGAGCCAGCTCCTGATTAAATGTTTTCCTTTATAAGAGTTGCCTTGACCACGGTGGCTCTTCATAGCAATAAAACCCTAAATACGACAAGATCTCAGAAGCTCTTTCTCGGTTGTGTCTTAATCTTGAATGCATAGTATCAATCTCCATTTGAAGATGAGGAATCACAGTGATGTCTTTGACACTGGAGCTTTCCCCCAAAGCCTACTTGACCCTTTAAAGGTGGTAAGACCTTTAACAGGTGGGCACAGTGGGGATGTGTAGGCATTTAGTAGTATGGCAGCCAGTTGGTTCTTACAGTGATGGTTATGTGTGGTTTTCATAGGGCCACCAGGTACCCAGAAATGGGATTAAATATTCCATGTGTGACCCTGAACATGCTTCTAAATGAGATTAATGTTTGAAGAAGCAGACCAGTAAAGCAAAGGCGTCTCCCTGGGAGAGGTGGCCTCACCATTATTGACGTTCGGAATCTCTTAAAGGCTGGACATGTGTGATCCATTCTCCAGTTCTGACCCTCTTTGAATTGAGACATGTTCTTCTACTGTAGCCTTGAACTGGGACTAGAACTTACATTATGGACTCTCTTCGAGTTTTCCAACTACAGGACTCCCAGCTTCCAAGGTCAGGTGAGATGGATGGTCTTGCTAAGATTCTTTAGGTGGTTACATCATCTTGAGCTCCTGCTTGTGTGTACAGGTAAGACTTCCCTGAGAGGAGAGGCGCTGACTGAGCCCCCATCTCTCTGTAATCATATAGATGTTCATTTGCCCTGCTCCCCAAGGAGGAGACCATGCATGACAGCCAGCTTTCTGTCACTGTGAAGTCACCAGACAGAAGTAAACTTAGGGAAAAAAAGCAAGGCTTACCTTGGCTCACAGGCTTGGATACCTGTGTCTGACACTGAGGCCCTGGCATTTGGGACCCAGACATGCTCAAGAGCAGACTGCTCATCTCATAGCCAAAAGATGAACAAGGAAGATAAAAGGTTCCACAATCTACTTCACTTCACATCTGTAATGACTCAAGTGACTCCCCCAGGTTATACCCGCCACCACCCTCACCAATCCTACCACATTTAAGGTGAGTCTTCCCACCACAGTCCAGTCTAGAAACTCCTCCGCTTTGGAGAACACTTCAGACCAAGCAACAGCTTCAAGCAGTCCTGCCTTTGAGATGGAGATGCTTCTTTGTACGAAAGTTCAAGCCTAACAAGGAACAACTTAAAAGAGCTCCTGGCTGCTAATCATCATCCATACACCCGGGGATGTTCAGATGACTACAACAAAGATAAAAACTTCTCCACTGTGCTCCCGTCCCTGAGGCTAGGGCACCGTCCAAACATTACACTTAACATGCACATTCCTTAGGATTCCGTAGCCTTGCAAGTTTTCTCTTCAAGTTATCTTCAAAGTTATCAACCTTTGACATTAATCAAATCACCCCCTTATGAAGAAGAGACAATTTTTTCCCATGATACCATATCCTTGAAATGGAAAATGCTGGAAATCCAAAAATTTCCATTCCTGTTTGATAGTGCCCACATCATCCAATCTGGACCAGGTTATTAGTGTGTAATTTCAGATAATTGGATGAAACAAGGGTTTATTAGCTTTTCATTTCTGAAAAAAAACAAACTGGGTGAGGCTGCCTTTCTGCAGTGATCCAGGCTCCCCAGAGCTTTGCATCATGCAGACTCCAGAGAAGCCCCATATGAAGGAGCTCCTGGGTGGCTCGGGCACCTCAGTGTCTTTAGCATCAAAGCAGCTGTATTAGTGTCATGCTAGCAGTGAATTCTTAATTGTATAATTGTAATATGGAGTGGACAAGTGATAAGGAAAATTGGGATTTTTGCATTCTTCAAAGAACCCAAATATGTAAACAGCCTATCATGTAGGAGGAAGTGTGTGTGTGCATCTTATTGAAAGGGGAAAATAATTTAGAGGGATCGGAGGATAGCACTGAGGAAAGCTGATATTCTTCTGCTATAACGGATAGCCCCAAGTTGTAGAGGCCATTATTTCATGCATTTTCAGAGCAAATGAACTTGACAGATGGCCGTGTCACCCAAACCCCCACCTACCAACTTGATTATGCAGAAAACAATACAATAGAAAAGAAATCATTACTGAAGGAACCTGGTTAGTCCACAGAGGGCTGGGGAATGCAGAAGAACAAAATTACAGTGGTGGAATTGAACAGCAAGAATGCATTTAACACAAAGTGGGTTACTGCGAGGCAATCAGTCATGGCTAAAGCTATTGTCTGGGCTTGCTTGCATGCTATATGAAGTAATCCGTCATCTCCCACAGAATTTATGCTTAGTTTATGGGAGAGAACTACAAAGGTTTCACCAGGACATGTTTGGATAGCCTTAAGTGGCTCAAGTGTGGACCCCGGAAGTGGAACAGTGAGCCCTTTAGTATGTTCTAGTGTCTCCTGTGTTTGGGATGTGATAAACTTATCACAAGATGTTCCCATCTGACTTTGCGTGACAAGGCTGCTTGGGAGTGCAGGAAGCAGTTTCTGTGGACCTTGACCGATTTCAGCCTCTGTGTAGTCAACACGCACACCAAAGCTCTGAAGGAGAAAATGAGGTCAGGGTCAGGGATTCCCAAAGGTTAAAAGAAGCTGCTGTAAACTTGTCATCAGCAGTATACATTACAAAGAACAGTTGACTCTAAATATATAAGAATTGTTGCTGAGTAGCAATTGCAGGCAAATGGCTCAGTGGTGTTATGCTATACCAAGGGTGATATACCCTAGTATCTAAGATATTCCAGAACACCTATCTGGGGAGCTATTGGCAGTTATGACTACCAAGGGAGGAAGACTTTTTTCTTTGGGGACATAGCCACTTCTAGGACTACATCCCAGTTGAGAACCAACATTGACTTTTTAAGAGTTCCACTTTCTTCCGGAAGTCTGCTGGGGTTTGGCCGCATTTGTTCTTTTCAGAATGGTTTCTCTCCCACCTCAAATACCCTCTTACCTATTGCTGTCCCTTAGAGGATGCCAGCCACATTAACATAGCTGTCCATAGTTATGGAAGACAAAAGGCCACCTATGTACTATGTACTTCTACTGTCCCAGAACCCTCTCTATTGGAGCTGGAGTCAAGGGGGGCTGACGCAGGTCTCCTGGGAGAGCCTATACTTTCATTGCAAGAGGCTGGGTTGGACTCACTGCTCTGCATAGCTGTCATTGATCCTGCTTATATTCTATATAATCATATATATATATATATGAATATGTATACACACATTTATATGTTGATATATGCATAGCAACACTTCTCTGTGTACAACATCTCCTCATAACTGCACGTTGTACTTACAGACTCTCAGGAGTTCAATTTGATGTTAATAATATGTTAAGTTAGTATATTATTTAATGTAAGCATATGTAATATTAATATTAATAAATAATATGCTGCATCTAGTATCTAATATGTTAATATTTAATATAGACAACAATTTGGTATGTTCAATTAAGAATCAATTAGTAATATCATTGGATTTTTAAGACAGTCTCACATAGCTCAGGCTGGATTAGAACTTACTGTGTAGCTAAGGATGGGCTTGAACTCCTGATCTTCATGCCTGTACTTTCCAAATCCTGGAATTACAGGTGTACACTGTTATGTTCATCTCCTGGGAATTATTTTACAATTTTGAGGACATTGAAAGGGTTTTTCTAGAGAATTTTCTATCTTCTGTTTTTCGTGCCTTTTCTTTTAGAGGTGATCAGTGGTTGTGGTTCCCTCCTACACTCATGGGATGAAAGGTGAGTCCTTGATCCTGTGATGACACCAATTAGTACTTATGTCACACCAAAGAAAACAAAATTTGTTTTAGATTTGTGTGTCACTGACATGTCCCTGTTTTAAAATGCTAGCCATCCAAGCATCTGTGAGATGTGTTTCCAGAGCCAAAGCTGAGTGCAGAGTAGAGACTGTTCATCCTAAGCGGCTATCAGGGTGCTGCATTTGCTACTCACTCTAAACTATGTGTGTATGTGTGTGTGTGCTTTTGCCTAGGGGAAAATGCTGCCTCCTGGAGGGCAACAAAATGATTGGACCTGTGAACCCAACTCTAAGGCTGCCTGACTCCAGACAGATCTCCATCTCATACTCTGGTAGGTGATGGGTTCACATGTCATTCAAGACACAATCTCGTGCCTCTGAGACCACCTAGGGACAGCTTCCCCATGCAGACCATCACTGGAACATGAGCTTTCTTGACCAGGTGGGAAGGGACCCAGCCATACATGGAGAGGCCATCTGAGTGGGCTTGAGCTATTGAGAATACCTCAGATCTTCTACTGGTCTGAAACTTCAATCCCCCTGTTTCAGCCTCCAGAATTCTGAAATTACAGTCCTGAGCCACCACCACACCTGGCTAACAAGGATTTTTTCAGTGGTTCACAGAATCAACAGATTTTACCTGCATACATGACAGGTGCCTGGTTACTGAAGGACTATGGGAAACATAGCCGCATGTTTACTGTCTACTGCATGTCACACGTTTACCCCAAAACTCATCCTGACAGTCCATGGCTCCTCTAAGGAAGTCCACATCCGCCACAGCTCATCTAGCCCAGCCTCTTACCCTGCTTGCTTTCGGTCCACCAACGACATAATTTGGATCTTTAGTGTTTCCCAGGACCACACATAATAGGAATGTGGAGTCAGAAGATGGCAAGATGTTTAGGAAGTTGGACTCAGTGGAGGGAAGAAAATCACTGGGGACTTTCTTTGAGAGCATAGTGAGAACACTTATTCCTTTTCACTCCCAGTGTTATATTCTGGCACAAGCCCAAAGCAACAGGACCAATAGATGATGGGATTAACACTCCAAGCCTATGGACCAAAATAAACCTTTTTTCCTTTTAAGTTGATTATCCCAGGCACTTATTACAATAAATAAAGGCTGACCAGTTGCTTGCCTGGGACTGCATCTCTGGACAGTGCTTTCTTAGCTAAGTTTTCTACACATGGTTCCTGAATTTTCCTCTTCCCCAAGGCACAAAACTAACTTGCTCTCATAATTAGTCATACCTTTAATTGTGAACACAGAGAACCAAGGACTGTTAGCTTTGCCTCTTCTAGCTTCATTATGGACACCTCAGGGTTAGACATGAGCAGAAGGCTGACACACTCCAAGTACACATTAAACAGCACAGCATCTCCTAAAGCTTAGCGAATTTCAAGTCTACAGTTTGACAATGGAGACCCTTGACCACGGAGAACTCTGAGTTACAGATTACAGTCACTGGCAAACTTCCAGAGGACTATATACCCCCCAGCATTTCCACCAAATATTTTGGTATGTGAATGCCTTTCTCTTGAGATCATGCCAAATGCATATAAAACTCAAAACATAAATAAATAAGCCTGTGTTGAAGGATAATGACTGCTTTTCCAGATCCAGAGCATAATGCCAATGATTAGTTATGTCACAAATGCTATGGAATAGAGGACTTTTACCTGCTTACTGTCACTCTGTGACAGACAATGATAGAGCCAGAAGTTACCAGAATGATGGTCTCTAAAGACGCCTCTTTCCATCTGCTCCAAGAGTTTGCACTCACTGCACACCTTCCCAACCGAAGCTGCCATCAGGATGGAACTGAGTGACCTTCAGGGACACATTCTGTCCCTTGAAAAGGATGTCAAGCAATTGCTAGGTGAAGAAGAGCGACCAAGAGAACAAGGCACAGAGACTGGGGCAGGTGGCTCCTGCTGGTTACAAGTCGTTCTGTGGGGTTCATGTACCACTGAACTTCTGTCCTGTGAGTTGGTGACAGTAATTCAGACAAATAGCTCCAAGTCATTGAACACACACCTCTCTTCAACAGATGATGTGGCTGCTCACTCACTGAGCCAGAACACAGTATCTCTAATGGGATCCAAACCTGGGTTCTGTGATGGTGATGGCCAGTCTTGTTCCAGCTACTGCCCCTTCAGTCAGGTTAAATAGACAACATGGCCTAATTGTTAGTTGGCCTAAGGATCAAGGATGGCTTATTTCACTTGTCAGCTTGATTGGCATTCATGAAGCTCAGCTTGGATATGTTTCCAGACAGATTTATCTGAAGAGAGAAGACCGATCCTAAATATGGGTTGTCAGTATGCCATGGCTGCAGTCCCAGACTAAAAAGAGGCAGGAGAGAGAGAGAGAGAGAGAGAGAGAGAGAGAGAGAGAGAGAGAGCAGACATTCCCCTCTCTTTGCTTACTGGTCAGCTGTGAGGTGAGGAGTCCCAGAAACATGTCCTACCACCTGAACTCTGCCATGCCTTGTCTACCATGATGTACTGTACCTCTTCAGACTGTGAGCCAGCATAGACCCTTCCTCCTACAAGGTGTTTCTATTTGGGTGTTTTCATCACAGCAATGAGAAACATAACTAATTCAGGATTCAATGTCTAGAGTCAACTGTATGGGTGGTGTGTACTCAGAGGGAACCTGCTGGGTGAGTCCCATATGGTTTTCATATATCATTAAACACTGGGCAGCCCAAGAGACACTGACTCATTTGTCCTCCCTTAGCCCAGGAGTCCATTAGTCAGGAGCAGCCTCATTTTCTCCATAGATTTCAGACAATACTGACCCTCGCTCTTTCCACCTCTAGGCTCCTGTGTTGTTTGGTCCATAGCAACCTCACTCATGTTTCTGTCTTCAAAGGCCATTCAAGCATCTTCTCCCTTTATCAGATCAGACCCTTCTCTAGATGACTAACTATGATGTGTCCTCGAAGACACATATGTTGAAGGCCTAAGCCTCACTTGGTCAAAGAACTATAAATAAGATTAAAGCATGTCATAGGCAGTCATAATCCTCAACTTAGAACTGCAAAGGCCCATTTCCAAATACAGTGGTCTCAAAAGACTATGGAGGCTAGGGGGAACGTGTTCAACAGTTCCCTGAAGGAAAGTTTCTAAGCACTGGGGGAAGGAGAGATTGTCTCCTTTCAGGGTGCAAGTGGGAGTTGCATTCATCTGGAGGAGGTCCCTTTGATTCCTGCAGCTAAATCCCTTGGTGTTCATCATGCCACACCCTTCTTATCTGGGATCTGACACCCAGGGTTTTGTATGTTGGGAATTCAAATTGTCAACATTTGTGTGAATTGAACATCTGCTTCAATGTTTCGATCTTTTCAAAATCTCTGTGACAGGTCACAGAGGGCCAGCTTGAAGAGGGAGATCCACTGTGACTTTGAGCCTCTTTTGTAAAGCCTGAGTGAGAGGGATCCAAGTTCAAGATTCTGCTTTCTTTCCCCCACTCTATCCTCACCAGTATTTTCCCTCTCCCTCTTCTTCTTTTCTCTCTATCTGCCCTCACTCTCTCTTCCTCTGTGTATCTCCTTCCCACCCTGCCATCCCTCACCCCCTCCTCTGTGTCTCTGTCTCTATGTAACACCTCTTTTGATCTCAGGTTAGTGACTTTTGGGTGAGCTTTAGCTGTAGGCTCTCATCAAAGTCTTGTGTTTTTTGTAATCTAGAAATCTCTCTACAAGTCTGTGAAGCCGGAGTGCCTCGTGCTTCAACATGCAGGGACTGGGGGTATTCTCATCAGAATGCCAGAGCTGCTCTGGGCGCTGAGGGAGGCACAAGTCTAAATTCCTTAATTCACATCTTCATCTCTCTTCCACTCAGCCCAGAATCCATGATGAAACTCCCAGGTGTCCTGATCAAACCATACAAGCAAACAGACCTCAAAAGGTATTTCTGGAAGAACTTCCTGTGGTCCCAGTTGAAGCTTCCTCGGTCTCCTTTAAAGCCCCCATGCTGCTGAGCATCCCCGGGGTTTCCCAGAGTGGCTTGACATCACTCCTTCATGAGCCACACGATTCCCAAATCCCCTGGGAAATGTGGATGAGTGCCCAATGTGCCCTCTACTTAGACAAGTTTAAGAACACACACTTGTACCCCCAGTGCACTATTTATCATTAAGTGCAAATTAAGTTTAATGTATCCTGAGTTTCCTTATGACATCCTAATAATAGCACTCTTCCAGAGTGAGGTCCACATACAATGCGCCACATTTCCAGGAGTAAGCTGGTGTTCCACCCTTCCAGTGCTTCTTAAACAATGGGATTCACCAACTGGGGACAGCCAGACACCCAAAGCTCCTTTTACTTAATAAATTTATGTCAAACTTTGCACAGATTATTTATTAAATATTTATTGGCTTACATGTGTGTGGATGAAGGTGCAGGTGAGGTGTGGAAATCAGAAGATAACCTTGGGTGTCAGGTCCCACCTGCCATCCTCTTTGAGGAAGGCTCTCTCTTTTTGGCTCACTGCCGTGTGTACACCAGGCTAGCAAACTTCAGAGGTTTTCCTGTCTCCACTTCCCATCATTCCACAGGAGCACTGGAATTATAGTCTCATGCTGCCAGGCCTGGCTTTTACATGAGTTATTGGGATTTGATCTCAGGTCTTCAAACTTGTGTGACAAGCATCTCATTGGGCCATCTCCCAGGCCCTAAATTTCCACCAGTGAAGTCAGTGCTTGGTGAACACAGGGTGCAATGGTTACTGAGTAAATCAGTTACTGCACTAATTATCTTCAATGGGGAGTGATAATGTGAATGCCAGTCTAAGGATCCACAGCTAAGAAGTCAAAGCTCCGAATTAAATAGAAGGCCCATATATAACCTCAATCACTCCCAGGAGCCTGGAGACTAGTCACTTTGGGATCTCTCTTTCCAGGCTTCAGCACAGGCAGCTTCTTTACTTGGGAACTGAGTTTTACACACAGATTCATATCAAGGCTCCACGGAAGAGCAGTCATCAAAAGGTTAGACAGAAGGGACAAGGCCTGCCTACTCTCCAGTCAAATTTAGGACCCTAAACCAGTATCCTGACCAGCATGTTTCTAGGGCAGAAGATAAGCTCCCCAGAATTAAACATAATCCCAACAGAAGGAGATGTGAGTGTGGCCCCCACCCATCACCAACAAACTGCTATGAATGTATGAAGCTCAACTCAACAACCAGCTGCTGGAACCACTCTGCTTTGCCTCAGAGGTTCTGTAGCAGGGATTTTAAGAAAGCCCTGAGGTATTAGCAGAACTTGGCTTTCTCATGGTACCTTCTAGAAGTCTGATTCCCCGTTGAGTGCCAGGAGGCACTAAAAGCTCTCTCCTAAAAATGTACCTTCATGGTCCCTTTTCTGTGTTGGCCTATGCTCACATCTTCATCCTGAGGTCAACCATTCAGTCATCAAACGGGTCATGACTGTGATCAATGGCGCCTGGATGATACACATTCCGAATATGTTCAAACCTGTCATCTCTTCTCGTTGGGCTTATAAGCTACTGTGTGGCAAGCTGCACAATGGTGTATAGTTACAGAGAGAAGCAAGCAGGCAGAGACACTCCCTAAGAAGAAGATATCAGGGCTAGTGCTGAAGGTCAGAGGTATCTGAACAGCAAGGGCAGAGGTACCCAGATGACAGAATTGGAGAGGGAGTCCGGAAATGGGTCACTCAGACAAGGATAAGAGGTGGCATTTGGGACTTCCATGATGAATAGTAGATGGTGGAGTGCCATCTATATCCACAGTCCGTGCAGACTACAGGTAATGAATATAACAAACAGAAATAAGCATGTGTGCCATATGTGCCAAGGGGAGCCCAGGAGCCCACTGCTACTGGCAACAGAGAAAATACAGCCTGAGTGGCTGGGTGGAAAGAAGCTCAGGAGAGGGTGATGTTTATGATACATGGCCTTCAGCGCACTGAAGAGAGGAGCCATGGCCTGTGGAGGAGCAGAACACCGTGGAGGGTTCAGGAAGGGGTGAGTGCTTTCTCAGAGGCAGCTTCTTCCATGTGATGACCCTGACATTGCCTCACCCTGAGCATAGGTTCAGGAATCCTCAGTGTGGAAGAGTCTACTTGGACTCATTTTCAGTTTCATTGTGCATTCTGAATGCTCTGTAAAGAGAGACACCATGCGACCAAACAGTGTCTTACCTCCACCACATAGGCATACCCACCAGGCCACTGTGAGTGTATGGACATCCATATGATCTTGCACACACACTGAGCAACTACAGGACAGCAAAATCATGGCCTCCCTCAACAAGGACAGTCTCCTTTCCCAGGGATGAACACTGAGGTAGAAAACAGCTGTAAGGGTGTCAAGGGGCAGCCGGAGGCCTTGGTGAGCCTCAACCCACATGGGGTAAGCTGCAGGACGGTTGAACCAGTATCAGACATGTGCAATGCAGTGCAGCATGGGGGCAGCACTGCTTTGAAAGCAGGGCCACCTGACCTCTGTCCTGCCAGCTATACGCCAAGAGGAAGCTACCTATAAGTCTACTGTACTCTCATCTCCATCACCTGTAAGGGTCATCCCTGCCCTAGAGCATCCACATTCACTTAACAAGCCAGTAGAGGAACAGGGCTGCAGACAGTCCAGGGGAGATCCATCTCTGTCCAGAGCCTGAGTTTGCATGACAGTAGGTCAATAAAGCCATCTTCATATATCCAGATAGTGTGTCCTTGTGGAGGAGCCAGGGACAGCTCGATCAGCATAACTTTTTAAAATCATGACATAAGTATCTATCATTTCACTATATATGAATTTTTTAATATTTCCAATATAGACGATGCTGAATGTGGAATTTCAGAAGAAATGGCTTCACTTAGCCTGGGGGCCTTTTGATTCCACTAAAGCATTTTTTATCAGGTTTCATCAGCCTTATTGGAAGACAGGGACAGGGCCTTACTGGAAGACGAGTGGAAATTTGTCAAGCATTTACCCATGCTATCTGTCTCTAGCACAATCCACTGAAGACTTAATTATGGCAGTAGGGCTTGCATGTCAAGAGCCCTGGGATGCTGTCTCCTGGAAAATAATGTGTGGGTGAGTGCAGGTTCAAACGCTTTTCCATGAGGAGAGATGGGAGGCTTAGAGCAAGCAAGAAAGATTACCATCTCTCTCTGAGGAATCTGTGTGGAATCCTCCTTGGAGATGGAGAAAAACCAGTGGTGTTTGCATTCTGGGCCCAGGGAGATTGACAATCAAGGCTGAAAATGAAGTTACATTTGTGAGTAGTATCAGAGTCAACTGCTTTCTCCAAGGATAAGAGGAACTTTCCAGAATATGTTTGTGCTTAGGGTTAGGATGAAGAGGATGAAGAAGAACACGCTTTGGCTGGGTGTTGGAAGACTTGGAAGGAGAGTCAAACACTGCAGGGGCCTTAGTGGGCATGGCGGAGTGTTCTGCATCTGGCCTTTAATGGACAGTCACAAGTGTGTCCAATTAAGACTACATGCAGCCAAAGATAGCTGTGACTGTGGCCCATCACAGTATCATGGACTTAGTAGAACACTGTGGGATTATGTTGCTAATCAGACTTAATACAAACTTTGTAGATGACAATGTCATGTCACCATGTCATGTGCTGATAGAGCAGAGCCTTTAGCCCACAGACTAGAAGCTTCTCTGACACATCAAGGTTGTTAGAAAATACTGGTTTTCATAACTACCTCCTCAAGGGAGCGGATGGTCCTGGTGCAAGCTCCTGTTAAGAACTAGTCTTCTGGAAGATGGCTTTAACTAAATAAAATAGAAACACCAAAATTAAGGGATAAAAATAAAGTAGGGAACATTAATTTGGTGTTGGAAAATGATCTTCCAAGATTTGGGAGAGAAAAAAAGAAAGGCTTCCAGAGGAAGCAAGAATACCTGAGGAGGATGGGCAAGTGCTAGACAGCTCATGGAAGACGGCGTAGAGGTGGGGTTCAGGATAGCACCATCAGAGAGGGGAAGACGAGGCAAGCCAGAGGTGCATAAGAAGAGGGCATCAAGTGTCAAGGCTGACTTCTCCTCTGATGTCCCAGTAGTTATCCCCTGTTGGACTTGCACATATGTTTATGCATGTGAGAATGTGTCAGAATTTGGTCACATGAGACTCAGGGGAAGATGGGTTCCTCAGTGCTCAGGCCCATCTCTGATGATGCAAACATGGCACTGTGTAACAAGTTATAGAAATGGAATGCCCCAAGCCTCAGAACCCAGGAGGCTGGCTCTGATGGAAGCAACATTGCTCACCAGGTAACTGCAACCTCAACTATGTGAAGGGAGAAACAGAAAGATGCCTGGACTCACAGGATAGCCTGCCTAGCAGGCAGTGAGCTCCAGGTTCAGTGGAAGTGCCTGTCCCAAAAAGAAATAGGGTGGGAAGTGATTTAAGAAAAACTAGATGACAAGCTCTGAGCTACACACACACACACACACACACACACACACACACACACTGCTGTTAGAATCTCCATTCTTGTTACAGGCATCAGCATTCTGGAGCCAGAGAGCTTAACAGCCCTCATAAAAGGCTGAGCAAAGGAATTTCAGCTATTGATTTCTGTGCAGCATGAAGATGTGATCTATAATCCCCACCAAGTGAAGACAGAGCTGCATGCTAGACCACATTTTCCACACAAGCACAGCATGTGTGGCTGAGAGACTTGGAGAACCTGGTGAACATCTGTCCGTCAGGAACTGAGCTCATGGGAACTGTCAACAGTTTTTACGGATGTTGACAGACTTTCTGTCACCACCCATAGAGCCCAAGTATAGGCACGGCCACTGTAAGGGAAATGGTGAGGACTCCTGCTGGCCTGGAGGTGATAGCAGGGCATGCTACTCCTCAGCTTCAGTGTTCAAAGCATCCTTACAGTCCATACTTCTGAACTACCTGCGGCCAGCTGTGCTTTGGGGGAAATGTTCACCATCTGGCCTGTCACTCACCAATGCAGCAGCTGTTCTGTGAGGTAGGCCCTGCATGAGCCCATGTGAGAGGTCCTGGAGAAATGAGGTGCACTATAGCATAAAGAAACAGGAGTCTGGAACCTCAGTCTGGGTTTGCACAGGATGACACCACATAAGAAACCACAATTATTTATACCTCTACTGCAAGTCAAGAATTGAAGTAACAATAGAGTGACAGATAGAGGATGAATTCTCTTGCCAGGTAACTATAAGTGTGGACAGTTGTGGGCACAGAACACCAGGAATTGAAGACCAAAACTCAGAAATCTTTAGGCTTAGCCACAGGATGGGCTGGACACGTGCAGGATGATTGTCCTCCCAGCATGCATGCTGTGGGGTGAGCTGGGAGGTGTGAGACACTGGTGCTCTGGCAGAGCCAAGGGGGCTCATTTCATGCCCACGTCCAACTGAGGTGGAAGTGCAAGAAAGGCCGAGGTGTAGAGAAGCCTGGGAGAGGCACATGGCGATCTTTCCACTGCTGCACTCCAGGGAAGAACAGTACCTTAAATATCCCCAATAACAGCTCCCTCTCCCGTGTGGACCCTATCTTTACTCTTCAACACTCTCTGGAGAAATAAAACAGAATCCAGAATTTTACGTTACCCCAGGAGCCACACACAACTTGTCATGGAAAGAAGAAAAAACTAACAGTTAAGGAAAACAAATGAGTTGATAGAGCAGACCTTGAGATCAGATTTAAAGCAGAGATCATGAACAAACTCCAGAAAATATGGCCTGATGAAGATAGGAGGAGTGTCATCCAAGGAGGCACTGCAGACTGAAACTGGAAAGAGGAAACTGGAAAGAGGCAAAGCTCAGCTCCACAGCATAGCGCAGATGAATGTAAGAGATTGCCCAATCTGAAGAACAGAAACAAGGAAGAGAGAGACGGGATAGAATCTCATCGCTTTACCAGACAACATTGAATAAGACTTGTTCCCCTCAGCAACATTATCAGAAGTGCTCATGTGCGTCCCTTACTTTGGCGAGGGACATATTCATAGATGGTTGTTCAGATCCACAGTAGCAAACAAAGACTCCAGAGCAGCCATGATCCAGGCATCTGGATGGGGTGTGTTTTTGAAGTCGTCTATATGTTTACCTCTTCTAAGCCAGACCCTAACAGGAGGCAATCAAGGTTGCTGAGCCTAATATCCTTCCAGGTGAGAAAATCAGATGACTGACATCCTGGTTATACACCCAAATAAAAATACTGCCAGCTTACTTCTTTTTCACATATGACACATGCCCGTCTCTCAGGGATTTCCCAACATGACAACATGTGAAAGGGTCATGCTCATAGGAGGGACAGCAAGCCTCGACACTGACCCATAGGACTTAGTGGTTCTCTTGTCCCCAGACTCTCATCAAACTTCAAAAGTGCAATTAAGGACTGACCCATATATGATGCTAAAATACCTGCTAATGTACTTCAGTTTCTCCATGCCTCTGGGCTGTAGCTTTCGTTCTCACTTATGGATTTATACATACCTTCATTCCACAGACTTGCACTGGGCACCTACCATATGGTGACGTCATCTGCTGCAGGAATAAAGGCAGTGGTTCACTTGCCAGGCAAAGGTTTGCCCCAAGGTTCTAAGTGACTTGGGGACCACCCAGGTGGACATCCCGAACTGTTGGTCAGATGTTCTCTGGGCGGCCAGGAGTGTCATAGATGTTGAAACATGCTTTTCCAGGGTCAAGCTGCAGAGGTGAACGTAGGAAGTAAAATGAAACTCTTTTACCATGACCCACACAGACTTTGTGCCACTGAAGTCCATGCTGTCTGTGTCCCATCTATGTCCCCAAGCACCCATCCTTTTTGAAAACCAAGGCCTTTGTTCTGCAGGGGACTGGTCACCTGGAGTCCTCTGAGCCTCAGGAACGAGCTCAGTTAATCTTCAAAGATGAGCAGGGTGTGGTCGGTAAACACGGAGGCTTTCTATAATGGTGAGCAGGACACCTCTGACTCTGTCTCCTTGGGCCCCAAAGGCGGGACCAGGCTCCTGTTTGTTGTCTCTGTGGCCTCATATCCAAGACATCTTTCCTGGACTCCTTTTGATCTCTCCATCAGATCCTTATCCAGATCTAGTGGTTTCATCTTCCCAAAGCCTCTCCCTGGAAGTAAGGGTCTGCTCGTGGGGCTCCCCCCTGAGATGTCCTCCATGATTATAGATACAGGATGCATTGCAATTTGAGTGCTCCTGCAAGCTCACTATTAGCTGTCATGTGCTTGTCCCCATTTTCTCCTTCCTTAGAAGCTGGAGCCAGGTTCTCACCCCCAGGAGTCTGAGTAATGCATCCTCATTTGATTCCGAGGACACGCTGAGCCCAGCCCAAGCTCAACAGTGGATGTGAATGCTCTTTTCTGGTGCCTGTCTATGGAGTCAGGTTGTAACTGCATTCATTGCCAGGGCTCTAGAAAAGGGACCTTGCTTCTTGTCTGCTTAGAGTCCCACTGGCAAATTCGAGTACCCAGCCATAAAGAGTGGGCTGTTCTCTCCCTTGATTTGTTTATTTACATCTCACTCAGAACCGCTAAAACCAGAAACACCCTACTGTCAGGCCAACCCCTTGATCTTCTGCCCAGAATCCTTTGCACACCTTTTGATAAGATGATCTCAACCCTGTGAAGTTTGCCATGTGGCTACAAATAGATTCATATTTGCATATTTGTCAAGTTCAGCCCAGCAGCAAGTTGCAAAGTGAACTGCAGGAGGTGGAGATGTTTGCTTTAATTTAACAGGATTTATGTGTATTTATTTCAACGATTGCAAGAGCTCTATAATTCAAAAAAGGGCCTCTGGGTGTACTCAGAATTCTCCAACCTCACAGGCCAACAGCAACCAGCCTGGAAGCTGCCCAGCCAATCAAATCAGCCTGTGTTACATGCATGCGGCAGGTATGTAAGGTGCTGCTGTGCTTCTGTGTGAGCTGCATACTCGTGGGGCATTCTTTGTGCTGCTCTCTCCATGAACCACACTGCACACAGGGGGTATTCAGTGTGTGCTGCCACACACTGAATGAGCCACACAGTGGGCTGAACTCAGGCTTTGTTGGGTCAAGCTTTTGCTTCACGCTGCATGTTCCGTGTGAGGTGTGCTACACTGGATGTGCAGCCAATGGTCCAGGGTTCATGAGGAATTGAATCCCAGCCCTGCTTGACCTTCAGGTTTTTACTATGGTGTGATCATTGTGCAGCTCCCTCTGGTGTAAAACAAGAAGGGCTGAAATTTCTGGATCCTTCTACAGCCAACACCCCATGATCCCAAAGCACAGTTCTCTTTTTTAGAAGAAGACAGGCCCTTAACCAAGGGTGGGCTATCCAGGAAGATGCTAGCCCCCTGTTATGGTGCCGTGGAGCACAGACTGAGCAAGGGTGTGCTGCTCACTGGGATGTTTGGCCCAGGTCACACTGCCTTGGAGCACAGACACAGGGAGGGCCTGACGCTGGCACCACATTACTCTGTGGTTTCTGCTACTTCAGTCTGGATCCTGCTTTCACCTGGGAACGGGAAGAGAACAGAGGCCCAGCTCAAGCCTTCATCACATGTTCCTGGGGCAAGGGTGCCTGGCTTCTCACTGACGTGCAGGGAATCCACAGCAGTCCTCCTTGTACTCATAATGGACACTACAGGAGGATGGAAATGATTTTTCCATCACATCTCGAAAGCTGTGGGGCAGGCCAGCCCCTCCCCATTCACACCCTTGTTTTTTCTCATTGAGTCAAAAACCATTCCAAACTTCTCAGTTTCCATGTTAAATGTGGTGCCTTGACTGAAGACTGCTCCATGCCCCGCTCAGCACCACCGACACCATCTGCTGGCCCTCGGTCAGGTCTGGACACATGAGGACTGGTCACTGCTGGGACAATGCAGGCAGTCACATCAACAATACAATATTTCAACCTGGCAGGAAAATGCAGAGAAAATACAGGTGATGCAGTATGTGAGCTACTCACTTTCAAATTGTGTTTTCCTGCATTTGCCTCAGGGTTTTGAGAGAAATAAAATTCCTGAAGATTGTAGTGGAGCAGTTTTGTCTTCCTTCCTGTTTCCTTGCTCACTCTCTCTCATGTTGAGTATCTGATAGCCATCTCTTTACACATGTAACCTTTGTGTCTCTGTGTGGCTGAATGGCCTCATGTATTATAGTGTAACATGTATTTTAAAGTCTCACACATAAACACACACACACACACACACACACACAGTTTGCTAGATATCTTGCTTATATCTCCATATACATATGGTTTAAATTCTTTAGTTTGCTATTTGTTTATGTGTTTATTTTAACTCACATTTTTCTTCTTTTCCTCTTCCCCTTCCTTCTTCTCCTACTTCCCCTCCCTCTTCTTTTCCCACTCCTCCTCCCCTCCCCTCCCCTCCCCTCCCCTCTCCTGTCCTCTCCTCTCGTCCCTTCCCTTTTCCTTTTCTCTCCTCCCTTCCCTTCTCCTCCCCTTCCATCCTCTCCTCTCCTCTTGCCTCCCCTCTCCCTGTCTCCTCTCCTTTCTTTATGGGCATTTACCTGCCTCTCCTGTCTGTGCCTCCCATTTTTCCTTCAAAGTATGGGATTGCAGATACATTCTACTGTGCCAAGCTTGACGTAGACACTATGCATTCAAACTCAGCCCTCATGCTTCTCCACCAAGTTTTTCACCCACTAAGACATCTCCCCAGATCTGGCAATTATTTGCCCACATTAACCAATATAATGCATTTTCTTTAGTTTGTTTCATGGTGCATTATGGTGACCTACTTCTGAATACCGGAGCAGCCTTATATATGCTTAGAATGAGCCCACTTATCATGGATATGTGATTACTGTATATGTTGCTGGCTTCTATTCAATAACATGTTTTTTAGGGCTTTTTGTTTAAGTCAATATGATGGTCTGTAGTACACACACATCCCCACAATCGTTTGTATGACACCTTTGTTTAACTTCCATATCATGGTAATACTGGCATCAGAATGTCCTGAATTCTCAGTGTCCATCACTGCCTTCAGATGTGGATACAGAGTCTTTGCTCTCTGAGCACAAAGTCTTAAACATCTCTCTATCTCCTTGCCCAAAGCTGTACAGTACATCGTCTACCAATTCTTAAGTATGTGTAGTGTCCCTGATTATGGGGAGTCCTGGGGTAGTCAGCAAGTAAATCTGGGTGAACCTCAGAAAGGCAAGTGCCTTCTTCACAACACTTACTCTCTCCTAACTTTGGAGGCTATAGCCCAAGACCAAGATGTAGCTGGCTCCTCCTAACCCCCTGCAAGAGAATCCACTCTCACCCTCCCCTGGATGCTGGGATGGCCGGCAATTGCTGGTATGCCTTCCATTCCAATTCTTTATGTCTTTACCACATTGTCTCCCCCATCCATGTCTCTTTCTCCTTTTCTTTACTACGCTTTCTATGAAGACACCAGTTATGTAGGATGAGGTCTTCCCTGAGAGCGAGGCACCATTGGAATAATGGCATCTGCGAGGACCCAGTTTCAAAGTCGTGTCACATTCCCAAGCCCATAAACTAGATTTCAGTGTATGCATTTGGGGCACAGTGCAGCCTGCAGCATACCAGGCTCAGTACCTTCCACACTCTGACTCTCCCTGTGTCACAGCAGCTTCGAGTGCCTCCTGGACCAGACAGCTACTACATGCTTCCTGAATCTAACACTGAAGCAAAGTTCTGTCCAAGTCACTCACTCCTCACATGCAGTCATTCAGTAAATATGTGAATTAATGCATCAAAAAAACACAGGTCATATGTTCACACTGGCTCTGAGCTATTCATTCACCAAGGGAGCCACAGAGAGCTCTACCCTTGCAGAGATGGGGCTTCTGATGAGGCCAAGAGGAAGGCTCACAAATGAAATAGCTTAAGTCCAGGGATAAGTGGGATCAGGGAGACAGAGCTGTCCATCTACGGAGCACTGAGAGTTTGTACATGGTTTCAGGACTTCCCTGTTCTGTTTATTTAAAGGCACTGAATAAATGTAGGTTCCAAACTGTCAAAGTTCTGTTACTGCAAGGCTTATTGGCACTGCAAGATCAGCACACAGCACGAGCACTCTCCATGATTTATGTGAACTCTGTGTTAGACTCGCAAAATAAAGACAAGGCTTGGTAGACTGCACAATGGGCTTTGTGCAGGAATTAAATAAATCACAAAGCCTTTGTGAAGGATTCACCTGCCTTCCTTTCCCTTCTGGCTCCTGGCTCCTGATAATGCACTTTCCAGAGTCAAGTGGGAACAAATTGCCTGTGCCCCCGAAACTCCCTGCAGAGCACTTTGCTCAGATTTACCCCATTTCTTAAATGGCTTTAAAGCCATCTGTGGTGAGCTGAGCGACAGCTCCAAAAGAGTGTGTCTGTCCAGGTCTGAATACACAGACCCGGTGCCTGTGGCTCATGAACAAAAGTTGTCTCTGGAGATATAACTAAGGTGAAATCCTGAGTGAGGTTGCCTTAGACTTGTGCACATGAGATGTAAATCCAACTCCATAAAAGACAGGGGAGACGACACAGGATAAAAGACCATAGAATGTAGCAAAATTAGCAAAGATCCTTTCCCTGTCTGTAGGCAGTTGTTTTGTTGTGACTACAGTGTCCTTTGCTTTACAGAAGCTTTTCAGTTTCACGTGGTCCCATTTATTGAGTGTTGATCTTAGAGTCTATGCTGTTGGTGTTCTGTTCAGGAAGTTGTCTCCTGCGCCAATGAGTTCAAGGCTCTCCCCCACTTTTTCTTCTAACAGGTTTAGTGTGTCCATTTTTATACTGAGGTCTTTGATCCACTTGGACTTTACTTTTGTTCAGGGTGATAAGGATGGTTCTCTTTGCATTTTTCTACATGTAGATGTCCAGTTAGACCAGCACCATTTGTTGGTGGTTCTGTTTTTTTTTTTTTCCATTGTATGGTTTTGGCATCTTTGTCAAAGATCAGGTGTCCATAAGTGTATGGGTTTATTTCTGGGTCTTCTATTAGATTCCATTAATCCATCATTCTGTTTCTATGCTAGTACCATGCAGTTTTTATTACTGTTGCTCTATATTATAGCTTGAGATCAGGGATGGAGATACTTCCAGAAGATCTTTTATTGTAGAGGGTTGTTTTAGCTATTCTGGGTTTCTTGTTATTCCATATGAAGTTGAGAATTTTTATTTTAAGGTCCAATCCTATCTCTGACAGAACACTAATATCCAGAATATATAAAGAACTCAAGAAGATAAACAACAACAAATCCAGTAATCCAATTAAAAAATTGGGTAAAGAGTAAAAAAAAAATTCTAAATAGAAGAATATCGAATGAGAGAAACAATTAAAGAAATGCTCAGCATCCTTAGTCATCAGGGAAATGCAAATCAAAACGACCCTGAGATTTCACCTTATGCCCATCAGAATGGCTAAGATCAAAAAACTAAAGTGACAACACATGCTGGAGAGAATGTGGAGAAAGGGGAACTTCCTCCATTGCTGGTGGGAATGTAAACTTGTACAACCACTTTGAAAATCAATCTGGCGCTTTCTCAGACAATTAGGAATAGTGCTACCTCAAGACCCAGCTATACCACTCCTAGGCATATATCCAGAAGATGTTCAAGTATACAACAAGGACATTTGCTCAACCATGTTCATAGTAGCTTTATTTGTGATAGCCAGAATCTGGAAAGAATGCAGATGTCCCTCAGTTGAGGAATGGATACAAAAATTGTTGTACATTTATACAATAGAATACAACTCAGTTATTAAAAACAAGGAAATCATGAAATTTTCAGGCAAATGGATAGAAGTAGAAAAGATCATCTCGAATGAGGTAACCCAGAAGCAGAAAGACACATATGGCATATACTCATTTATAAATAGATATTAGACATGTAATGTAGGATAATCATTCTAAAATCCGTACACCTAATCAAGAAGCTAATCAAGAAGGAGGACCCTGGGTAAGATGATCAATCCTCATTCAGAAAGGCAAATGGGATAGACATCAGAAGAGGGAGAAAACAGGGACCAAGACAGGAGCCTACCACACAGGACCTCTGAAAGACTCTACCCAGCAGGGTATTAAAGCAGATGCTGAGACTCATAGCTAAACTTTGGGCAGAGTGCACGGAATCTTATGAAAGAAGGGTGAATAGAGAGACCTGGAGGGGAAAGGAGTTCCACAAGGAGACCAACAGAACCAAGAAATCTGGGCCCAGGAGTATTTTTCTGAGACTGATTCTCTAACCAAAGACCACTCATGGAGATAACCTAGAATTCCTGCACAGATGTAGCTCATGCCAGCTCAGTGTCCAAGTGGGTTTCCTAGTAAGGGGCACAGGAACTGTCTCTGACATGAACTCATGTTCTTTGATCATTCCTCCCTTAGGGGGGAGCAACCTTACCAGGCCACAGAGGAAGACAATGATGACAGTCCTGATGAAACCTAATAGGCTAGGGTCAGATAGAAGGAGAGGAGGACATCCCCTATCAGTTGACTGGGGGAGGGGCATGGGAGGAGAAGAGGGCGGGTGGGATTTGGAGGGTATGGAGGGAGGAGGCTACAGCTGGGATACAAAATAAATATGTTGTTATAAATAAAAAATAAATTAAAAAAATAATGTAGCAGAGATGGAGGGGCGTGGCCACATGAGTAGGACCACCAGAGTTACTGGAGCCAGCCAGGCAGGGACAAACACTCCTTCTCAGAAGCTGTGAAGACAATGTGGCCTCTGGACATCTCACTTGGGAAGTTCTGACCTCCAAAGCCAAAAGAGAGGCCTTGTCTTGATCCATGTCATTGAACTGGATCCATGTCATACTCCTAGAGGATGGAAATACAACTTTAGTAACTCAGCAACATAAGCCAAAGAGATACTAAGGAAAAAATGGCCAAGGGAGTAAAGGCCTGACCACCTTAGGTTACCAGACTAGTTTACTGATCAGAAAAAAGCAACGAGGAAGCTTCTGGAAGCCATGTTCCATCTGGTACTAAAAGAGCTTCTTGGATATCATGTGGTGTTCATGTCCAGGAGGCAGTAGTGTGAGTGCCCTCGTACGCCTCTCCCTAAGCACAGCCTGTGTGACAGGCAGTGTCTCTGTGAGGGCAGACTTGGTGTGGCTCCCTCAGTGAGACCACACATCACACCTACCCTCCCAATAGGGCACAGTGAGGTGGGGCCAGCATCTTGTGTTTGTATGATCAGGTAGTCTTTCTACCCATCTGCTGAAGGCTCAGTACCTGGGTAGGGCGCTGTGAGGCCAAGTGCTTTGTGCAGCAGAAGTGATATAGGGAGTGTGGCTGGGTATATTCTTTCTAATTGTGATGAGTAAGTCAGTCTTGCACTGTCTTCTGGCAAGAAGCCTCATGGAGGAGACAGAAGTGCATACATTCATTTTGTCCCTCCTGGGCCATGCAGGCCACTGTTCTCTGTGTTCCTGGCATGCCATTTGCCCACCTGATTGGAGTCTAAGAGGGGTGACAGAATAGGTAGGGCTGGGACTCACTAGCATATCACTCTCTTGGGAAAAGAATAAGCAGGATGGGTCATCACAGGCAGCAAGTTCATATACTGGTGTCCACCACAGAACTAAGGACATTGCCAATTACAGTGAAGTTATTCACAGGAAGACCCTACTGTAGCATCTGCCCCAAACCACCCAGCAGCCACTGAAGCCACTACTCAAGCACGGGCCTTCCCTTGGAGCCTCCCGAGTTGTAGGTCTAGGGGACTAGTATGCTGATTCATGCCCAGTGAAAACAGAGCCCAAGACAAGCAAAAACAAGGGCAAGGAAGGCCTGAGAGTGACAGGGTGGAAGGGGAGTGAGTGAGCCATCACATGGGCATGTGTCAGGGATGTGTTGTGGGGAGAGGTGGTGAGTCCACACTTCGATGCCCTCATTTCCCGGTGATTGCTCCTCCGGTGTGTGCAGCGGGCCTAGGTGTCATCAGCAGAGTGTGTGATCACCATTGCTATTTTAGGCTCTTGGCTTTGGTAGGAGGCTAGTAACCTCAGCAAGGTCAAACTGATCACACTGGTAGCAACCTCAGGAGCCGACCTATCTGGAAGGAGAGCTCCCCTTTCCCTGCCGGCTGACAGCCAGTGGAGCTGTTTCCTTCCCAGTAGGAGCTTCCAGACTGGTGCTTCCCTGCTTGACTTTCAGAGGCAAGGTCGAGAGATCAAGTTCCCAGTAATGGATACAGAGATCTGTTTTCCCACCGCAGGATCGTGAGCCCTCAGCAGTTTGAAGTGTGGCCTCCTAAGCACTTGTTGTACTAAGTGGCACAGACGCTGTCCAGTTGAACATCATGTAAGGCACGAGGGGCGCAGCCAGGTGCCCCCCCTCCAGGTCTCCCAGATTGCCTGTAATGTGATCCTGCTGGGCCCTGTGTGATGTGGTAGAATTCCTTCAGCTCAGAGGCACGGACACAGGATGGCCACAGGACACGCTAATTGGAGTACATCTGAGGAGATAAGCACCACCTTTGTAGGGAGGCGGAGAGGAAATGGTTCGCAAAACCAAGTAAAAGGAGGATGAGAAAAATACATCTGGAGCGGGGAGAGAAACAAGCTTTTAGAGTTCTTGGGCTGGTCTCCCCCAACGGGCAGCTAGTACAGCTCCTGGGATGCCCAGCACTAGAGGTCCAGAAACAACTGGGAATTCTTGGGGCAAGGAGGGACAGTTGAGTGAGAGGAAGGTTCAGGCAGATGGATGCTTCCTCTGAAGGTGTTTCTGCCTTGGTTAGACTAAAAATCAAGACTGAATTTACAGCAACAGACAAACTGAGAGGGACTTACCGCAAAGCTCTCCTTCATTCCTAAAGCTCACAGTGAATAGTGTCCCTGTGTTAAACCTTATTCGAATGTAATTGATTCTGTAATTAATAGGGCACTCAGGGGCTCCCTGAACAGACATAAGAGGCATCTATGGGACCACACAGAAGTCATCTTCCACCTGGCTCCTTGGCTTTTGGCATTTCATGATTACCGGCACAATCACTGCAAGGAAAAAGCCTCCACACAGGTTAGTGCCTTCAACATTCCTTCCCATTCAGCCTAAACTGGGACACTAGCAGTGAACTAAACAAGTATCCTCAAAGCTGGCTTCTCGGTCCCCACTGTCCTGATGGTGTTACACCCACGACAGGCACAGAACAGATCTAAGGATCCCCAGCTTCACTGAGAGCAGGGCCAAAGCCAGCCTGGGTGGCACGTTTCATCTCTAACCTTCCCTTCCTGTTCTTTCTCCTCTGGCCTCCATGTACCCACATTACTTCCTCCTGCCACTTCTCTACAGCAGAGAAGGAGCCCACAGCCATGGAGTCATTACCAAAGAGTGGACAATCTGAACAGAATCATTAAAGCCAATGTTCACAAGTTAGTCCTAGGCTTTTCTGGGGATGGGGAGATGAAGGCTTGCTTGTAGTTGGAACCAGCTTTCCTCACTGCTACACTGGGAGAACCACTGCAGGCTTTCCAGGAGTTTTCTAAGCATAGCCATCAGCAGAGGGCCTTGGGCTGATGAACCCTTCTTGTCCTCACTCTGTCCCTGTTCCGATGACGTGGAAAAGCTGCCGCCTTTGAATCTCATCTCACTAGTCACCAGTGGTGTTAGAGCTTTCCTTGGCAGGTGCCATTGATACTCATGAAAACATTTTCCGTTTCAACCTGCATAGATTTTTTTTCAAGAGGTATGTGTGCATTTGGTTACCATTTACTCAGTACACATTCCAGTTAGGATAAAAGATCGTAGGCTCACTGTTTTCTGTAACATTTGACTATCAGGAAGTGCACTGGGAAATGTCCTCTGCGAGCCTGCTCCAGAGCGAAGCTCAAAGGCATTTATTCAGGATCTGAGGTTCAACCATGACCACTGAGTACAGTTCTAGGGATCAAAGCACACTAGTCTGTGTTCTCCAGGAGAGACTTAGGAAGAAATTATGCCTCCATTTAAGAACAGGGGCTGTGAGGTGTGAGTCCCACATTAGGTGGGACCCAGAGATCCCACATCCAGGGGTCTGATGTCATCTTCTGGCCTCCACAGGCACCTGTACTTACGTGTAAATATAGACGGAGATGAATAAATAAAATATAATACAATACAAATTTTACTTTTAAAAAATGAATAAAAACAGGAGCTGTGGAGTGTTGTAACAAATGAGCACTGGGCAATATTTAAATCTGTGAACCAGGGTTGCCTGTGCACAGGCAAGAGTAAGGAGTGGGGAGTATCATATACCATATTCTCCGGTAACCTTGTCTCCCAACTTGGGTGACAAGTACAGACTACCTTGGGTGTGGTCACCTCAGATAGGGCAGCAGAACTACAGAAACTGATGCTTCCTGTGTGTGTGTCTGTGCGTGCGCATGCTTGTGCTCCAGATTAACCTTGCGTGCCTCCCTCTGTTTCTTTCAATCTTACCTTTTGAGATAAGGTCTCTGATGAAACAGAGCTTGCAAATGCAGCTAGCTTTAGTAGGCAAGAAGTCCCAGGATTTCCCTATCTCTGCCTCCCTGAGGGTGGGACTATAGATGCTCTTTGGCACACCCAGCTCTTTTCTTGAGTGCTAGGGGTATGAAGTCATGTCTCTGGGCTTAAGCAGCACACACCTTACTGACCGAGACATCTACAGTGATGGTTTGGTTTTAGGAAACAGTTTAATCGTTACATGTGATACTGGTACCTGTGATGCCAACAGTGTGGTGAGGATAAAGGCAGGAGGGTTGAGAGGTCCATGCCATCCCAGAGCTCAGAGAAGGGTCCCCTCTGGATGACAATGACAATGCAGCTGGAATCAATATTTCTCACAGCTTTGCATTATTATCTTGACTAATTAATGCAGATGCAATGTTCTTCTCGATCCCGACTCATAAATTATTTCCTTCCCCAAACAGACACACAACAAGTGCTTGTGGACAGCGCCCATTTTCCAGTGTGATTTTCTTCAGCATGGACAGGTAGCATCCACTTCCAGCACAGTCTAGAGAAGACAGCCACAGACTGCAGGAGCTTCCGCCCATGCCAGGGGCCTTGGAAGTAGATGGCACACCCTGTATGCATGATAAACAGAAGCAGAGCAAGCAAGGCGACCTGGGAACAGCGCCTGCTGACTTTGGTTCCCTGGTGTGATGAATCTTGGAGCCACTGATCCTTTTTAGCTAATTGCTATCAGCTTGTGAGATTTTTCCTCCCGTGTTCAATATCAATTTTCATGGCCATAGGAGATAGCACCACTCCCCTGAGCCCATTGGCGACTGGCCGATAAAACTACAGCAGCACTTAACAGTTTAAAGGGGTGTCATCTAATATGCAGAGGGAGCACAGGGGGGCACAGGGCAGAGGAGGGATGAGCCTGCTAATGCATCCTGGCTGTGACCTTCTTTCAAAGTCAACCTTCGGTGTTGACAGGCTCTGTAGACTTTGCAACGTGAAAACTTGGCCTGTCAGAGAGCTGCCAGGTCTTCCCAGAGATGAGAGCTGGGGCTGGATCGCTCTCCACTGCATCTTCAGCATATCACAGAAAATACATTGGTGCTGATTACTGTGCTACATACAAGCATGGGATAGACCCTGTGTAGTCCATCAGCAAAAGGGGGACCTGGAGGCACTGCCTTTCCTCCACAACAGTCCTCAGACCCATCACCCAACATATTTATTTTCAATAAATCACAGTCTCCCTTCTGCCTAGAGATCCCCTGTAGATCTAACTCAGTTGTTAGAACCATCTTCCATGTAAAATAGCCTTTACCTCTATGGGAAGAGAGCCAGTAACACACACACACACACACACACACACACACACACACACACACACACAGACAGACAGAGAGAGAGAGAGAAAGAGAGAGAGAGAGAGAAACAGAGAGACAGAGAGATCCTGGAAGCCAGAGCCTAGCAGGCATGGAGACGTACCTCAGGACTCTTCTAAGGACTGAGATAAGGGCCCTCTACTGTCATGAAGTTCTGGATCTGAGTGAGGAGACAGCAGGACTTAGATGTAAAGGTTAGGGCTGGTGGGAAACAAATTGGAGCATTCTTTCTCTCAGGAAAGTTGGCTCCTGATGAGTGAGGGCTAAAGAAATCTATGCTGCTAGGTGAGAGCTTCCTGGGTCTTCCATGTTGCCCTTGCCCAAATCTGCCTGCTGCAAACCCAGCAGCACTCAGCAGTATAGGCCACACAACGAAACCCTGTCTCCAAAGGTCCATATCCTTCAATAGAAAAATAAAAGAAAGCAATCCTTTGTTTAGCATGACCTCTTCTTCTGGAGAAAGCTGTGTACAGATGGGCAAGGGCTGGGGCAACTGAACCTCAAGAGAGTCTGAATCATCACCTTCTCTTCATGCTGGGGCCACGGGCCAAGTGGATCCTGTGGGTACAACCTCCTTGCTCTGTCTAGATCACATGTTATTTCATCCCAGGATTCCCTTATCTGTAATCAGGCTGCTGCAAGGGGTGCTGTAAAGACAAGAGATTGGTTGAGGCACATGAGATCTCAGCTGCTCTACAGAGGACATTTGTGTGATGGACAGCAAAGGTGATGTGCTCCCAAAGGTTCTAACATTTCCCCACAAATGTCTGATGTGAAAGGCCACAAGTGTGAAGGCACAGGGGTGTCCTGTCAACACCAAAGAAATGGAAAGCAGAGTGGGGTGAGCGTGGAGAAGGAGTGTGGAGAGCCTCACACTCAGTTATTTAACAGATATCATGGAATAACTGTCCAACATGGAAAACTTTGCAGCAGATACGAGGGCCAGTGAAGCTCCCAGGGTGTGAAGAGTAGGGTATGGCCTCATTCCCATGTGAATTGGCCACATGTGAAGAAGGGTGGGCTTCTGGGGGGCTGCGAGTGATAGAGAAGGTATCTTACTCTGAAGACAGGAGCCAGGAATCTCTTATAGTGAATAAGCCACATGTGTCCTGTGTATCTGTAAAGACTTGAGAAGGTGACCTTCAAACCTGAGTGTCCACAGCAGTCCACAGCTTCAGCAGGACTGCCTCTGCTGGGACCCCACCCCTTTTCCCTGCCATTCCGAGAGGCTAGACTGTCCTCACAGGGCCACAGATTGATATATATCTTTTCCCTGGAAGGACCAAAGTAGGGCCACAGCATACACCCAGCAGTCCTGAGCCCTGGGCTGCCTTTTCTCTATTGCGTGGACAGAACTCCATCTTGGGGTGTGAGCCTCATGTATCTCTGGGACCAGCCTCATGGTGACAGGGCTATGGTCATGGTGAGCCACAAAGAATGTATGACCTTGCACAATAACAGCCAATCATACAGAATGACACTGTTTTCTTCCTTTGTTTTGAATCTGGGCATGTGAGTGTGAGATGGATCCAATACTCTGGGTTTAGGATCTAATACTCTCCTCTCAGTATGACTCTTGAAAGTTTATGCCATTGCCTCCCTCACATTCTCTTTTTAAAAATGTGATTGTGTGTGTGTGAGTGTGTGTATGTATGTGCATGTGTATGTGTGAGTGTGTCTGTGTGTCTATGTGTGTGCACATGTGAAGGTCAGAGGACAACTTTCAGCCACCAACTTTTTTCAGTATGTGGATTCTAGAACTAGAACTCAGTTGACAGCAAGTACCTTCACCTGTTGTGCCATCCAACCAGCACATAGTAGGACATGCTATCTACCTGTCTTCATTTAGGAATCATGCCATGCCTTTGTCCACTGGAAAACCATCAGTGGCTCATTCCTCTGGAGGTATGAGCTCTTATTGCTGTTATGGCTTCATTGATTGTTTGTGTTTGTCTGTTTGGTTGGTTTTGAGATGAGACTAGAATTCACCATGTAGCCCTAGATAGACTTGAACTCTCTGAGTAGACCAAACTGACTCCAAACTCATAGAGATCCCCTTGCCTCTATCTTTGCTGGGATTAAAGATGTGTCAGCCCTGGACTAATGCTTTTAAATGCAGTATGGTGGACTACAGAGATAGCTCAGTCATTGAACCTTGCAAGCATGGGCATTTGAGTTTAATCCTTACAACTACTCACATAGGCTGGGCATGTTGGCCATGTTTGTGATCCCAGTGCTGGGGAAGAAGAGACTGGAGGACCATTGGGACTCACTGGCCAACAAGTCAGCTTAACCAGTGTCAGACCAATGAGCAACTCTGTCTCAAACAAGATGGAAGGTACTCCTGAAGACAGTACCCAAGGTTGTCCATCATGACCAGCACTGTTCCTGCACTTTACATCTGTTTATTGCAGCAAGATCCCCTGTACGGGTGTGGTCTTCTCAGAATGCAGTGTTAGATCTCGACAGTACTCCTGGCCAGAGTGTTTGGCCACCTGTCTGTGCTCATCCCCATTTCCCTTCTGCTCAGACTGTGGCCATTCATTCCTTATGGTCTGCAGTCTGGCCATCAGGTTTAAACTGGTTGAGCAACGGCGACTTGTGCACGTTTCCTTCCTAAGAGGGCACGGTCTGCTTTCTGTTACTGCAACAAAAGACCTGGTGTGAGCAGTGGGCAGAAATGAGTTTCTTTAGCGCACTGTTTTAGAGGTTGGAAGTTCATGTGGTGGCCTGAGTGGAGTTCGGCTGCAGTCACCAAGCCTGAGTCACAAGTGACAGAGCAAGGAAAAGACTCCTGGATGTGAGTAGAGGGAGGAGACAATCAGCAAGACTGAACAAGAAAGATCCAGGGCCTCACCTTTGTGTTTCTGGGCGCTTACAGGGGCTCCTGGAGGATGCACTAATGACTTCAGCAGCCAATGCCTTCAATGACATATGACTTCTTATGAGCCCCCACTTCTTACAGTCCTCAGCAGCTTTGAGCAGCTTCAAAGGTCAAACATTTACAAATGATGGCACGAGGCAGGAGTATGGCTGGAGTGGAGCAGCGCAGAATGGCCTGTCCTGCTTCTGAGGTTCTGTCCTCAGTGGCTCCCTAAGCAGAAGGCACAGAACTTGCTGAATGAAGCAGGTAATGGGACAAGAATGGTCCTAGACTCTGATGGGAGACCACACGTGCACACAACAAACACATACACAGCATAAACACACAGATACAAGTATACATACCACACATACATACACATCATGCACAGACACTCACATGCAAGCTTGAACACACAAAAACACAGGTATGCAATATACATATGTGACATATATATATATATATATATATATATATATATGACACACAGGCATTCATCCTTGCATAAAATGCAAGCATATGTACACATATACACATATGTGTGCACATGCACACATCACACAAAAACATATGTGGGAGACACACATGCACACATGTACACACACAAGTACATGCCAACACATGCATGTACGTGCATGCATATACATTTACTCAAACATGCAGATGTATGAGACACATAGACAGGCACACACACAGGCATATGCATGTACATATATACAGACATGAACATGCTCACCTGCACACACGTCTCACACCATAAACAAACACATAGGCATGCATTTTCACACACATGAACAATGTACACACATGCACATGTGCATTCAGCATCACACATAAAACACAGGCATTTTACTTGTACACACATGTAGGTGCATGTTCATATGTCCACTCCTATGCACATACATGCAGACCCACAGGCATATGCCCATATGCATGCATCGTACCTATGTGCGTGTGTACACACATCACTACACGCGCAGAGCACCAGGGGTTTGTGGAGAATCAGGAACAGTGTGCTGAGTGTGTGGTAGTGTAGCTAGAAGCACAGCCCCAGGCTCAGGAGCTCCAACTGCAGCTGGCGAGCACGTTGTTAAACCCACACCTACCCTCTTGCTCACCCCAGAAAAGGGCAGGTCTTGAGCACTGGCCTTGTTTTTCTGTAGGGCTAAGACTCGCTGCTTTGCACACATCTGGCTTTTCTTCCAGCCCAGGAACCTGGAAGAAGGCAGAGACCACAGGGCCAGGTACTTTGACAGTGACTCTACTCAGTCCTGAGACCCTAAGCCATGCACAGTCCCCAGGCCAACCCTCCTGCATGCTGAGTGGACACCTAGGGCCTTTCTCACTCGCCTTTCCCGGAAGGTTCAACCCCTTGACCCTAACTGAGGAAAATCTCACAATGGCGTAGGAAGGCTGCAGAGGTCAGCATAAAGCAGCTCCTTGACTTGAACCATGGATTGGGTCTGTTTGCCCTGCCCTGTCCACACAGGCTTTACTCAGTGAAATTCCGTCCCCTCTGCAATCTGAAAAATGATTCAACTGACTGCACCTTGAATTGTGTTGATCTAGTCTGGCTTTTTCCTTATTTTCTACAAAGTGAGCAAAAAAAGCCACATCCCTGGTGGTAGGGAGACTGCATTATGCTGGAGCTCTAGAGTCCTGGAGAACAGTGCTGCACAGGGCTGAGGCGGCTGCCTGAGGGGCTTGTGCTTATCTTCTGTTGTTGCTTTTTTTTGGGGGGGGCGGAGCTTCAAAGCGGAGCATTTTCAGTTCTGCTCTGCAACAGAGCCCTGCAAGGCCCCTGTTTCATAGTGGCTGCCAATCTCAGGCCACCCTGCCAGGGAGGCGTGAGTCTCATTTATTAATTTTGTTAATGGCATTGTCCCCTCCCCACGTCCTTAGGGATGGCCCCAGGCCCTGGACCTTTGTCTTTGAACATCCTGGAGTCGAGCATCAAGGAAGGTACAGAGGGCCAGGAGGGTCCCCTGGCACTGTGCTCATGCACTAGCCTCTGCAATTACCAGCCACCTTGCCGGCAGACGGTAATTGAAAAGTGCGAACCACATGGGTGCAAGTCAATAATGGCGACAGTGCACAAATGACACTCAGAGCTTTCGGTGGCCGCCCCAGCGCTGTGTTGGCTTTTCACCTTTTATCCTTCTCAGCATCACGGCTTAATCCACTCTAATGAGGTGAGCGCCACTGCCAAGACCCAGCGGCCAGCCTTACAGCTCCCTTCTGGCACCACTTGGGGGTTGCAAGACACTGGAAGGAATGAGAGAGACCAAGGGCCCTTTGAGGATGCTTCCCTGGCCACTCTGGCCTTGCTTCCACTGGCCACACCCTGCCATCCCTGCCTCAGGCTTGCTAACTAACCTGCTCTGAGCTTCCGGGTATCAACTTAAGGTTGCCTTCTGCACATTCAACTTAGTGGTATACGTTTCTCCTAGCTTGAAGGGCACGGCTGGTGCCCACATGTCACTGTTTACAAACAGCGGGAGATTGCCAGCAGCAGCGAGAGTGTGAATCCCTCTCGGTTGCTTCTCCTTACCCATCTGTCCATGCGTCTTGAGCTGTAAGGACCCAAGAGCTGTGGGCAGCGTCAGAAGCCACTGAGGAGAGATGAGATGGCACTGCTCACGAAAACACACCTAGGAGGAAGGAAATAAAAACAGATTTTAGCGTGCTGCGGCTGCGTGCTCTCAAAAGGAAACACACGCGTTCTGGTTTAATTGGTCCATCCCATATGTTCTCCATTGCAGCTCTCTGTGGCAAGGTAGCTGTCCCTGAGATCAGATGTCACCTCAGCACTCCCGCACCTGCCCCACCACCTCCCCGGCTCCATGGCAGCCTATGTTAATAGCACCGTCTCTTGCTGGCTTTGCTGTGCTCTTCTGTGTCTTGGTGTCCAGAAACGCCAAGGCACTGCCCTTCTGCAGGAGGGTGAGCAGCCCCGTGGTGGCACCCTAGCCCTCACGTCGCTGAACTTCCGCAGAGTTGAGCTGCTCTGCCAGCCCTTGGTGAGCAGGCCTCACGTTTTCACAGTTCATACAGAATTTTAGTTTAATGGCTTTTTTATTGGTAGAAAGAGGGGAGAGAGAAGAAAAGGCAATCAGGGCGTATTGAAAGCTCACAGGATTAGCTGTGTGGTCTCAGTAAATGTACACAACACAGGCAAAGAGGGGGGGAAATTTTTGGCTGTCACACAGCTCAAACCCCCTCCCTTTTCTCCAGGCTTAATCTGATTTTTGCCAACTTCCTTTGATCTGCCAGGGCCAGGCAAGGCAGGTCCACACAAACAGAAGGACTAAATGTGGAGATTAGCTTCATCCTCCTGCCCGGCTCCTAAGGCCTGATTAAGTCTGGCCTCTCTCAATTGTCTCTGAGCTGGCTGCCAGAGTGGCCCGGCTCAGAAGGAGGCAGGATGAAGGCTGATTCTGTAATGGACACTATTTTATCCCAGTGCTCTGAGAAGATTAGGCCTGGGGGTGTCACATTAGCCATGATCTCAGGAACTCTGCTCGTCTCTTGCCGGTTTCAAACACCTCTGCTCTGCCTTAGAACAAACAGGGAGCTTGGGCCCCAAGGCCCCATGTCGGGCATGAATAATTACCCCTGCGAAGTGTTTGAAGATCACAAAGTGCTGTGTAAATTACTCAGTTTGGGCTTCACTTGGGGTGATTTGCGGTGACTTACTGAATCTTTTCACAGTACAGAATTAAACTTTCTCCGGCACAGGCCTCAGCCAGCAAAGAAGGGAGGTTGCTCATAACTGGCAGCCTTCCTCTCAGATCAGCCCATGCAGAGGCCCTGCCAGAGTCAAGTGGTTCAGGAGGCCGAGCAACGCTCCCTGTGTCTCAAAGCGACCTTAGCCACCTGTGCCTGAGGTAGGAACAGCCTGCCTCATACCCACCCTTCAACATGGTGACAGCTTGATGTCCTGAGAGGCTTTCTGACCAATATAGACAGTTTACTTTCTCTTTTGTTTTTAAACAGGGTGTAGTTCTTTCATTACAAGGGCAAACAAGAAAGAAGAGGAAGAGAGGGAGGAAGGAGGAGGCTGGGGGGAGCTGAAAGCTTCTAACTGGGGAAACAAGGCCATTAAACAAATCTCAGTTATAGAGAACTAGCCAATGCGGTAGGACTCCATCAGAACCAGTTTGAGGTGACAGTGCTACCCACCCAAGTCACTCCTATGCCGGCCCTACTGACATCTGCCAAGCAAAACCGGGCTTTTGATTCGGAACGCATTTCTACAGTAGACTGTCTGTGGCCCTGTATGACCAGCAAATGGACAGATTTCCACCCATGTATTCTTAGTACATGCCTAACGCAAGTTGCTTCCTTTTCCTAAACAATAATGATGATGTTAGCTCAAACTCTGTATGTTCAAGATGATCTTTAGTCTTGCGAAATAATTTGGACATGATGCAAAAACACAGGTAACTGTCAAAGAAGCTGACGGTGCTACCAGAAAAGCGTTCCTCGTCCTCCATGTTGAATTGTGTTACTGTTCCTGTGTTATCACTAACACATGTTGTCACCTAATAAAGACCGAGAAAAGTTAACAGGTAAAACTAAAATATACTGAACATTGCTTTGAAGCAGGATAAATAAATTAGAAAACAATTCAACACCACTTACAATTCTCTCTTGCCAAGAACGGTAACAGCATAGTTTTTTTAAAGTAGACTAGTCAGCAGTGAACTGCATCGTTTGCCTAAGTGGAAAGGCAAAACCAAAGCCTGGAGGCTGGGTCGGCTTTGGGATCATGCTCACCGGAGGTGCTCAAATTCAAGACTGGCATCCATAGAACAAAACTGGCAAGCATTGGGGACAGAGCTCTGCTTGGACGTTCCGTGATGGGAGCAATCTCAAGCACAGCTTTGGTTCTCGACCTTATCCACCGTAACCAACGGAATGTACTGGTTAACGCTCTGTGTCCATCTGCATATGGCACCAAGGCAGAAGCATCTGGGAATCTGGGATCTCCTCAGAGCCGTGGTGTGTGCTCAGTGAGGAGGAGAGAGGGCATAGTTTGCAGTAGGAGTAAATAGATCTCTCACCAACATGGCTTTCTCTAAGGCAGTGCTTCTCAACCTGCTCCTAGTGTTTCGACCCTTTAATGCAGTTCCTCATGTTGCGATGACCTCTGACCATAAAATTATGTTGGTTGCTATTTCATAACTGTAATTTTGCTAGTATTAAAAATCCTAATAAAAACATCTGTGTTTTATGATGCAGTTAGGTGACCCCTGTGAAAGGGTTGTTCGGCTCCCAGAGGGGTCACAACCCACAGTTTGGAGCCTCTGCTTTAAGGTCTTCACTACAATGACTCAATAACTCTGAGAAGTGGAATTGTCACCATTGACACTCTTCATTGAGGAACCTGCGGTGACTGAGAGGTCCAGTCCCACCACACTCATAGTGGCAGAGCTGCACTGTCAGCCTCCAACTCTTTGCGCTGCATACCAACTGCCAAAGCTCTTGGGTAAGGGGAGGGGAGGAAGACCCATTCCACCATGGCCCAGGAAGGACTGGGCCAGGATTCTTAGAGACATGAGCACATGAGCTGAGCCCAGTGCTTCACAGCTGCAAGTTACAGGAGCACCTGCAGTCCAGGTGGACATGATTGTTTTGAGCCAACAGCTAAAGGTCACAAGTTCAAAGTCAGTTGAAGGAAAGCTTTGAGATAATGCTGATGGTCAGAAGCACTTGGATGCAGGAAACCCCCAGACCATGTCAAACAGCTAAGCAACTTGAGCCAGGGTGTAGCTGCACTCCATCAAGGGAGCATTGACTGAAAATTCATTTCTTTCTTTAGTTTTGTGCTTTTAGACAGCATATTGCTTTGGGACCTGAGCTGCCCTCAAACTCCTGATCTCACTGGGTTTTCCAGCTCAGTGTTAGGACTAGGAGCTGAAGGCACACACCCCTATACCTGGCTTGTGGAAGGAGTTCTGAGCTCTGTAAACCACAGCATTGGCGATAGATGCTGTGAATCATTCTTCGTGCTCAAATTTCAGCGGCTATGCTGTGAAACCAGGCAGCTTCCCTTCAGTCAGCAGAGATGATTTAACTTTCCCGTGACTTAGTTGAGTCTTTAGTGAAATCTAACCTGTCATTTGTCACACTCTAGTGTAAACACCAGCCATGCCCACTGTACCCCCGGTCTAGGAATCCAGGCCAAGGGCATGCAGAGTGTCCTAATCTGTCCCTGTGCACAGGCCCTTTTTAGAGGCCACTCAGATCTCTCCCACACACATAAGGAAGTGTTGAGAGGAAGGACAGAGGTTTCCATGTTCTGACCACAGGCCTACTGTGCAAAAGTGGAGTTATTGTTGCACAGAAAACAGCTGGGCATCCTAGAACCCAGTGCCAGTGAATGCCATTTCTTCTTCTATGGGCATGCTCTGAGAAAAAGGGCCAGATCCTGTGAGGAGCTTGCCACCTCACGCTGCTTCAGGTCTCTGTGGATGCTCTGTTGGCAGGCAGTACAGACTTAGTACTGTGGTTCTGGCAGCTGTGGGTCCCACAAGAACAGCAGTGGGGAGGGTTATCACTACTATGAGGAGAAGACAAAGTTCATATTTCTTGTGAGGTCTTCTCAAAGCAGGAAGTGGACTTAGTGACAACATGGCATACTTTCCCACAGATAGTCAAAAAGTGATCTCTAACCACACAGAAGCTGGATGCCTGGGCCTGCCATCCCTCTTAAATGGGAACCCAAGCTTTACACTGTGACTGATGTGGGAGTTTAGGTATGCAAGTTCAAATGAATTCAGTTTCCTTATGCATATAGCGGAAATGATGGTGGTACACATCTCATAAAATCAGCCTGATTTTTGGTGTCAGAGACAGAATTCATTTATGCAAACATTAACTGTACCACTCACCCACTGTACACTCAAGGTCACCAATAGACAACATAAAAAATGAAGAAAAATGAAACATAGCTTGCCACCATAGGCAGTAGGCAGGCAGTAAGGGAACTGAAAAGTAGGATGGGAAATTGAAATACAAAATACATCAGACAGATGTAGTGTTAGTTATCATCCAATAAAGAGATAAAAGGAAGAGGAGTGGATTCTGGGGCAGCTATGGAGAAAAGCCAGCCTGAGGTAGACCTTGGGTTGACAGGGTTTGAGAGGAAGAGGAGCATGGCTGATAGAAAGGTTGTGTGATCCACACATGCAGCAGGAGGTCAGTGCTCCTGGGGACACAGTTGAGGCTGGGGACTGGGTATGTGACTACTTCGGTTCTGAGCAAGTGAGAAGATCCCAAAGGCAAGCAAGTGGGGCCTGATGAGGTTCTAGTTCAATGGTGACACTGAGAGCAGCTAAGAATGACAGCAGTAGCTAAACTAACACCTGCAGTATAATGGTGTCCGTTGCCTGCCCGAGCAAGCGTTGTGCAGCACATGCTCTCTCCATGCAGTATAGGTATCGTTTCTATTTATAGTCTCCATATTAAATCTCACTTTTCCTGCAAAGGCTAATTGGGCTGTGTGCAGAGAACTTGCTTGAAATGTGACACAGTATTCACACCAATTTCCACCACAGCCATCCACGGCAAGATCACCCGTGTGCTGAAGCGGTGCACTGCTCTAGGGAGCTGTGTGAGATAAAGCCGTGGGCGTTTCATCATGCTACCTGCTGGTGGGCAACTGCATGGGGGCCTTCCCAAGTCTGCCGGTTAGTTAAAGCAGAGATACACCTGCAGATGCTTTCCAGACTGTATGAATAGTTCTATAACCTCCAATGTAAATAAATGGCTGCACTACATTTCCTAGCACCAGATCTAGTGTTGTTCACAGAGGCTCATCAGTCCCCTGTGGCGCGAGCTATTCTCTTATCACAAGAGTTTCTAATACAATCCTTATCACTCCCTCACTTCCCGAGGCTGCGACATATGGCTCTAGGTCAGGGTGTCAATCTTACAAAGTCCTTGAGTTTTCCCTGCACCCCTACAAGTTTGAAAACCCAGATAAGCTGTTACCCCCTGAGGCTTAGATTAAGACCATAGTTTATTGAAAAATAGTGTTAAGACCATTTTTTTTTTTTTAAAGAACAAATACAATAAAGAATACAAAGGAATGTTGGCCTGTGTTTGCTTTACATTTGCAACGTGAACTCAGATGCCTCCATCCAGTAAACTCCAGAATGTTTTGCTGTAAGGATGATGCCCAACTGTGCCTCTGCAAGGCTGTAAGGATGTACTTGCCTTACCCACCTCCATAAGGTAGCCTGCAGGTGCCTTTGCAGCTTTACCTCTTCATTTGCATGCTGCTATTTTAAGCTGTCATTTTGGACATCCTCTCACCCCTCCCCTTTTACTGCTGAGGGGACAATTCTTTTCCATCAAATAGACACCATGTCTTGGTTTAACAATGCCTTGCTGTTAGCTGGAGAGCACCTCTCATACCCAGGAGCTGCAGTAGGAGCGTGGGAGCCTCCTTTGATTTCCTAATCCTCAGCTCCTCTGCCTGCCTCTGTGCATGAAGCTCTTTGGGTTCAGATTCCACCGCAAGAATCCCTGGAGGAAGGAACGGTGCTCCAAGGATAGGAGGCAAGGTCAGCTCTCAGAGAGGAAATGTTCTTCCTTTGAAAATTGCCAGGGTCAGTTCAATAATTAGCCAGCTGAAGTGAGCTGTGGCCCAGGCCCCAGTGAACTTGCCAGCGGCTCTTTGGTAATGAGGCGGGGTCTCTGTCTATACATTGGCTGTTACTGGCACCTGGTCTTTGACCACATACTATACCCCTCAATCTGTAAGGTTTATTAATAGAGGTTAATCAATGAAAATAGACATGGGGCTCTTTGGTGCAGCACACAAGGTCAGCCAAATGCAGGCAGTGCCAGCCTCTCACTCAGCCCCTGATCTTTAATTGATGTCCCTTGCTTAAAAGGCCATAAGAGGACAAGTGCCATCTGCCATCCAAATCGTGAGACTCTTCTCTTCAGGTCAGAGACAGAGCCATCTTGGATTGAGCCATACTGCCCTCTGGGATAGATGACCTGGCCTGCAAACTGGCACACAGACATGTCCGTGTGTCTTCACACTGAGCGTTTACCAGCATTTCAGGGACTATGCTTGCTCAATTTTCTATTCCTCTCTCTCTCTACGTAACTCTACATCTGTGACTTCAGGGATCAAATGCATTTTTAAGTTAATTTTATGTACTTGCATGTTGGTTTCATCGCCTTGCAAAATGAAGGTGCTGTGCTGTTTTTCCTAGGGAGACAAAACCAAATGCTTTCCCAGAGAGAGGTACCAATGTGACACACAAACTAAACAGTATAGCTTAATTGAACTGGTGAATTTTCTGGGGTTATCAACAGAACCTTGGATGACCAAAGGACAGATACATACTGAAAAGCCCACCCCAGCACAGGTGATGGCTCAGGAAAACTGCATTCCTGGATTTCTTAAGACATGCAGGTAATTTGGACAGTCAGAGTCTCTTTGCCACCAAAACTGATCCTGTAGACAGCCTGAGTAGAAAGGGTTTTAATCTTTTACGTCTCAGCTTCCCGCACCTTGAGAGTTTTATTTTCAGAGTCTTTGGAGCCACCTTCCTCCTAATTAGAGGGAATGCTTCAATTAAGAGGAAATGGCTGTGTAGCATGCATGCCTCGTGGGGGGGGGGGGCAGCAGGAACAAGCTTCCTTCCTGGTGTTGGCTGTCCAAGAAACAAGGGAACTGCATTGACCAGTCTTGACCGTCTGTGGTAGCTCTTTGTCATTTCACTATCCCTGGGACACACGGGTAGATGCCAGCCTTTGTTCTGTAGGAGCCAAGTGTTTTTGGCCTGCAGAGCCCTACAACCCTGATCAGGGAAGAGACCGTCTGTGTACATACAAGCCTAAGACCATTACGTGTTGCAATTCCCCCACCACCTAGATAGTCTGCCTGATGTGTGTACTGAGCCCACAATCCAGAGAAACCAGAGTGGCAGTGTTCAGAGGACCCTGGCAGAGCCAAGCCTCCATTGCAGGAGATCAGTGGGCCACACCAAGAGACTTAGTGTGCCATTTAACTCAGCAATGTCAGGCTAGGGGATCCTCTCTGTATCGGGTGCTTTTCTTCCTTGTTTGTTATTCTTATCTTTTGTTCATTGATGCTTAGTGGAAGGTGCATATTAAAAATTACAACATAATAAAGGAATTGAGTCACTTTTCCTCATTCATGGATCTTTAACGTCACACCAGTGTCCTGTGGCACTGTTCAGTGTGTTCCACACACCCGGCCCCCATTCACACAAAACACAAGGCTTCACTTCCATATATGATTGGGCCTGTGGCCTGTGGATGAATCCTGCCAAGTAACAAAGTAGAAGACTTTCTTTTATCTTTCCTTTCTCTCTCTCTTTTTAAACTTTCTTGCACCATCCCTCCAATCCTCTCTCTTTCTTTTGTGTGTGTTTGGTATATGAATATGTGTGTATGCCAGAACACACCATGCAGTATCAAGCTGCATCATCTTCCTTCTCACTCCTTTGAGTCAGGGTCTCTCCTTGAACTAGGTTGCCAACAAACAAGAACCAGGGATCCTGTGCTCCTCAGAGGACCAGGCACAGGGCTTAGATTGCAGTATGCTCAGCAACTCCCAACTTTTATTTTTTTTTTGACACACACCAGAACAGGGAATCAGATTCCGTTACCGATGGTCATGAGCCACCATGTGGTTGCTGGGAACTGAACTCAGAACCTCTGGAAGAGCAGTCAGTGCTCTTAACTGCTCAGCCATCTCTCCAGCCCCTCCAACTTTTTATACTGTGGTTTTGAGCTTATGTCCTCAGGCCTGTGCACCATGCTTCTTCATACTGTGCTGTCTCCCCAACCTGAGGCTAGACGTCTACATAGTAGTTTGCATCGGAAGAGGTAGCCTGACTGCTGATGGTCACTTTAGGCTTGTACTCAGTGCCCCCCTGTCCTCCTCATGGTTTAGAAAGGAGCTAAGTTATCTGCCCGGTTTTACAATCTACATAAGGGAGGGCATGGCGTGATCAGTCCACACCTCTTTTACTTCCTGCACCAAACACCTGTGAGCTCACCTGCACAGTGACTCCATGCACCATGCTGGGAAGGAATTCCCAGCTCTAGTTTTTATCCCTACCCTCCTGCACTCTTCATACCCCAGAGGATCTGCTGCTGTGTAGGTAAGTGCCAGGTTGGAAAATCATGAGGAATCATGAGCAGTTTTGTTGCTGCTATGTGCTTTTGTGCTTTCCTGTTGAGTCTTTCAGAAGTGTTTACTGTTTTCTTACATTTTCTAGCATAGACAATCAAGCCTTGGGGCTGAGAAGATAGCACAACCAGCAAAGAACTTGCCTTGTGAGCATCAAAACTACATATAAAAGCCAGAGCTGGGGAGGCAGAGATAGGTGATCTCCGGGGTTTGCTGGAAAGGCAGTCTAGCATAGGTCATAAATTCCAAGCCAAGGGAGAGAGACTGTATCTCAAAAATAAAAATACAAGATGGCCAGGACTTGAACAAAAACACCACACTTTCATTCCTGGACTCTGCATGCATAAATTCCTCTCTCTCTCCCTCTCTCTCCTTTCTCCTCTCTCTCTCTAATGTCCTGTCCCCACCAATCCCTATTTAGTACATTCATGTTCTTTTTTGTTACTTTGGTTAGGAATTTATTTTTTTAATTACATACAAAGAGGAAGATTTGAGGGAGTGTGTCTCATAGGTGATTCCAAACTTAGTCCAGTCGACAACAAGGACTAGAAAGCCTTTGTCACCTTGACATCCAAACATCACTGTAACCCACAGGGAAGGACAAGACTGCTGGGGTACCTGGATGGCTGCCTAGGATGGCCTCTGGATGAGCTCTCACTGGCTTTCTCCAAACATGCTTCTTCTCTTCCTCTGAAAATTTTAAGTGCAGGGAGGAGTGTGCCAAGGTCCTCAGCTACATGGATAAGGGCCAAGACATTCACTTAAACTCAATTTCATTTTTTAAAGGTCTGTAAATAGTTATATTCTAAAGTACAAGGCTCTAGAGTTGCAACATACAAATTTTAAGGGACACAATCTAGCCCATAATATAAACCCACCAGCGATATTCCCACTTCAGCACATTTATCTGATGAATCTGATAACAGATTAAGGTCCATCAGCTGGACTACCAATACTCAGTTTCTCTCTCTCATTGAGTCCTCCACCATGTTCTCTTTATAGGTAGAGACTCCAGCCAGTGGTTATAAACCACAGGCTGAACTGAAGACTCAACAATCATATCCAGACCTCTGCCATAACCTCACTCTTAGAAGCCCACTTTTTCAACGCAAATGCCTGAGACTCTTCTCAATATTAGTGAAAAATTTCAATCCAGGTCTCAGTACAATCCTGGCTGGCCTCAAACTCGCTATGACCACCTGCTGCTGCCATGATCACCCTGCTGCTGCTTTCAGAAATCTAGTATTCTGTGCATCCACAAGCACACTTAGAATAAACTCCTGCTATTATCCCTAGACCCTCTCCCACTGAGTATTCCATCACGGTAAACTGTAGTTACATAATTCATGTTGGTGGAGCTAAGATCTTGGAGCCATTATTGAATCTTCCCTGCCAGCTACATGTAGCAACAAAGATACTGTGCCTAAAATCTTCAAAATATATTCAGAATCTAAAAACTTCCCTCCACTTTTCTCTACTTACTACATCTTGCTTCAGTTGCTGTGGCAGACTCACAGTGCATATTTTCATGTCTGTGATTCAGTATCTGAAAACAATTATAGCAACATTTAAAAAAGTTGCTGGCATACTATTGTGTAATAGTCAGTTAAAATCTATGCTATCAGTTGAAGAATTGACACTAAATTATCTCCTTTGGACTATTTTCCACTGAAAACTCATGAGAGAGAGATGATAAAGATAGACAGACAGATAGATAGATAGATAGATAGATACGTACTTGCATACATACACACATAGACAGATACATAGATAGATGATAGATAGGTAGACAGCTGTAGATAGATAAATACATATATACATAGACACATGGACAGAAAGACAGATGGATAAATAGACAGACAGATAGATAGATTTGGATTCACTGGATAACACCTTCATAAATTAACTTAAAGGGGTATATAAACAAATGAACATAAGATAAAAATACATATGTAGGAGAACTCATGAAGTCGTACCTGCTGAGGATGGACACACACCAACACACCTTTTGTGTTTGTTCATAAAAAGAAGTCTGAAAATTCATATTACATTAAATTATTTCAGAAATTTTTTAGTAATCAAGACCACAGAGAGACACAGACAGAGGTGGTAGAAAAGAAAAAGAGAAAAGACATTTGCAACACAACTGTGGGGAAAAAAAGCTTGTATCCAGAATATAAAATGAAGTCTTGACTGATTATTTAAAAAAAAAGACAATCACATACAAATAAATCAAGATGCTGAGCATAAGACCACAGCAAAGTAACCAATAAAGTGCTCAAAGCCATGCTCAGTTTCTGGGTCGTTTGGATAAATGAAGCTTTAATAAGTCAATCCTGGGCCTATCTCAATGGTTAGAATTCACAGATGGGCTGTGGCAAATACTGTTGAGGATATGGAGTGACTCAGAGAACAGGGCAGGAGGGCCACCATCCCTATGGCTGAGTGCACACACACTCCATGAGGAGGTACAACTGATCTGCACTAAACAGAGGACAGTGTTTTAGAAAATAACAGCCTGTTGATGCTGTCCACACAATGTCATTCTTGACAAATCAAACCCCAAACAGCCTGCATTAGTAAGGTGTCTGTTATTGTGAAAAAATACCTGAGGCAATTAACTATCCAAGAAGAAAGGTGAATTTAACTTGTGGTCCTTTGCTTTGGGCTTCAGGGTACATAAATAAGCCATGCCAGAAATGCACGACAGAGCAAAACTAGTTAACTTCTGAGCCTGGAAACACAAAAGGAAGACCGTAGGATCACCATACCTCTTCTAGGAGCTCATGTTCTAAAGTTTTTGTTTGTTTGTTTTTTACTATGATCCACACCCTTCAGGTAACACTACCTTCCAAACACCACAGAGTCATCAAGCCTTATGCACCATGTAAAGTTCAGAAGCATTCAAACCATAGTATTACCCAAATGCCACTCCAACAGTAGGATGGATAGATGCTAGCATTATGATAATATGGTATAACCCAAATGAGATGCCAACAGTAGAATAGATGGACAGTGGTGTTCATAGGCTGTAGCATAACTCAAATGTCTTCCCAACAGTGGAATAGATAGATGTAATATATTCAAAATCATAGTGTGAACCAAGTGCCATGCCAACAGTATAATGGACAGTGGTGTTCAACCCTAAAATAGAGAAAGAAGAAACAATGTGCAGTTTTGTGCAACATGGACTGATCTCTTAGATATAATTTCTCACCAACACAATTCCTGCCTGAATCCATCAGCAGGATTTGCTCTCATTAGCATGGAAAAGAGCCACACTTCTTTTTAGCCCCAACTTTCCATTTTCTCTTACTTTGTTGGCTCCAAACTACCTTTTTTCTGCTCCTAGAACTCTGTATTAGCTGCTACATTTTCTGGAAGGTCAGAGAATGTCTACTAATGGCACACATGTGGGAAGAGTTACCCTTTGCCACCTGAGTCCTCCTTGGCATCTCTCAGCCTTCTGAGCCTGTGTGAACACCCCACCCCATCCGGAGCACACCAGGGAAAGGCTGTCAGCCACAGTTACCAGTGTTCCTGTGCTTTTCCACAGGAAGTGCCATCCCTCTAGAAGTCATCCACACTTCTTTTCAGCTTCACCTGTGTTAAAGCCTGCTGCTCTGGTTTATCATATGTAAAACTCGACACTTCCTGAGAAATGAACAGTACCACTAGTGGGCTATTTCTCCATCACAGAAACTATATGCACTGAGTGTGCAAGGCTAGCAAACACCTTTCCTCTGGTTGAGAGAAGATTTGACAGTGGCTGGTTCTGGGAACATGTCACCCCAAGTTCACCATTTAGCAATAGCAGATTACAACAAAGGCCCTAGAGGAGGGGTGCAGCAATCCCTAGGCACCCTGGTGAGCTGTTTATGGCCTCTTCGGGGCTATACCCAAGTTGTGCTTGGGGCCACACTGAATCATGTTTCCATACAATGCGTGAATAATTTAAAATCTAAAGATTTGTGTGCAAGGGTTTGCATAAGTCTTATAATAAAGATGGCTCTCCCACTGTCTTCAAATTTGGTCCAACACATAGACTATTCCAACAATACCAAGATGGCTTGCTCAAGTCCACCATCAAACAATGGTTTGTAAACAGAAGTTCTTGAGGAAGGTGTATAAACAAGCATTCACACCTACACACCAAAAAACAGACACAGAGAGACAGAGAAAGAAGAAGAAAGAGAGAGAGAAGGAAACGGAGAGAGGTGATTTTAAAATGGCATCTTAAGCTGTGGGTTTTAACCATACACTGAGACTCATAACTGAATAGAGGATATAAAAAAATTGGCAGCAGTAGAATGTTTCTGAACTCTCAACAATGGAAAACTAATTTCAAAACAAAATGTAATGAATTCAAGGTGTCCCTGATAGCACTCACCTGTGCCTCGTTGTCTCAGGTGACCTCACTGTAGTGTTGATTCCACAGGGGAGACATGCACGCCTTGCACTGTGCATGCTGATAGGCAACTGTGCATGCAGTAAGGAACACTGTGACGCCTCTACTCGGATGTGAGGCTGCTTGTAGCACTTAATGATCTGTCTTGCTCTTACTGTGCATGAGAAGGTCTTCTCCCTCACAGAAACATGATAGTTTAAATACAGGAAACAAAGCCCTTTAATATTTTTATATCATTCCTCAGAAAATCAGCATTACTGTTCTGTGTGTCTTCTATACATGACAATGAGCTGCACTCATAAAACATCAAGAGTATGATCACTTAAACAAGACTTGCCCAAGGACAACACCAGTTGACATGCCAACACGAATGCAGGCAAACTCACAAAGCTTCGCCGCTAGATGAAGAGCTACAACCTATCAAGAAAACGCCTATGCTGGCCCATGCACATACACTAAAATTGGAACTGTGCAGAGAAGGTTACCATGGTCCCTGCACAAGGAGGACACACAAATGCGTGAAGTATTCCATATTTTTAAGATCATCCTGAGTGAGGTATCCCAGGAGTAGAAAGAGACACATGGCATGTGTTGACTTATAAGTGGACACTATACATATAATATAGGATAAACATATTAAAATCTGTACACCTAAAGAAGCTAAGCAAGAAGGAGGACCCTGAGTAAGATGACCAATCCTCATTCAGAAAGGCAAACAGGACGGACATCTGAAGGGGGAGAAAGCAGGGAACAGGACAGGAGCCTATCACACAGGGACTCTGAAAGACTCTACCCAGCAGGGTATCAATGCAGATGGTAAGACTAATAGCCAAACTTTGGGCAGAGTGCAGGGAATCTTATGAAAGGGGGAGATAGAAAAACCTGGAGGAGACAGGAGCTCCACAAGCAAAGCAACAGAACCAAAAAATCTGGATCCAGGGGTCTTTTCTCAGACTGATACTCCAAGCAAGGACTATTCATAGAGATAGAACCCCTGTATAGATGTAGCCCATGGCAGCCCAATTTCCTAGTGGGTTCCCTAGTTATGGGAAAAGGAACTGTCTCTGACATGAACTCAGTGGCTGGCTCTTTGATCACCTCACCCTGAGGAGGGGGAGCAGCCTTGTCAGGACACAGAAGAAGACTATGAAAACAGTCCTGATGAGACCTGATAGGCTAGGGTCAGAGAGAAGGGGAGGAGGGACTTGGGGAGGGGCATGGGAAGAGATAAAGGACGAAGGGTGAGATTGGGAGGAGAAAAAGGAGGGGTTACAGCTGGGATACAAAGTGAATAAACGAACAACTCCACATTTGGCTAAGGCTGAGGATCTGGCTTGCTTCCATGTATGTGGACCTATCTGCATTGCCCACGTGGCATGCTGGGGTTGGCTACCCAGAGGCTATTTAAGCTGTGGGATGGCTTTCCCCAGGGTCAGATGATTGTTCAAGGTTCCTGAATAAACTGCATTGAAACAAACAAACAAACAAACAAAAAAAAAAAACCAAAAAGATAAGTAACAATGGCTAAAGATTTGAATAGATATTTATCCAAAGGTATACAAATAGCCAATAAGTGTATGGAATAATGGCCCAGTGTCACTAATCTTGGAGAAATAAACACAAACTACAGTAAAATACCACTGTGCATCCATTAGAACTGCCATTACTGGATGAATAGATAAGCAGCAAGAAAGCATTGGTGAAAATGCAGGGAAAGTGAGCCTTATGCAGTGGTTGTGGCAACTGTGTTGAGTGGCAGACACTCTGGGATAGAAAATGGCTTGGAAAATGTTCTTCTAAAGAAACTATCACCACACAACCCAGAAAATATACTTCTGGGTGCATTCCCAATTAAAAAGACGAGAAAGGCAGGCAGCAGCAAATAGAGAAGGAAGAGTAAGGTAGGTGGTGGCTGAAAGTGAGGTGTGGATGGAAGAAAGTCACTCCCGAACCTTGCAGGGAAAAAGTTCTCAGTTTCTTCCTTGCAATAGGCTACTTTGTTGGTCACTTTCTTAAAAGGAATATTTCGTTTTCCTTTTTTATAGAACTTGGATGAGTTGAAATACACTAAGATTATCTACCGGCTACTACTTGAACACAAGGGAGGTTAGAACATAAGCTACCTTTACCCACAACCATGGACAAACACATTAGACAACGCAGGTCAACTTAAACCATGAAATATACCCCCATGAAACCCAGCTCCCCATATGGTATATGAAATGCAAATTAAAATGTGGAGAGGCAATTTTTCTTAGGGTCCAGTCCTGCCCTGTACCTGCCAGGCCACACAGGAATAAGGGAAGGAAGCCAGTGTGCTGGATTTCTGTCCATTTGCTGCCTTTACTTGCCTCCAAAGGAAAGTACAAGCTCATTGCAGCAATACTATCCTCTTGGCTGGGTTTGTTCCAAGTGAAAAGAGATCATTAACATGGAAATCCAAATTTAAAGTGTCTCAAGATGCCCTGCAAACACCCTGCTAACATGCTATTCAGTGTGTTATGAACATATTACTTAAGTGACATCTTTTGTCAAGAAGGACCAGTGTTGGGGCTCCTCTGACTCTTAAACTCCCCCAAAAGTAAAAGTAAAATTATTTGGAAGGTAAAGTTGCCATTGGTCTCTGAGGCAACTCTTGATTTCCTACATTGTTGTAGCTCATGAAATGACATTGGGGTTTGGTATGGATAAATGAGGGGTGACTCAAAGTATGGGCACACAAGAAGAACTTCTAGACGCAGAGGATACTTCTATTTTAAGTTCCCTTTGATTTCTGCCAGAGTTTTTGTGACAGCAAAGATCCTCATTTTCCCATCCTGGTCTCCACTCCAAGCCCCTGATCCATGCTTTCTGAATCTATACACTGGGCTCTGCATCCCACCTCAGGCATCTAAACAATGGGAGCTGACTCCTCCCCTCACCCAGCTCCACGGCTAGCATTCTATCACTTTTATGTCTGTTTTGGCTAAAGTTATTTTGAAAAGCAGGTTATAGTTCTCTGAAATGAAAAGGTAGAAAGAGATTCCTTTGGTAATTACCAATAGCAATTGGGAACTTCCATGGTCGGTAGAAAAGTCATCTTGGGGGTGCCTGACCATGATGAAAGAGAATTAGTGTGGCTGAAATAAGTGGAGGGAGCTGACCTTCTCAATGGTCCCCTATACCCAGTACTGACCTTATAAATATAAGCTGGCCCACTCCTCATGTGACTCTTCTGATTGGGCCTCAGAGGGAAGTGTAGTTTTCAGGTTGTGGCTTCCTAGGACCTTTCTAAACAGGACTACCCTTTCCATACCTGGGATAATTGATTCGTGGCTTGCAAACCAGCTCAAATGCACATGCCATGTCATTCTGAATCCTCCCATTGCCAGGTCACTTAGCACAGGCATTTAGTTCACACAGTAGACACTGTATGTTATTGAGGTGACAGGCCTACCTCAAGGTTGTTTGCTCCCAGAGGATATCATGAGATGCAAGGCAACTACTTCTAACACAGATAATCTTGAGCAAACCAGGGACATGAGTCACATTGTGTTTTGTGGCTTGGTGCCATCTTAAGCAGAGACTCAAAGTGCATTCATTTGTTAAGAGCTCAGGGAATGCCCAGAGCACTGGGTTAGATGACCAAGGTCCCAGGTGTCCATGACATAAACTTCACCTGTAAGATGAGCAAGGTAGAGAACATTTAAGCCCCAGAAGACTGCAGTTCAGACTGCAGGATTCAACCCAGGAAGCAGCTTCCCCTAGGAAGGACCTGGGCAGGGGCCTACTCTGTTCACTCATGATGAGCACATTCTGGCAGTGGGAAGAGGACATAGAACAAATAAGGAAGGAGCTGATGGAGGATATGATCGGAAGTACTGGAGGGGACAACCATAGGCTGCATGACTCCAGGGTAGGTTACTAGGCCAGGGAACAGAACACAGAACAAGAAGGTGGCCTAGTGGTTATTCTCTGGTGCTTTGAAGGCCTGCTGTGATTCCATTTGAGCACCTTTCTCAGAGAATGACTGTCACACTGAGTGTACACCAAACAAGATAGAACAACAATGGTTGGCTACACCACAGGAGCTAAAGGGCCAGGGAGAGGGTAGAGGGTCTGGGATCTGAACAAACAAGGTGCCAAAACCCATACTGGGCAAGATTGGAGGCTTAGGGAATGTGAAGGGTGGTGGTGGGCCCTTGTGAAAAGTGGAGAGACAGGAAGTTAAGGCTTTCTCCAAGATGTGTAAGCTAAAGCCTGACAAAGGCAGGAGCCTTTGCAATTGCAGGGTCTAGAGAGACAAGTCTGGGATATAAGGGAGGGTCAAGGGCCCCAGTCTTGTCCTTCTGTTATAATTATGGTGGAGGTGTTTCAGCCGTTGAGTTCCGCAAGTGAGCGGTGGTGAAACCAGGATCCCAGTGATAGACTGCCTGCCCATCAGACAGGCCCTAGCACCCAGCCCCAGGTCCCTCCAGCATCCAGAGTCTTTGAAAGCACACCGTGTGGGGAAGGTCCCCAACACCATACCCAACAAAACCAGAAAGTCACCCAGCAGGAGTTGAACAGCCAGGTGGGATTAAAATCTCCTAGAAATGGAAGCTCAGAAGCCAAGTTTTGCTCTCAAAGGAACACTAGCATGGAGCACCAGGTGACTTGAACCTGAGTGCTGCCCCCCATCTTCTCTGCTCTCTGAGGAGAATAAACTGTCTTGATCTCCCCTGCTTTTAGACTGTCATTTCAGATCGGTTCTTTTTACATCCCATCATTCTTGAAAGGCTCTTGGTGCCCTCTCCATCTCATGGCATTTCATCCATGCAGAGAACAATCCTTCTTCCTTTCCCCACTTTTATTTTTACCATGACTGTCTACCTTGGACAAGCTTACATCCCCTAAGTTGATGCCTACATAGCAGAATCAGGCCAGTCTGTTTGCAGTCTCAGGGAGACCTTTCTGGATGCTCAGTGCGTGCCTAGGTGCTATGATTGTATTGAGCATCCCCTTCGGGTGAGGTGCTGTTTTTCTTTTCCCCAGAGTTTAATTATGTGAAACATCAGGGTGGGAATTTGAACCCCTTTCCTGGAAGGAAAACTGTAGCATTCATCTCAGTCTCAAGGTTCTAGTGAGAGCTAGTATGCTTGCAGCAAGCATATGAAAGGCCACCCCTCCAGGTGCTGCTGGCGTCCCCCAGGTCTTCAGCGAGTGCAGTCACCTAACACCAACAATCACCCTCCAACCCTCACCCACCTAGACAATCAGACTTCCTCCAGAAACTCTCCTGAGGAGCTATTTTTTCCTAGATCAAATCTTCACCCTGGGACAGCTTATCCTGTCATCTGCTTTGGGAAATTGATGTCATCACTAAGATTAAACTTGAGATAAGTAAGCAACACCAGGCATGCGTGCACAGCAAGAGGAATCATGGTGGAAGCAGAAAGGTCAACTCACAAGGGACACTGGCTATTTCTCAGTTTACATAGCTCTCCGTTGTGTGTGCTCGTCCCAGGCTCCCCCACTTCTGCACTGTTCACCGAGTGGCAGTGCTTATCTAGACTGCCAACTTGCGTAATAGAGAGACTTGAGAACTGAAGTGTGAGTTTCCGAAGTTCTCTGGGTAAATATCTGTATTGGTCGGAGACAATGGAATCCTGTTGTACACACAGTGGCCTTTCTCACAAACAACCTGCTCACAGGGTCTTATCTATGCAGAGATAACAATTCAGATAAAACCTGAACTGCTTGAAGATTGTAGTGGCAATTCTACTTTCTAAATCAAGTGACTTATACTGGCCTGTTTTAATAGAGGACATACGTATGGCCACAAATCATCACTGATAACACCAGATTAGTTCAGAGAACCTCTGTGCCTAGGCCACCAAGCTGTAAGGAGCAAGTGCCAATACGAAGAGACACTCAGAATGGAATGGGCTGAGAGCAGGTTCAGAGACAAATACAGTGTATGCTCATATTTGTGGCTGTATCATAGAGTCACTGAGTCCTAGGAATCCATGACTATTATACATTTTGCTACTCAGTTCTTCTTTAGCTCTCCATAAGAGACTTTATCCAAATTATCTACCTGAATATCAATAATTCCAAATGGGTTGTAGGTTCATTGTTCACTTTCCATTGAACACAGGCTTAATGTAGGAGAATATCTGTCTAGGATGTACTAGCAGGTTCCTGGATTTTTTGAATCTTATTCTTGACAGAAAACAGGGTCTGTGTCTTGTGGAAACACAAAACTCACCTTAAAGAAAGGGGGAAAAAGCCACTTCTGTGGAAGGTTCAGGGAGCAACATGCAGATTGCAATAGAGATCTCAGGCCCAGATCCATCAAACACCAGGTTAAAAGTGTCCCAGCAAGCAAGCTGCTGGGCTTTCAAAGTTTACAATAAAAGTTAATGCGCTTAAGATAATCAGCCTCCACTCCGTGGAGCCTTCAGTAATTTTGCTCCTGTCACCAAAGGAGCCTCAAGGGATGGACGGCCGCCCGCACCCGTAATGAAGCACTTGGTGCCCAGGCAGCTGTCACCTCACCTGTTTGCCAGCCCATAGGAAGGCTGGAAGAAATTCTCCAATTTAGCAAGCAAACTTAAGTCATTATTAGAAATGACAGGGAAACCTGATGAAATTGTACTTTCAATTGGAAAACAAAATTGCAATCAGACCAACATGATTTCCTCGTGGCCTGACCATGCTAGTGCCAGCCGAGACATGGGCAAATGTATTTAAAAGTCATAATGGAGCATTACCACGCCATCTCCTTTCACTGGCCCTTATTAATATAAAACTTCAATTTGCATGTAAATGTGGTCAACTTTCATATCATCAAAATACATGAGGCCTGGGAAAGTAATGAATTGAAGTTGGATGCGGCAATTACTGACGTTTATAAAGAATTTTAAAGAGGTCAGTCCAGTCTTGGCTGAGAAAATGAGGAAATCAACAGGGAATATTGTCAATATAGCAGCCGGGGGAGTTGGAGGCAGTCCCAGGTGCTGGGCGTGAGATGATGATTAATAGAGAGGGGCCTAGTGTACGCTCACCCACCACTGGCCTGGCCAGACCCAGGCTTGAAAGGGCTCTGGCTGAGTCCTCTCGGAGCTTCCTGGCCCTGTGGCACGCAGTTTCCAGGGGGAACGCAGGGAGTAGTGCTGAGTGTTTAATTGGGCTCTGTGTCCTTTGAGGTCCTCCTCCATCCATGGTGAGCAGTTTAACCATTTCTTCTCACCCCAGATTAGGGCCACAAGGATTTTAAAAAGGCAGTCTCCTAACGCTCGCCAAGCCCTTGGCTTCCTTGCTAAAACAAGTTAAACCGCCTTACTGTGTCATGATGTCAGTTTCCGAGCTGCCTCTTAGTTTTAAGCAAAAATTATTTATTTGGATGCATGTGCATACATCCTTGACACTGCAGAGGGATTTGTGTGTTTTCTTTGCCTATTTATGCAAACAAGTTAACAAGCCACATCATTTTAAACATGCCCGGGAAAAGCGACACACACACAGAAAACCTGCTCTGATTTTAGAATCTTCAGTAGCAGATAAAGCAGGTCGGAATGCTCCCCAGAACCCACCACTCTCATGTCTTTATTCTTGTAGTGATGGGGCAGGCTTCTCAGGACTCAAAACCTTGCACAGCCCCTTGGAAGTGGGGCTGGGACCTGGAATTTCCACTTTCCATCTGTGGGTGACATTCCCCATAGTGCACCTGGAGCTGTTCCCTGAGTGAAGACAGAGTGGCGTGAATATGACTCTCAGTACTGCACAATGCTGTAGAATAAGTCCATGCGCTGTCTGCTTCCATCCTTTGAGTGACTCAGCAAAGGTTCTTGGCTGCAAATAGGATTAGTCCTCTGAACAGACATTGTGAGCTATTCTTGAGCCCAGTTCCCCAGAGGACATTGGGATTTTGCTCTATTTTCCCTTAGTTTCAGCTCAATTTAATTATTATACATAGAGATACATCTCTATATATATTAGTCTCTGTGTGTGTGCCTATGTGTGTTTGTGTGTGTATATGTGTATGTATGCCTGTGTGTGAGTATGTGTGTATGTATGCCTTATGAATGCATGTGTTTATGAATATGTGGTATGTGTACATGTGTGTATGCAAGTATGAGTGTATGTATATATGTGTGTGGTGTGTGTGTGTGTCTGTCTGAGTGTGTGTGTTGTGTAGGCATGTGTGTTGAATGTGTACATGGTGTGTGTATGTATGAGTGTAGGTCTGACCATGCACACAGGCACAGCTGCAACAGAAGGTGGGGCTCAGAGGGTCACTTTCTGGTTCTTTCCTTCAGCTATATGAAGTAGAGAGCTTAGTTCTTCAGGTAAATGTCTTTGTCTGAAACCTCTTGCCAGCCTGCTTGGGGCTTTCCATTATGTCTATACTCCAGTGTGTGTGTGTGTGTGTGTGTATTCTAAATTTAGAGGTATGTGATAATTGCTTCTAGCCTCACTCAGGCTTGAATAAAGGGTTTCTGCAAGTGACAACTCCTTGGTACATTCGTAGCAGATGGCAGCCACTAGAATGTCCTGTATCTTAAAGGAAGCACTTTTGTTCTTACTAGTAAAAATGGCTTCAGTCTCCTGAGGACTGTGGTGAAGGGATGAAGTCAAGGCTTTGGCTGAGCCTTGTGGGTCTCCTTCCATATGTGGTCTCTGGTTTTGGGGATCTCACATCTAAGCAATTCAGTATTTCCTGAGGGCTATCAAAGCTAACATGTGTGTATTCTCTCTACAGTTTTAACCTCGGTGTCTGCCACAGGAGCATCTGCTTTTGCTGAGTCCCTTTCCTAGAGAGGAGTCTAGTTGACTGTGGGGCCATAGGTGGTGCATGTCGGTAGGAGAAGGGATGAGTGGTGTGCTCACAAGCTGAACATACACAGGTGCTGCAGCACTGCCAAGATGAAGTCTATGTTTCAACATGAAGTGTGGCCTCAGTATGCAGTGAACACAGTAGAGATGGGAGAAGAGAGACAGAAGAGGAGGGAACTCCAAAACGACCTTGGGACAGCACAGGAAAGGACCGAGTGTCATGAGCTGAGCCATACAAACTCCACAGGGATGCAAGGCCCAACCATCCCAGTACTGTGCTTAGGACCCTGCCTGTCTCTTGAAAAGAGTGAGTGCATTGGTTTTGCACATCTGCCTGAAAAGAGTGAATGCATGGGGTTTGCACATCAGCCTAAAAGGATTGAATACAAATAGGTTTTGTACAAATACAAATAGGTTTTGCACCTCTATCTGTTAGTGTCTGTGTTGCTAACCCAGCCTTCCTCTTTAGCAGGGAAAAGATCCGTTTATATTGTTGGATTCTGCTCATACTTTCGGAATCTGGAGTGTCTTAACATGGAGTTCGGGCATGCTTGCCACCTGGAAAGGTTGACCTGCAGCAGGGTGTTCTGGTGGAGGCCCCACATGGAAATATGGAATAAGAACCAGCGTGAGTCTCTTCCCTGCATGGAAACCTCTCAGGCCATCACAAAAGTTTACACTCTTGACCTCACTCAATCTCACTGCCTCCCAAAGGCTCTGCCTCCAGATAACCACCAACATGGAACTTTGGAGGTGAAGTTCTAATGCAAATTTCTGGGGATATAGCCAAACCACAGCAGCACCAGGTGACAACAAAGACCCATGGCAGCTTGGAGGAGCCTTCTCAAGGTATCCCATACATGACACTTCTCCTTAGGCCTCCTCCCTCCTGCTCGACATATATCAGGCCCTCTAGAACTCTGATGCTCAGATATGGTACAGGTGCTCACAGCCCCTGCCTAATTCTCTTTGCTAAGTCCTTGCTGAATGGGACAAAGCCAAAGCCTACTACGGACAAATGTTTGTGTTCAACTGAGCCCCTGAAATACCTCCCGCTCATTGCACATATCCATGACAGGCCCATCTTCCTGGCTCTGAGGATCCTGCTCTCCCTGAAGTCTTGGGACTCATTCTGCAGCTGATAGGATGTTTTTTCAAAGCAGCAAAGCACACACTGGTGTGCTTAGCAGGGTGGTGGTCACCTTAGAGGGAGCACCTGACTTCTATAAATGGTGATGGTTATTGCTGGCTTGTCTTGTTTCTGCCGCATTGATGGCCATACTATAGAACTTGGTACTCACAAATCGTTTCTGCTACACAGAAGAATTCATGGCTGTTGCTCAAGATCAAAGAGAGGGAAGGACTCAGGGAAAAGCTAATCATTGGGAAAATAGGATCGATTTGGAAGAGCATTGGATTTCTGTAATTCTTCACTTTTTCTCATCACTTAAAAAAATCTACTTGTTAATAACAACAGCTCAAATAAATCACTCAATAGGTTGCAGTGCCTTGAGGAGGCAGAAACATCCATCCTGCTTAACGTCTTCTATCTCATTTTTAAATTATATGCAGCTATTATTTTGAGGACAATGGTGTGCATGTGACATAGCATGTTATCTTTTCTTTCTCAGTAGTGTCTCCAACATCCCATTCTTTCTTGTGTAAAGCCACTGTAGCTTCCATGTGTAAAAATAAAAGTGTTGACTAAAAAAGCAGCTGTACAGGACAAGAGCCACTCACTGCCCAGAGAAATGCAAGCCCAGTTTCTGCATTTTTATGAACGAATAGATGACAATAATTAATCAGAAGCCAAACTGAACTTTGACACAGTAACACAACAAAAACCTTAAGAGTGGGAGGCTAATGAGCATGTGTTTTTCAGGATTTCATAATTCAGAATATGTAAACACATGGGAGAGACATTTGCATCTTTTCATATGATCGTTAGGAAACGATATTCTAACTCCACGCTGGGACTTACTGTGGGTTACTCACTTAGCTGACCTGGTCATTATGTTATGTTTCTGATCTCTGTCCTCCCCTTGATTGTCTACAAAGATGGCTCAGTTCTTGCTTAGTGAAGGGACAAGAGTTGGCACGTCTGCGCTGGTGACTCACTGTCATGGAGTTGGCTCCTGCTCACAGCTGGAAAGAACCCTGGATTTATTCCCTCTCTAAGCGAGGGTGAGACGCAGACCCTCTGAGCAGAGCACACTGGGGTCCTGCAACACATTGTTTCAGGTGCACGGGGCTTGACAGAGGCGGCAGAATACTGGGACTTGAGTGAGGTGATCAAAGGCTCATTTCATGGTGGGGTGCTTCCAGGAGCATTATTCAGGGGCAAATGCGTTGTCAGCTGATTAAGTGTTTTACAGAGTTGGATGGAGGCACACCTCCCATCACCTTTTTGTCTACACAATTCTGCAAGTTTCTGCATTCTCAGGAGCCCCTTAGATGTGTCTCTGGACCGGTGCTGCAAGAGAGATAAACAGGAATTTTCTGGTCTTCTCTGAAGACCTGGGGATTTCCCAGAAGTGGAACTCCATTGGATGGACTCTGGGTTTTGTGTTACCTTTCAATACACTTTTACCTCATTGTGGTTTTCTAAATCGTTTACCAAATTATCTGATAGCAAACAGGTGTAGAGAATTATTCATGGAGCAGTAATGGAATATTACAGCCTCTACAGTGAGGGCCCCTGGTGTTACCCGGGCACCTGGTGAGGTGGTACCAGAGGGTGGTAGTCCAGAACAAATGAAACTGTGGTCTTTCCTCTTCCAACTCAGCTGAGCTTTAAACTGGTCTGCAGTCAAAGCCAAAGAAAGATAAACTGACAGTTGCAGGTCAGTGGTACATAAGGCTCCTGTGGAGACAGTTCCTGCGTCTAAGGCACCAAGCTGCCTGAGTTCATAAACAGGGGTCAGGGACCCCCTCATGTTCACAGACTGGTGAAGACTCAGGCCACATCATCAATCACAGCATCATATTCTTACAGAGGCTTCTTAGCTCCACAGAAAATGTTAAACTGTCTAAAAAGTCTTCTGCTTAAGGTTTTTGAGCAGAGAGGCGGGTTTAATAAGGACATTTTTTTGCTCAAGTATATCATGCATTTTATCCATATTCTCTCATCCTCTCCCTTCTTTAAATTTTCTTTCTTCTCTCAGGTAATTACTGTTTATATGCCATAGATTTCACACATCACATTGTGCCACACACACACACACTCAATGAAGGTCTGCACATGAGAGAATATGTGTTATTTGTATTTTGGTCCGTTAGTTTCTTTAATATGAAGATGCCCAAGAATCCTTTGAATGTGCTGACTGTGCTGGCAATTTCTTAAGCGAGCTGGGTAACAAGGCTAAGCAGCAGCTGTCTCTCACATCGCTGGAAGGCAGCACCGTTGCTACAGGATGCAGGAGAGGGACAAGCTCACCTTAAATTCTCACAAGAAAAATCACAATGAAAATATTTTAGAGTGAGTATATTCCCTGTGTGTTTTCCTGCTTCTGGGACAACTCACTCAGGATGATCCTTTCCAGGTCCCACCATTTACCTGCAAATTTCATGATTTCCTTATTTTTCATTGCTGAGTAATATTCCATTGTGTAGATGTACCACAATTTCTGCATCCATTCTTCAGTTGAGGGGCGTCTGGGTTGTTTCCAGCTTCTGGCTATTACAAATAAAGGCTTTTACAAACATGGTTGAGCAAATGTCCTTATTGTGTACTTGAGCCTCTTTTGGATATATGCCTAGGAGTGGTATGGCTGGATCTTGAGGAAGTGCTATTCCTAGTTGTCTGAGAAAGCTCGAGATTGATTTCCAGAGTGGTTGTATGAGTTTACATTCCCACCCTCCATGTATACTCACTCATATAGACATGTAATGTAGGATAAACCTACTAAAATCTGTACATCTAAAGAAACTAATCAAGAGAGAGGACCCTGACTAAAATGCTCAATCCTAAAAGGCAAAGAGGATGGACATCAGAAGAAGAAGAAAACAGGAAACAAGCTAGGAACCTGCTGCCACAGAGAGCCTCTGAAAGGCTCTGCCCTGTAGACTATCAAAGCAGATGATGAGACTTATGGCCAAATGCTGGGCAGTGTGCATGGAATCTTATGTAAGAAGTGGGAAATAGTAAGATCTGGAGAGGACAGGAACCCCACAAGGAGAGCAACAGAACCAGAAATTTGAATACAGGGGTCTTCCCAGAGACTCATACTCCAACCAAGTACCATGCGTGGAGATAACCTAGAACCCCTGCACAGATGTAGCCCATGGCAGTTTAGTGTCCAAGTGGGTTACATAGAAATGGGAAGAGGGACTGCCTCTGACATAATCTGATTGGCCTGCTCTTTGATCACGTCCCCCTGAGGGGGGAGCAGCCTTACCAGGCCACAGAAAATGACAATGCAGCCACTCCTGATGTGATCTGATAGACTAAGATCAGAAGGAAAGAGCGGAGGACCTCCCCTATCAGTGGAGGGGCACAAGTGAAGAAGGGGGTGGAAGGCTGGGATCGGGAGGGGTGGAAGAAGGGGCTTATGGGGATGCAAAGTGATTAAAGTGTAATTAATAAAAATAAATTAAAATTAATAAAAAGAAAAGAAAATATTTTAGAAAAAAATCAGAATATCAAAGGGGAGACATAGTTATTGGACTCTAAATTACACAGTATTAAAGGGCTTCATGGAAATTTCCTACCTCACTTCCTTGGCATCTTATTTCTGCCATAAAACCTCACACAACATCTGTGGCTTACCACTACATGGATTGCTTATATTACACTTCAGGAGTTCAGACAGGCAACATGAACCTCACTGTGCTACAGTGTGCATGCCATCACTCCATTCCAGAGGCTCTCAAGGAAAATGAATTATGGAATTCTTCACAATTACCAGACACACCCACACTCTGTCCCTCAGCACTGTCCTGTTACCTCTCATCAGCTGTCCCTTTCCTCTGACCCTCTGTTGTCCCATCTGCTTTTCTGATTGCCACCCCTTGCCAGGTTTCCAACCTAAGGACGTTTATGAAGATGGTGGGCCCGCTGGAAATCTTGATCAGACAAGATTCTTGGTTTCACACACAGTCTCCACTCTTCTGACCACATACTAGAATGTTTTCCTGGTGTTAGAGTCCTGGAACCTGGTTGTGGATAGAATTTTGTGTTCTGCCCCCAATTTATTGAAAGTGACCTCATACAGAGGTTAAATTCTCATAAACACCATAGTTTTTCTGAATGAGAAAATGCTCAGATCCTTTGGACTGTGAGTTTTTTCCTGTGTGTGTGTGACACTAAGGTGAGGGATAACAGAGAAGTGAAGCGAAAGGACAGTGTCAATATGCTAACTGCAACTTGTTTAAAAGTCATACTTTCCCCCTGGTAAGATACTCGCCTCCACCTCTAAGATGGGGCATCTGCTACTCACATCAATGGACCTCATGTCACTAAACATGCAGAGAGCACCAAGGACCGCAAATACCAAGAAGGCCAGACTCTCTGTGTATCAGATCACCGCTGCTAAAAACAGTGCCAAGAAGCTTGTAGAAACCCAGTAGGCATTTATAAACCAACAGCATCAGCTTTGATGAGACAGAATTTGATACAAATTCTGCCTCTGTGGAAGTCAGTGATTTATAGTTATAAAGTAAGTAGTATGAAGTTCTTACTTCAGAGGCCCATGCTGTCACAATTACCATATTTGAATGAAAACACCAAGGTGTTAGGGTCCCTGCTTCTCTCTCCAGTCCCCAGCATCTATTTTCACCATCTACCACATAATGGATAATACATAGCCACCTGACAAATAAGCAAAGTTACTTATCATTAAAAAAAAAATTCATAGACCTATAGGTAATGAATTTCTTAATCATTTTTCAATTGTGCAGTAGGTTTTTAATTTTTTTAATTTTTAAATTTATTTTTACTAATTACAGTTTATTCACTTTGTATCTTCCCCCCCCCCGTAGCTCCCTCCCTCCTCCCCTGCCAATCCCACCCTCCTTCCCTCTTCCCCACCTGTGTCCCTCTCCCAGTCCACTGATAGGGGAGGTCCTCCTCCCCTTCCCTCTGATCCTCGTCTATCAGGTCTCATCAGGAGTAGCTGCATTGTCTTCCTCTGTGCCCTGGTAGGACTGCTACCCCCTCAGGGGAGGTGATCAAAGAGCAGGCCAATCAGTTCATATCAGAGACAGTCCTTGTCCCCATTACTATGGAGCCCACTTGGGCACTGAACTCCCATGATCTACATCTGTACAGGGGTTTCAAGCCATCTCCATGAGTGGTCCTTGTTTGGAGTATCAGTCTCAGAAAAGATCCCTGTGCCCAAACTTTTTAGATCTGTTGTTGTCCTTGTGGAGCTCCTCTCCTTTCCAGGTCTATTTCTATTTCCCACTTCTTTCATAAGATTCCCCACACTCTGCCCAAAGTTTGGCTATGAGTCTCAGCATTTGCCTTGAAACCTGCAGGGTAGAGCCTTTCAGAGGCCCTCTGTGGTAGGCTCCCGTCCTATTCCCTGTTTTCTCCTTCCTCCGATGTCCATCCTCTTTGCCTTTCTGAATGGGGATTGAGCATCTTAGCCAGAGTCCTCCTTCTTAATTAGATTCCTTAGGTGTACAGATTTTAGTATGTTTATCCTGTGTTATATGTCTAATATCTACTTATGAATGAGTATATACCCTGTGTGTCTTTCTGCTTCTGGAATAACTAAACTCAGGATGATCTTTTCCAGTTCCCACCATTTACCTGCAAAATTCATGAAGAAAGAATTAGAAGAAGATATCAGAAGATGGAAAGATCTCCCATGCTCATGGCTTGGCAGGATTAACATAGTAAAAATGGCCATCTTACAAAAGGAATCTACAGACTCAATGCAATTCCCATCAAAATACCAACACAATTCTTTACAGACCTTGAAAGAAAAATTCTCAACTTCATATGAATAATAAGAAACCCAGAATTGCTAAAAAAAACAAAACAAAACAAAACAAACAAACAAACAAACAAAAAAACCAATCCTCTATAATAAAAGATCTTCTGGAGGTACCTACATCCCTGATCTTAAGCTGTACTATAGAGGAACACTTATAAAAACTGCATGGTACTGGCATAGAAACTGACTGGTGGATCAATGGAATTGAACAGAAGATCCAGAAATAAACCCACACACTTATGGACACCTGATTTTTGACAAAGATGGCAAAACCATACAATTGAAAAAGGATAACATCTTCAGAAATGGTGTTGGTCTAACTGGATGTCTACATGTAGAAAAATGCAAATTGATCTATTCTTATCACCCTGTACAAAACTAAAGTCCAAGTGGATCAAAGATCTCAATATTAAACCAGTAGGTTTTATAGATGCAGTTAGTTTGTAGTTTTCCTTAATGGATGGATCTTCAAAGTACCCATTACACAAATGGTGTGAGGAGTCCATTAGTCATTATTTGTGTTGAAGGTTATCTGACTGTGTTGCCTGGGACTCCATATTTGGAGTAAAAATGAAAGCTGAGGCTGTGAAGAAACTCTCTGCTACTGATACACACAAGTCAATTAGTAAACTGTGGTCTTCCCTTGCTGTCTATTCTATGTGTCTGGAAGATTCCCAGTTGTGGACATCTGGTCATCTCTAAACAGATAAACCATAGTGTACTCAAGGAGAACTTAAGGGCATCTTTCTTGGGAAGGATGCCTGTGGCTATAGGTGTCCATGCCCTCTGCTCTCCTGAGTTCCCTGCTATGATGTCTACTTAAGCATTAACAATGCAGCTCCCATTGGCTGTTCAGGGGAATCAACATTACCATGTTGGTAAATGTGCTGTTTTATGGCAAATGTCACTAAGCAAGTAGCCCTAACTTTCCAGCAGAAGGCACAAGACACACCTCTCCCTTCTTCACCCTTGCCTCTGCTGTGGTTCTATATTTATTCCCTGCCCTTTAAACTAATCTTTCGGTTACGAATCACCAGTTTCCCGGGGCCCAGCCAGAGTATAAATATGGGAACATATTTTAGTAGCTGCCATGGGCAGAGGGACAGAGAGAATGTGTAGAAACCATTCAGCACACAGACTATTTTTGGTAGTGGTGGTAAGTGTGACAACAAAATAAAGAAGGGAGCTATCCTAAGGAATGACATTGATGTCAAGTCATGAGTTTCAAGAAGGTAAAGAGGGCTGTGTGAAAAGAGTGAGGTGGACAAGGCAGATATATGGGGCTGGAGTGTCCAGGGCATCACAGGGGAGGCTGCAGGGAGGACAGGGCCAGTGCTCCTGTGTGCCTCAGACCACTGCTGAGACATGACCAAATCCACAGTGCAAGGAGGGTGGGCAACAAGGAGGGTAGACAGCAAGGAGGACAGACGAGAGTAAGGGACCATCCCACACACCTAAGCAGAGTGAAGAGATCACTGGAGTTACAGAGAAGTGGGTGCAGGACAGCAGCTAGGGCCAAGATGGCTCCTTTTATCCACGGGAGGAGGAGGTGGGTGGGATGAATGTGTGAGGAAAGTGACAGGCAGCCTAGGAAAACTCCACAGTTTACTGAGAGCCCCCGAGGAGCTGATGAGAACACCTACACTGCTGTAGATTTGTTCCAGAGGGACAGACACAGCTAAGTTACTTACACTGGATTTAAACACTTGTTTCCCTTGATGCAGAGTTGACTCACCCAAGACAGCATTCACTGTGTTTATTTACCTTGGGATTTGTAAACTGAGCAATCAACAGTGCTCACTCATAAGTGGATATTAGACATATAATATAGGATAAAGCTACTAAAATCTGTACACCTAAAAAAACTAATCAAGAAGGAGAACTCTGGCTAAAATGCTCAATCCCCATTCAGAAAGGCAAAGAGAATGGACATCAGAAGAAGGAGAAAATAGGGAACAGGACAGGAGTCTACCACGGAGGGCCTCTGAAGGGCTCTACCCTGCAGGGTATCAAAGCAGATGCTAATTTATCGCTAACCTTTGGGCAGAGTGCAGGGACTCCTATGAAAGAAGTGGGAAATAGTAAGACCTGGAGAGGACAGGATCTCCACAAGGAGAGCAACAGAACCAAAAAAATCTGGGCCCAGGGGTCTTTTCTGATACTCCATCCAAGGACTATTCATGGAGATAACCTAGAACTCCTGCACAGAGTAGCCCTTGGCAGCTCAGTCTCCAAGTGGGTTCTATAGTAATGGGAACAGGGACTGCCTCTGACATGAACTGATTGGCCTGCTCTTTGATCACCTCCCCCTGAGGGGGAAGCAGCATTACCAGGCCACAGAAGAAGACAATGCAGCCACTCCCGATGAGACTTGATAGACTAGGTTCAGAAGGAAGGGGAGAAAGACCTCCCCTATCAGTGGACTGGGGGAGAGGTATGGTTGGAGAAGGGGGAGGGAGGGTGGGGTTGTGAGGAGAGGAGGGAGGGAGCTACAGGGGGGATACAGTGAATAAATTGTAATTAATAAAAATTAAAATTAAAAAATGTGTATATCAAGGAAGGAGAGGAGGACCTTCCCTATCAGTGGACTTGGGTAGGGGCATGCGTGAAGTTGGGGGAGGGAGGGGGGATCCAGAGGGGAGGAGGGAGGGGCTTATGGTGGGATACAAAGTGAACAAGGTGTAATTAATAAAATAAATAAATAAAAAATATTAAAAAATTTGTATATCTGTGAGCTAAAAAGAAACCTTTCATTTAAACCTCGTCCGTATTTTTGAACATGAGATGTCGTGATAATCACCACATGAAAGCAGGCACATATGTAGTCAGAAGAACATTAAGCTCGTTACATTGAAGGAGTTAATTCTTACCACCACAATAGTTCCTGTTTACTAATAGAATTTCCAGTTCCCGGTTTCTGATGAAGTGAATTACCAAGCTCTGATAACAATGGGACAATAGACAGGTGTCTCGCCCATATGTTTTGTTTTTAGATTTTATGACTGTGCAGGAATCAGCCTTCCTGTACTAAGTGCTTTCTAAGCTCCACCGTATACCAGTCACAACACAGCACTGAATAGTTTTCTCCCTTGCCTTTATAATGAAGCAGAAACAAATCTTTATGCAACCCCACTGCAGTCAAAATGGTATGTGTTTCCCATACCACACAAGCTCCACACTTGTAAGAACTGACAATCTGCCCAACTTCTAAAACCGACGCCATAAATCTAATCTTGGGGCAAATATTCACATGAATATTTACCTTAATATTCAAAATATGGATGGACTTTAAATGAAAGTACACACACACATGAGTACTGTTGATTACTCAGTTTATAACACTATAGTAGACAAAATATTGAATCATTTGAAACACTGCCAGTGGCCAACAACCTCAGAGCGAGAAGCCTTTCGAGGGCCAGTGCCATCCTTTCGTTAGTAGGTGGCGAGGGCCTGTGAGACGCCGCTTTGTCTCCATGGGCTGAGGAGTGGCATCCAGGTAGTCATGTTGGTGTTATTCGCTAGCTGGTGCTCTATTTTGATATTCAGCTACTGCTGTAGATCTGAATGCCAGGCTGATGCCCACTGCATCTCAGCCAGGAGCATATGCTGTGTACAATGTGCCTGTATGCCACAGCTGATGAGTTTGAGTGGATGGCTGACCCAACCTGGCCTAATACAAAAATGCTAGTGCATAGAAGCACACACATGCACACTCACACACACACCACAAATAATGCCATGCATAGCTGTGTGTATGTACATATGTGGCAAGTGTTTATGTACACAATATACATATATATATATATTGATATATATGGCTACAAATATAGACATATAGTCATATGGTCTATGTATGTGTGGGTGTTTTGTGAGTGTACATGTGCACATATGTATTAATACATGTTTATGGAAGAGATCAACTGTGGGTGTTGCTTTTCAGGAGTCACACATCTAATGTTACTTTAATATTTGAAGCATTTATTGTTTGTTAGTTTCATACACTTTGATAATAAATCTTGGTTGCTTTCATGCACACTCCTCCCATGTCTACTCCATCTATCACTTGAATCCTTCTTCTCAGAGATGGGATGTTTGTTACCGGAGTAAGAGCAACTTGCCAGTGGCTGTACTAGTAAGCAGAGAAAAGGACCACCCCCAGCAATCACTAACTGCCAGCAGTTCCTGGGAGGGCCAGGGTTTCATGAGACAGTTCCTATCCATGTCAATGTGGACAGGCCTGGTCCCGTTCACATCCTGTGCAGGTCCTAAGCCTGTGAGTGCAGCCGCTCTGTCATGTCTAGAACACTCATTTTGCTACAGGTCTCTCCATCCTTTCCTTTCTCTTTTCCATTGTATCCCCTGAGCCTTTAAGGGGTGTTATTTTTTTCTCCAACTTTGGGCACAGCACTCCACCATCAGTTATTCTCAGACAGTTGTCAGTCTCTTAGGTAACTCCTTCCTGCATCAGTGGGAAGTTTCTCTGGGGAAGACTGGAAGGGGCACTCACCTATGCGCATGAAGAGGAGTCTTTGGGAGGCAGCATGACAACATCACCATTCATCTAAACAACAGTAGCAGCTACTCCCCTTGGGCTTGTGACTTCCCCAGCCACAGGCTGGGTTTACAGAAGCAGGTATGGGTTCCCTCCTCAAAGAATGAGCATCAAACCAATCAGAAAGTGTCTGGTTACTCCCCTAAGAATCACAGCATTGTTTTACTGAGGGCACACCATGTCTGGCAGACCATTATTGCAACTCCTAAGATTCAGGGCAAGAGAAGACTATTGATGACTCTCCCCAGAAGCCTGCAGAGAGCCCGTCCAGGCAAGACAAAAGCTAAGCGGCAGGGAGGCCACATCCAGCTCCACAGCAGCTTGATTCTCTACATCCTGCCAAGGTGTGTGTGGCATCTTCATCAGCAGGATCTTACCATCAAGTTTTGGTGTTCAGCTTACCTTTCCCCCCTTTTAGTGTATTTCTTTAAATTTTATTTTATTTGTGTGTGCATGTGACTGAGTGTGTGTGTGTGTGTGTGTGTGTGTGTGTGCTTGTCTCTGTGTACTATATACAGGCAGGTCAGAAGAGACTAGAAGGAGGAGTTGGATCCCTTGAAACTGGAATTATAGGTGGTTATGAGCCACCCAGTGAGGGTACTGGGGACTAACTCTGGGTGCTTTAGAAAGGAGCAGATGCTCTTGTCTGCTGAACCTGTCTTTTCACTGTAGTTCTTGAGACAATGTCTCTGCCTGGGATGTGGAGCTCCCTGGGTAGTCTAGGTGGGCTAGCAAGTGAATTCAGGAGTCTTCCTGTGTCTGCCATTAGCACAGGAATTACAAGCATGACCACCTTCCTGGCTTCTCAGCTGGGGCTGCACCCACACTCAGGTTCTCACGCGTATGCGGAGAACACATCACCAACTGAACTATCTCCCCAGACCCCAAACACTCTTATATTGCAATGTCCAAAGAAAAAGAAGCTGAGGATAACAGATATATACACAAGTACACAAAGATATACAAATACAGAGACACATAGCGATATCCACAGACAAACATGTACACACATACACACACACACACACACACATTCTGCCAGTTCACTCAGTTGCTGTACAACTGAGCCAGGTTGAATATTTGAACTAACCATGGCAACCTTCACTTACCCAGTGAGCACCTGACCAAGCAGACCAAGCAGAATCTCCCCGTGAAACATGTAAGTCAGAGATCACCTCTCACCATTATGTCAGTGGCAGAACATCACATGGGTGTGTGGACTAGAAGACCTCAGAAGACACCAATGTCAGCAAAGCTCTGCTCTTGAACCAGTTCTGACAGACGGCATTGCTCTGAGTGCTATTTATTAGATAGATAGGTAGGTGGATAGATAGATAGAGAGATAGATAGATAGACAGGCAGACAGACAGACAGACAGACAGACAGACAGACAGACAGACAGATAGATAGATAGATAGATAGATAGATAGATAGATAGATAGATAGATATTGTCTATTATACAGACAATATCCAAGGACAATGTTTTCTAAATAGCTAGCTATTTCTATATTAGTTAAGCTAAGAGGTAGGGATGATGATGGTGGTGATGGTAATAATGACAGTGATAGTGATCATGGTGATGGGGATACAGGCAATGGTGGTTGTCATGGTGATGACAGTGATGATGATGGTGACAGTGATATGTTCCAAATGATTTCAAAGTGAAGGAAATCGTGGAGAACACATCTTCCAATTTACTCCTTTTAGTGATACAGAAACTGGGGCAATGGAGTGGTTTATGTTTTATTTTATCACAAAGATATGGTTCATAATAGCTTGAAGTTGTTTCCACCTGTGTTCTTTACACAGTTTCCATGTGTACTGCAGAGAGGGCCTCTTCCTCTGGAGCAATCTAAAGCTAGGTGTATTTTATGTAGCCACCTAAGCCATGGCTGGGGTAGAAGATTCAGTTGTCCAGAAGGCAGAAGTTATTGTTTGTTTGTTTTTGGGGATTTTCAGTTTCATGGGGAGGGCAACATGCTTCTGTTCCCTGGTATAACTACTCTATCTTCCAGTTCCAAGGGGCCCCTTGCCACAGGTAGGACCGTCATCACTGTGTCCAGCTACATTCACCACCTGTAAACAAGGGGACATTGAGATGCTTAAGATGTAGTGACAGTGTTTAACAGAGAAAGCTGAAATGATTGTACTAACTCCTAGGATGAGCCTGACAGGTGAATCTGGCTTCACCGTGGTCTGCCTCCTTTGCCAGCACTATCTCATGATGTCACCCAAGCAGACAATGGAAGGATGGAGCAGCTGAGCCTTTTATGGTCCTGAACAATAGGGTTTGTTTCCTCATCTACTGGTTAGTCCCTATTTCAGATAAGCTTGGTTGACATCACAGCTCTCTATTTAGCTGGAAGATAAGGAAAGGCCTGGTGTCTCCATTTGACTACTTAGAGAAATGTGATTAGAAAATAACGAATTTCTATGCCAGGTAAAACCAAGGCTACCTTTTGCACTGTTCCCCACTGCCTTCTGTTAGCAATTTGTGAAAATTATGTCTCTTAAATGCAGGTAGAACTCTCTCAATAAAAGAGACATACCATGAGCTCCATAACTGCACAAGCAAATGAGCAATAACAAAAAGCTGTTCTATTTGCTTAGATGCAGCACAGAAATAGAAGTTTCAAACAGAAGTTGGATGGTAACTTTTACAGAGATGTGAAAAGCATGAGTCCCACAAGGGCAGACTGTCCAACAGGGTGATTCATGTGATAGCTAATCTTCATCACCTTATCTGGATTTAAAGTCACCTAGGAGACAGATCTTTTGTTTTTACCAAAATGACATTTCCAGAGAAAGTTAATTTAGAGAAGAGAGCACACTCTAAAGGTGGTAGACATCACCTCATGGGCTAGGGCCCCAGGCTGAGGAAAAAGAGAAAGAGGAGATACCTGAGACCATCATCCTTCTCTGGTCCCTGGTTAGCATCAAGGAACTAGCTGCTTCTGCCTCCATGCCTTCCTGCCATTGTGGGTTTCATGTATCTGAATTGTGAGCCAAAATAAGCTCTTTTCTCCACTTAATTTTGCCAGATCAGATATTGGTAACTGTGGTGCAAAGTCATCAGTACAACAGCCTATACTGATCATGTACTCTCTAGATCAATTCCCATCTCAAGGATAAAGGGATCATCCATGTACTGGGAATACCACTTGCTAAAGACTCAGACTATGTTCATGCTTTTCTCAAAGTCACACATGGGTCAGCCAGTGCCTTGATGGTGGAAACAGATAGACGTATGTCTGTTGATCTACCTGAGTGAATCATCTCAGCTCGAGGATTGGCCAGGTTCTCAGCTGCGCCTGCCTTTATAGGCAGGTCATCTTCTTGGAACCCATGCTGCCACCACACAAATGGTTCTTCCCAGCACACTCCCTCAAATGTGTTCCCTTCTCAAAGGGAGTCTAAGCATCCCAGTCCAAAGCAATGCCTTTTTGCTTCATGTTCACACTCTGGAATTGATCATTTTTCTAGTGACTCATAATGATCACTCTTATGAATAAGATGCAGAATACTTCAAATACTGTGGGACATTTCCTGAATATAGTAATTAAGTTCACTGCTTCTCACAGTAATCCACACTTTCTACTCCAACCAGCTTTTATTTGTGTGTCTATCTGCTCAGTGCCCTCTGGTGGGGGGGGGGTGTCACAAGACACTGCTGTAGAGAGTGCTGGAAAGGAGAGAAGACAAAACTTCTGAGGGCAGAGAATGAGGGCAGTGGAAAAAGCAATACATGAACAACATGAAGATATGAGTTCTCTAGCACCCAAGTAAAAATGTCAGGGATGGTGTATCTTTGGAGATAACTGGTCAACAATCACAACCTGCTTGGCAAACTCCAAGGTCCGGTGAGAAAACTGTAGAAGATAACAATGGACTGCTTCTGAGGAATGGCCCCTGGGGTTGATCTCTGGCCTCTGCATACATATATACACATGTATGTTGCATCTGCACACACACGTGTGTATGCATATATGTACACACCTGCACATGTACACACACAAACACACTGAAAGCAGACAAACCCAAGAAACCAGGAGCACAGAGGTCTGAGTATGGCAACCAAGTATCTGCTTCATAACCACTAGTAAAAACTGCACAGACCCTGTCTTCTCTCTTTTGTGTACATTTTGGCTCATACACAAGCATGACTTGTGTTTAGCAAATAGTAGAGGAGTGTATTAATTATTTGATTAATTAATTAATGAGGAAATGAATAAATAAACAAACACACCTTTATTTTTCAATTCTATTCAGATGTGATTAGGCAAATTCCTTTTATGCTTCTGTCCTTCCCAGTTTATCCATGACATCTAGAAAAATCAAGCTGTCCCGTTTCTGAACAGGCTACACAATGCTTGTCCCCAGCGTTCTGCCCTTTGCACCTCATGCCTGAAGAGCTGGGTCACACCTTACCCCCATGCACCATATCAAAGGAATGGCTTCCAGTCTCTTGTCTTGAACTTGCTGTGCATGGACAGATTATAAAATACAGGATGTTCAACTGGAAGAAATTCGGGGAGTTTTCCAGCATGTTCCCCTAAGACTGTCTGCCCCCTAGAATTTCATCAATTATGATGGAAATATTAATGAATTGTGAATACTGAGAATGGTATTCATCTAACCTTTTGATGAGGACAGTGGCTCTGGACATGGGTCATTTGGGCCATTAAGTAAAACTTAGTGCTAAATGAGATCAAGTTAGAGACCTGGGCCCCTCATGGCCAATTAATTCTGTGCAGAAAGGACAGTTGTGGGTTTATGGTCAGCAGCTTCCCTAGTCAAAACAGTTAACTGTTCCATAGGTGTGTGATGTTGACTCCAGGGGAGAACCTGTGGGAGGTGAGGAAGTACCAGCCTTACTGTGTAGCAGCTAAAGCACAGCCTACAGCACAAGAGTGGCCATCAATGGGTCAGGAGCCATCCATAGCCACATGCTGAATGGCAGAGAAGTGTCTTCTGGGTCTGGGCCCAGACATGGTAAAAGCAGCTACAAAGGGGAGCATGCCTCCTGCCCTCTGGCTTGGTACAGCCTTTGAATTCAAAGTATTCCTAGATGCCCATGATAGAATCAGGTGGAACAATTTTGTCTTTTCTTCTAGCATTTACCAGAATCTAGTCACCTAGATTTAGGACACCTAACAGTTATTCCTTCCAATGAACTAGTCCAATCTTGAGTCTCCACTGAAGGCCCAATCCACGTCCTATGTCATCTGGGACAAACCACTCTTGGTCTTTTAAAGAAGACCATTTTGCTTAGGCTCCTGACAGCTGGGAAGGTCATCCTGATGCCCAAATCTAACTTTATGACATCAGTGATCACAATCCTTTACAGTAAGTTTGATACATAAAATACAAATTTACTAATGGTTCACTCTTTGGTTCAAAAGACCTATCCTGACACAACGTTTTGGCCATGCTTTCCTAAGCCTGGTGGTTCACCTCTTCCAAGAATATAAACCTTCCTACATGGCTCACACCGCTTGTCCTAACACACTTGCATCACTGAGGTTCACAGGGCAAGTGCACCTACAAGGAGGAACAGAGGATTTCGGGATTTCTTCTGTCTGTGTCTGTCTTCATCACATGTCAAGACACAGATCACAGTGCAGCTCACAGAAGACAAACAAGCTTTGTGATTTAACTCCTCTGGGCTCTTTCAGAGCTCTGGAAACAGTCTAATTGTGTAATGTCTCATTTACAACTTATATGTCAGTGTAGATTCTATAACTCTACTATGAGAGTTTAGATTCTATAACTCCACGATGTGTGTGCAGATTCTAGAACTAATATGTGTGTTGCAGTTCTATAACTCTCTGCTATCTCTCTCTCTCTCTCTCTCTCTCTCTCTCTCTACACACACACACACACACACACACACACACACACACACACGATCATCCAAACATTGATCATAATAAGCTTGAAGCAAACCTCCTTAACATATTTCCTCTAAGACTTTAGTATTTTAGGGTATTAGTATTAGCTAGGGAGCAGAGTGTGTTACATTTTCAGATTTCTACCTTAGAGGTTTAAGCCTTTCTGGCCAGGATGGACCCTAGGAATCAGAACTCATAACAAGTCCATCCACAAAATAGGTTTGTTATTGTCCTGACCCTCTTTTGACCAAAAATATTTTATGATTCAGAGTAATGGTATCCCTCGTTGAATACGTGTTTTATGACTAGTTTATAATAGCTGCTCAACTAATCAGGAAACACCAAAGTGAAAGTCTTTCCCTTGAATATTTTTAAATCCCAAAGCTGAAGCCAGAAACTAGCATTAAAAAAAAAAATCAAACCATAGTCACATACCGTAGATCCTTCTGGGACACACACACAAACTCTCAGACACAAATACACACACAAACACACAAACACGTGCACACACACAAATACACACACAGATTCGCACATACATAAACACAAGCATACACACATAAACACAGTTACACATAAACACGAACAGACCCACAAGAGAGAGAGACAGAGACAGAATGCAAAGATGATGGGAAAGACAGTATTTTCTGTGGTGGGCTGTGTAAGGTAATGCCCTAGACTGTGCACCCCAGGACTACCTGGAACTGAAAGGACACAACAGGAGGATGTGGCTGACAGCTGGTCTTCATCTCCCTTTCGAATTCGAATAACTTGCTGTGTCCCCACCACAGACCAAAGCTGACCTGAAGAGAAAGCCCTGCTGCCGTGTGTCGCCTGCATCTCTCTCTGCATGTCACTTTACCTGTCCTGACTCCCTGAGCACAACTTTCCAGTTACCTTGTCCTTTCAAGGAGCTCCCTGCATACAGGCCAGGCTGGATGGATGGAAAATCTGCTTTTCCTTTCCTTTCCGACAGGAACATCCCTGCTTCAATGTCCGAGAAGACCTCGTGAAGTGGTATGAGGATTTTGTGGTCCTCTCACTGTGCAGACACTATTTTCCGAGGCATTTCAAGTGGGGTTCTTTCTGCCCAGACACTCATGTTTTTCTCTCAGGCCCTGGAATAAGACAAAATATTCAGCTTTCAATAAATGTGTTTGAATGAATAAGTAATACGGGATCCTACTTTTATCTGCCTAAGCCTATAAGATATAACAGATAAAATGTAATTATCACATAAGAGTAATAAACACTCACATGGAGAAGCAAGCAGTCTTTGCTTCTAATCCAACCCCTCTCCCCCTGTGACATCACACTATGAATCTTATGTCTCTGGAATTTCCACCAGATTTTCCAGACCCAACAATACTGCTGAGAGTGAGTCCACAAGGCTCTTGTCTCATGAGGGAATCTCAGCCTCCCCCTGGGATTTTCATGTGCTGTCCTGTCTCCTAAAGAGGTGTGGTACTGTCTCGGTCCCTCTATCCTAGAACTGCCATTCCAAAGGCTGTGAAGGGGATAAGGGGCCACTGATCCCTGGCCAAGTGTTTATCCTTTATGAGATGAGAAGACCAATTACGGAATTAACTAGGATGGGAGTTTAGATTTATAAGAAAAACACTTGAGTTGCAGATAACAATAATCTTAAGCAATGAAGTTGAGACGCCGTTCTTTAGTGCTCTGAGTTGGCTGAGGGAGGTGCTGTGGACTAATTCCGCTCCTGCCTCTTTTGAGCAGGGATGACAGCTACATGCATAAACCCAACTGGCACGAGGGGCATCCAAGCCGAAATACAGGGTTTTGAGTGTAGTGGGTACTTAATAAATGAACAAACCAAAATTACTAAAGCTTCAAAAAATGCTGTCTCATAGCAATGATTCAAGCTACAGCCCTTTGCTGGACACATCTCTCAGTCTGTTTCTCAGCACCCAAGTTTAAGGACCTATTCAACTCCAGCAACTGTGTCTCTCATGAATGTGGGGACTTAGCATCATTTTCTTTGAGCTTTCACCAAATAATCATCAATTCGAAGCCCATGGTAACAGTCTGATGTAATGGGGTTTTCTTTAGAAGCAGGAGCTGGCTGGCTGAGCCGGAGAGCAGTGCCTCTCACCCACCTGCGCCCTGTTCCAGTTTCTCCACAAGCCTCTTCCCTGGGCACAGATCTTGTGTTAGCATCAAAGAGGCGGCCTTGTCCATCACACACAGCAAGCCTGAGGTCCCACACCAACTCTAGACACTGTTCATCTAGCAGAGAGGCCCTGATAAAGCACTGCCTGGATGGCCCTGTCATACTATACCAGCACACCAATACGTTTGCTAAACTGATCAATAGTAAGATTGATAAGTCTTCTGCTTGGTTAAGTTAATCTTCGTATCGATCAGCCTGGAAAACATATTGCTTTTCCCGGGCAGCCTTCCTCAGTAGCTTTGCTCCCCCACCCTGACACTGTGGTTGTCTGGTCCTATCAAGAAGAGAAATAGAACAACATTTTCTACATTAAACGCTTCCATTACATCCTGATCATCTTTGCTGGCAACAGATATCTCCTCGAGCAGAGGATTTATAGACAGTAGGTGCCTGACTAATTTTTCTGTGGGTGTTAGAATATTGATAATGATCGGGGACTTCCCAGGCTCCCACTCAGTACATGGAGTTCATATTAATAATAGTTATAAATCGGAGTGGTAAGTGCCTTTCCAATTACAGTGCCCAGAGCAAAGACCTCAGAAAATAAGAGGACAGAGCCAAAACAAGGCATGCAGAGTCTGCACCTAATGTGTTCTTGTTCTCATTTGAAACTAAATAAAGTAAAGCTAATAGAGAGAACCTCGCTGGAAAGAAAGGAGCTGGCCCCAGGTGGGGGAGATGAACGATCACCTACAGAATGGTGACAGGGGCAATGCTTCCACCAACCAGAATCACAGGAGGTGACCATGGACAGGGCAAAGTTGGTTCAACTAGAAGCATGGTGGGCTCCCTCCATGCCCCCCTTGACCTTGTGAAGTTTCAGTGACCTGTACTGAGGCTAGATTTTCTGAATAACAGCTTGCTTTTGTAAACAGCCATAGACCAGACCACAGACAAAGTTTAGAAAACATGAGGCATTGTTGTCTTGTGGAAGAAGGGGAAGATCAAGGCCTGAGTGCTGCCAGAGACAAAACATGGAAGACTTCCTGCTAGCACTGGCTGAGCACGAAGACTAGAGAGAGGCTCTTTCCCGGGTGTGAGTTGCTGAGGCACCCTGAATATCAGAAATGCTGATGGGTGGACCATTTGGTGAGGGGAAGTACCATAGTTTTCCATGTGGGAGGAGATGTATTTATGGGAGTTAAGACTTCTTTCCTAGTGACAGAACAATGCATTTCTATGAGACCTTAGAACCAGTACCCCAGCTGAGACCCCAAATTACTATGTGACTGTGTGCCTGAGACTCAAGTGGAGACAGACATGGCAGAATGCAAGTGGTCAGGACCACTGAGAAGGGAGGGCTACTCAGGCTTCCAGGTCTCAGCAACTGCTTCCAAGGGCCAAGCCCACACATACATCTTCCTGTTTCCAGGATTCTTCCTTTTAGCCAGGAACTTGGTCCTTTGCTTAGGAGCCATGGTCCTGCCATTGTTCATCATCAGGTGATTCCTGGACAACCAACAAGTTTGGCTAGCCCTCTTCCCTCTTCTCAGACATCTCTCTGTGGTACAATCCAGTTGGAGGAGGCAACCACTCAAGTGTGAAGCTTTATGACTTTAAAACCTTCAGAAAACAGTCAACCAACAAGCAGCCCTCCTGGACTCTGCCCTCCATGCTCTACTTCTGCCTAGTGAGTGAGGTCTCTCATTACATTCCTCCAGTACTTAACATTTTCCACCACAGCCCCCCCACCACCACCATGGGATGCAACGGCAGCTAGAAACTTGTTGATGTGAGCCAACACAAGCATGGAGACCATAGGCTGTGTGTCTGTCTGACTTTTCCCTGACTGCCTCACCAGCCACAAAAGGTAGTCAGTAAATTTTTGTTGAATAATGTTTAAATAAAGACAAGACACTGGGGGAATGTCCTTGAAGGAGACTGTTGGAGCCCAGCTTTGCCTCCCTCTACTTCTGCTTCGTGGTAGAGACATTAATGGCCTTCCTCTGCCAGACTCTCCTCCACAATGTGCTGGCTCACCACTGACTGAAACCAACAAGGCTAACTGAACTTTAGCCTCAGACACTGTGCCAGAGAAACCTCTGCTCCTCGTGTTTGTCTTTGGTTAGACTCTCTCATTGCAATGGATGTTATTAGGGGACTGCTATGGCGCAGAGCTCACCTTCCAGTTTTGCACTTGAGCTGCACTGCTTGGTTTCCGCTATAGCAGGGACCTGCAGAAAACACATCTTCCCATGGGCTACAGGAGTAACTGAACCTGAACTTACAGAGCTTAAGCCCCTGGGAAAGGTGGTGGGTAAACCAGAGGCAACACCTGAGTCCTTACCATAGCCAGGAAGAGTCATGCAAAATCTTAATTAGTTTTTTGATACTCCATCTCCAGACAGTAGTTCTGTGGTCAGCAGCCCAGAGCAGTGAGAACACAGCAGGCAAACCATGTCAGGAAGGTTCCAAAACAACCCAGCCTTAGTTTCTCTGCGGGCTTCATCTCAGCCTGTAAGATATCACAACATGACTCATAACCCCATGAGGATCTTTGGTGATAAATTTTGTCTAAATCAAAGTCCTCACTCTGCTCTGTAAGTGGGAAATGTAGAATCCAGAGATTCGGATGAAGCCCAAAAATGATCATTTGGTTCTGGGTTGTTGTGGATTCCAGTAAGTCAAAAACAAAACAAACAAACAAACAAACAACAACAAGAGAAAAAAAACTTCATGCAATCATGTCACTGTTTGGGGACCAAGATGTGCCACTCTGTGTAATAAACATGGAGACATGGGGTTGTTAGCACCCTCATCCCAGAAACAGCCAAGCCTACTTTCCATACAGACATCTTCTTCCTTCTTCACTGAACATTAGCAATTTCTTTCTCACCAGGACAGGAGCAGCTAATAGAACAAGCTTTTCCACCACCGACCCAGAATGAAAATCATAGCAAAGCATCCATGAGAGTCAAGATCAGACTCACCATCACCAGCATGGCATCAGATACGAGTCCCTCCAGGGAGCTGGGGATTCAGATGCAACTCAGAGTAGAACTGACCAGACCCCTGTGTCTGACAGATGTGAATAAGCTCGGTGCAGTAGAATGAGTTATTTCAAGCTCTACCCATGAATACTCAATTCCTGCAACTCTTTTTGAGTGACTGGCAAGTCCCCATATCCCTTTTATTTTTGCAAGATAACTGAAGTTTCTTCACTTTTTGGTAGGAACAAAAACCTTTTGTTGGCACTCTGGGAAATCCTTCCACATGGCATTGGCAGCTGAGAGCCAAGCATCATCCTTTCTACTTATCTTCTGTGGAATATTAACACTTTATTTTGCATCTGAGAGATCCCTGGTGGACCAAATGTGGGGAAGAAATTAAAAATGAAAAAAAAATTCTTTCTCCCATCAAGAGAATAAGATTTCTGACTGCTTCCAGGGAGACAGTGGATACAATCCTCTCATTTCACCTTCAGATAAATTCATACTTCAAGCAAAACCATTTTCCTTTGAAAGAGCTGTTATGCAGACACATACCAAAATCACTCAAAAGAGGTGTTTTGCCTCAGCATAATGTGAGGTGTTCAATGTATTCTGACAGTTGTCAACAACCTGGACTTGCTCCTTTCATTCTCTCTCTCTGTCTCTCTCTCTTTCTCTCTCTCTCTGTTTCTCTGTGTGTCTCTCTATTTCTCTCTCTCTCTCTCTCTCTCTCTCTCTCTCCCTCTCTCTCTCTCTCTCTCTCTCTCTCACACACACACACACACACACACACACACACACACACACAAATTCCTTTATTTGTGTGCAGGACCCTATGTAATGGAAGTTTTGGTTTCCTTAAAAATGCAGTTATGTTATACAAGCATGTTTTTGTTACAATCCCAAGGGTGAGATTTCAGTTTGTCCACAGCTAATAATTGCCTAGTACAGGGGTGTGTTCTTTGCCAGCTGGAGTTAGTTGAATTCTGAGAACTTTGAGGGGTATAAATATGGTAGCCCAGAGGAAGACGGTGTGGTGGCTTGGTTGGAGGAGGCAGAGGAGAACTGCTTGCTGCATTTGCTGGTTTGAGGGTTTGCTGGTTACCTGGATGTCTGGATATCCTGATGATGTATAGCCCCCCAAAAGAATAAGAAGACCCTACCCATCTGTAAAGAGGTCTACATCCCCTTTTCCTTCCAACCTTCTTTTTCCTCTACCTGAAGTTGGGGATTCTTAGGGAGGTATAAGCTTTAAGGAACCCACAAAGAAAGTAGTGTTTGGAAAAACTAGCACCTACACACCTGCATATCTGTGCACTTGCAGGTGGAGGCCAGAGGTCAATGGCTTCCTCATTTTCTTTGTATTCCTGTCTTCCTTTGTATTGTTTAACCTGGGGTCTTTCATTGAAACCAGAGCTCAGTATTTGACTAGAACAGCTAGCCATCAAGGTTCAGGGTCCCATTTATCTTTACCTCCCCAGTGTTGAAACTATAGACATGCTGGAAATTCTAACCCATGTCATCAGGCACTTTTCTCATTTGGATTTTTGCTGGGCCCTCTCTCTGAGCATCTTCCTATATAGACATGGGACACATGTGCTTAGTTGCTATCTGTGCTGGGGTGAGTCACTCCCAGGCAGCACCAGTTTTTCACACCCTCATCTGTGTACCTGGAAACATTGGAGAGAATTGAGTGATCATTCTTGGTTCAGGAGACATGTAGCAGATAGAAACCAAGGAGTCTGCAATGTCAAGACATTGAATCAGCTAGCCCCAGTGTCTGTACAACAGGGGCTGGGGGTCAGATGTCCTGAATTAAATGACCATGAAGAATGATTCCCAAACATTCAACTTGATTCAAATCATAGTTTCTAAGCTAATGTGTACTCTAAGACATATAATGAATGTCATGTTTTTTCACCGAATATGCTGTATTTTAACTTTCTCTCACATGACATCTCTGCATGCCCAGTCTTTAAGGGGAACATCTCCGATCAAGGTGATGAAGTAGACCAGAACCAAAGCTAAGAGGAAATTGCTGCAGGCTATTCAACAAGAAACGGTAATGTGAAATGGCCTGGAAAAAAACTCGTAGAAAGCTTAGAATGATAGACAAGTTTAAGGAGACAAAGTCTGGAAACAGTGATCTTATATTAATTTTCTCACTGCTGTGACACCATACTAGTGAAGGTCACTTGAGAGTTTTATTGAGGACATGGTCCATCGTGACAAAGAAAGCATGTGTGATGATTAGTTTTTGTCAATGACACAAGCTGGAGTTATCTGGGGAGAGCAAACCTCATTTGAAGAATTGCCTCCATCAGTACCATTTGTGGCTTATGAGGCATATTCATGATTAATGATTGATGGAGGAGGGCTCAACCTGAGGTGGATGGTTCCTTCCCTGAACCATGAGATGGCCTGGGTTATATAAGAAAGCAAGCTGAACATACAATAGGAACAAGGCATTAAATGTAACCCTCTATGGTTCTAGCCATTTCAAGCTCCACCTAATATCCCTCAAGACCAACAGTGACCAGTGCACATAAGCAAAATAACACCTTCCCCCCAGGCCCACGACAGTTTTTTTGTTTTGTTTTTGTTTAGTTTGGGGGGGTCAGGGGGTTTGTCAGCTGATCACGTGACATCTGGAATCAGGAAGCAGAGAGACTTGGGGCTAGTGCTCAGCTCACTCTCTCCTTTCCATCTATCCAGGACCGCAGACCAGAATCTGGTGCCATCTATCATCAGAGAGGGTCCTTCTCCTCCAGCAGTCTTCACACACCTGCCAAGAGGTTATCTCCTGGGTGATTCCAAATCCAGGCACTTTTGACAGTGAATTTTATTCATCCACCACAGCTCTTCAGACATAGCACAGTGCACAACAAAAGATTACTCTCCAGCTTGTCCAGTAGAGCAAAGCTCAAGGGGAAAGGATCTGGCTATGCTGCTGCTAACAGGAAAAATAGAAAGACAGAAAGACTGGCTTTACGGTAACTCATTACACTAGTTTGCCACTGGGCTACCAGACACAGACCACATGGCTGCCGCACTGCCCAGTTGCAAGGAGGCCTGAAGACTGCCCTCTTCTGTAGACTGCCCTCTCCTGAAGACTGCCCTCTCCTGAAGACTGCCCTCTCCTGTAGACTGCCCTCTCCTGAAGACTGCCCTCTCCTGAAGACTGCCCTCTCCTGTAGACTGCCCTCTCCTGAAGACTGCCCTCTCCTGGAGACTGCCCTCTCCTGGAGACTGCCCTCTCCTGGAGACTGCCCTTCTCAGGGTCAGGTAGTGTGGTGCTTGGGGGAAGAATGACTGAAAGTGGTTTAATGACCTGCACCTCATCACAGGCTATTTCCTGGATTCAGAAGAACTCTTTCCTCTCTTCTGAACGACTGGATGACAATTTCCACACACTTTCAGACCCCAGACCTTGCAGTCTCACACAGAGACCTGGCTTCCCATCATGATCTTCCATACAGGAACTGAAATAACATAGCCTCTGCCTCCTTCCAGACTATAGTGGAGCCGTATCCTGGCTGGATATGCCATGGTCTCTCAGCTCACAAAGGCCACTGCAGGCTCTTGCTGAGGTCACCTAAGGGAGGACATCTCCTCATGTGGCTCAACATGATTCAGCCTCCTTCCCATCACCCTGTGCCATCACCCTATAGTATGTTAATACAGGACTTCTTCCCCAGTACTGTCTAAGAAACAGGGTTGGAACCTGCAGTTACACAGGCAATGGCAGGGTAGGAAACAATATCAGTAAATTAGATGGTGACTTCTAGCAGCAGGGCCAGGTGGCTAACACCCATGGCAGTCAGGAAGTCTGCCTCAGTGGCTCTGAAGCCTTTCTCCCTCTGCAGCACCAATGGATACAATGACTTAGGGGTCTGCCTTTGTGCTGCACAGTGACCTGTGCATCCTCCTGCCTGACCAAGGCCAAGGTGCTAGCCTATACTCTCTAAAGTGTCTGATTCTTCACATGGAAGCATTATCCCAACACTCTGTTTCCTTGGTGTGTGGCACTTGGGAAGTCAAGGTAAGCTCTTTGCGTTCAACAAGTGTCTTTGTTCACTCTCCTAAAAACATGTTTATTTTTATTACTTTTAAACGTGTGTGTGTGTGTGTGTGTGTGTGTGTGTGTGCGCGCGCACTTATGGTTGCATGTATGTGCACATGAATACAGCTCCTCACAGGGGAAAGAGGAATCAGATTCCCCTAGAGGTACAGGCAGTTGTAAGCTATCTGATATGTGTGCTGGGAATTGAACTTGGTTCTCTGGGAAAGCAGCACACACTCTTAATCTCTGAGCCATCTCTCCAGCCCTTTCTCTTACTTTTAGCCCCAGGGACATATAAATTAACTTGTGCGTTTTACAATTTGTAGCTTGCATCAGAGCCAAAGAAACATAAGTATTTATAAATAATAGACCAATAGAAAATTATATTTCAAATATAATTATACAAGAATAACCAACTACAGCCATTCTTAAGACATGAGTAAGTTTGCAAACCTCCTCTAATCCCCAGGTGAACTCAGGGTATTCACTCCACAGATACAGTCTTACTTTACAAATTAGAATAACAGATCCCACTACCTGCTGAGGGTATTCTGCGAACCGCCTCTTTGTCCATCTCATAATAGTATGTGCTTCTATTAAAAGTGTATGGAAAAAGTCCTCCATAAGTCTCATTCACAGAAAACCGAGAGAGCAGTAAGGATGCAGTTCACAGTATTGTGAATCTGTTGTGCATGTTGGCTGCAACACAACAAATGCATTATCATATTGATTGGCATGGGCTAATTAACAGACAGCACTATAGGAATAATACTATCATAATAAATGAAACTGAAGTCAAACCAAGAGACTTTGGCAATGAGTTGTTTGGTAATTATGATTCTTTCTGAACATAATGGACAATGTTCAGAAGCTATTTCTAATTTATGATACTGTTGTGATTTATAGTTGGGTCTGGCAATAAATCCAAGGCAAGTGTGTAAACTGTAAAATCTTGCTACAATATGGTGTCCTTATTACATTAAAAGGCTATGAAAATAAATTGTGTAACTTCTTAGAAAAAGTAATTAGGTGAAGCATGGCATATAGCCTAATGAATTATACATAAATAATGAGATATTGAAAATTAAAAAATAACTGCATCATCTTTACCATTCCCACTGAGTAAAATTGAAATTATAAATCACCTTTCAGTAGACTGAATGAAAATCCTTTTACCTAAGTTGGATGCTGGTAGTTTCCCACCTCTGTCCTTTCACAGTGTGGCTGGCATTCAGAAGGCGAACAGTTCATGTAGGGTAAATACATATGTGGATTTTTCAGCCTGATAATGATGATGCTTTCACTCTAGAGACTGCGCAGTTTGAGGGCGAAGGAGATGAAGGTCATTTGAGATCAGGAGAACAAGATCACAAACTGTTCAGTAAGAGCCCTCACAAAGAATAAGGGAGCTAAGTGCTGCTCCCATGTGAGAAGACACTCTCATTTTGGCTGTAGCTGCCTCCATCTGTATGATGTGAAGTATATGGCCAATGATGATGTAAACAATGTTCCTTCACCCTCAAGACCCCTCTGATCTACAGACCACGAGTGAATACTAGACAGGCCCATTTTATCTACCTTGTGGTTCAAACTTGGTGCATGCAGGAAGTTCTCCACACACAGGTTGCTCCTCTCACACAGACAGCTTCCTTTGTGTCTGTCAACCTGTGCTTCTCCCCTCATTCCAAAAGAGACACGGCATTGTGTGTCTCCTTGTCCTAAGACATTTCACCAAACTCGCCATCACCAGTAAGTCATATGCAGACTTCTCTTCACTGGTGCCTTTCTCAGCACTCAGACCAAACTTGATGATTCACTTGGTTGTTGACTTGACACATCTCAGAAAAAGAACCTCAACTGATGGATGGCCTCCTTTAGATTGGACTGTGGGCATATCTGTGGACTAACTTCTTGATGAATCATTGATGTGGGAAGGCCCAGTCCACTGGGGGCAATGCCACTCCTGGGTGGGTCATCCTGAATTGTAATTTAGAAGCAAGTTGAGCAAGCTAGAGGAAACAAGCTTGTACCCAGAGCTACTGCCTTGATTTCCGTACATGATGGACTGAAGGCTATAAGCCAAATAAATCTTTTTCTTTTTGGGTTGCCTTTGGTTATGGTATTTATAACAGCAACTAGAGCAGAGATTTGTTCAAAAGAGTGACATATTGCCATGTCAGATCTGACCATGTTGTTTTAGGGAGAATTATGGAGCATTGGGGGGGGTGAGTTAAAAAATAATGGGCCATTTACTTCTCAAAGTCTAATTGTCTGTTACATGAGTTTTGGAGATAGAGATATTCAGAAAAGTACAGAGCATAGAATCATGTCATGTGCAATTCCAGACTGACAAAACTCTGTCAGGGCATTGATGTTTTGAATTAAGAAAGAACTGAGAGGAGTAGATGGAAGAGTCATTGTAATCAGGATCTAGTGTATGAGAAAAGAATCTGTTTTCAATAAAATGATGGGGACCTGTTATTTTCATACTCCAGTGGAAAACTACATATCCAAGACTATATAGGCAACCCAGACTGGGCTTGATGACAAAAACAAAGAAAAGAAAAATGCATATTTTAAAATAAAAACTAGTATGGGGAAAGAGACACTTTCTCAGCAGTAAAGAGGTTCATTTAGCCTAGGACTTGAACCTTCTAACAAACGCAGCTAAAATCAGAGCTTCAAACATAGAGCAAACTCTGGTAGAATATGCAACTGAGGATTCAAAAGCTGTGAATTTCAACCTACTACAGCACACTTAGAGAGGCTTAGCAAGGACATGGAGCCTAACAAAAAAGAAACTCAGCAAACTGTTGAATGTGTTCTGCACATGACCAGGCAAGAGCAACACAATAAGGTAGATTGTGTGTTTGGAAAAACCCAGTAACTTTAGGATAACTTAATGTGTGTGTGTGTTCTCTGAAAACAAAATAAGACAAAAGCTAAAACAACTCAAAGGAACTGAAGAAAACCACAAATGTTTGGGAATTAATACACAACAGAAAAAAACAGGGGTTCTAAAATAAAACACAGGAAAAAAGTTAATTTAAGTTGACCACTTTATCTGGAGCTAAAGCAATAAACAAAAGTTTTCACATTTAACAAAATAAAAGAAAGACAATGTATGGAAAAATGAGTTTTAAATGAATCCACAGTGTTGATACAATGTATGAAGTAATCATGAGAAGGATGTGTACTGTAGAGCTACGCACTGTCATTAAAGTTTTGACAAAGGTGCTCAGGTACTTCAATGTAGGAATATTCTCTTTAACTGATTGTCATTGGGAACTTGGAAAACGAGCTTCTGGAATGAACATAATTTTCTCATATAGCTCACTAGAAAAATTGACTGGAAACTGTACTAAAATCTAAGGGCTAGAGCTATAAAATTTATAAAAGAAAAACATGATTATGATTTAAGCTAAGAAAGTATAGGCTATAAGAGAAGAAATTAAGAGAATTAATAAAGATGACATTAAGAAAATAAAAGGGGCCTGGAGAGATGGCTTGATAGTTAAGAGCACTGACTGTTTTTCTAGAGGACTTTTGTTCAATTCTCAGTAACTATATGGCAGCTCACAACTGTCTGTAACTGCAGTTCCAGAAGATCCAGCTCCCTAACACACGCAGGGGAAATATCAATTTACAAAATAAAAATAAATACATTATTTAAAGAAAATGAAAAGAAAAAAAAAACATAAAGTAGAAAATTAGTAAAATATATCTCACAGAAAACTTATATTGAGATTGCTTTTAAAGCTGTCACATCACAGTAAAATGTGTAATTTGATTTTTTCCCTAAAGAACAGAAGATTTGAATAATTTCTGCATTAAAAATACATTACCAATAATAAGTGCATGAGTCATCAGTTATTAGGCAAAATTAGATTTAAACCATAAAGAGAAAGCTCTCCCCACTCATTGCAAGATTTTTTGTTATTGTTTTTGATTTGTTTTGTCTCCCACCTCCCCACTGGGTATTGGTGAAGACTGAGTGCAGCTATGATGTTAAAATTTTTTATTTGAAAAAAAAGATAGGAGAGCTATTTAAAAAAAAAAAACTGTTCTGTCATTTTCTCTTCTTTCTCCTCCTTCCTTATAAAAGTTAATATTCTTTCCCAAAGACCAGTCAAATCATGTTTACATATTTATGTATGAAAACTAACAGCACATATTAAGAAAAAATATTCATAAATACTTAGCAGTTTTATTCATTATGCTCATGGGCAAAACAAAAAAACAAAAAACAGTCCAATGTTGCTATTGGCAAATGGAAGAACAAATTGTGGCCACATACACAGTTGTATGAAGATTGAAGCTCCATTGTGCCCCATGAGAAAGCATCCCAAGAACTGTTACACTGAGAACACCTATATCAGTGCCTCTCAGAGGATGTCTTAAAAATATGAGATTACTCAAAATAGGTAAAGGGCATTAAGTAGAATAAAACAGTTCTGTGTCATAATTTCACTTGCAATGTCTGAGTTTTATTGGTTTTTTTAATGTTTCACAAAGCTGACTTAGATTTTTAAAAAGGTCATTTAAGCTTTCCTTTAAAAAACATATTGAGTTAAAATATATTTATAGCAGACACAATGATGGGGAGGAATGTGTGGAGAGAGAGAGAAACAGAGAGCAAAAGAGAGAGAGATTTCCCCCTGATGAAAAATGCCTGGTGTTGCCAAAAACATAGAGTAAAAAGGCAAAGTATGGTAAATATTAAGGTATGTAAAAGAATAACAGTTGAAATAAATAGGACATGGGTTAATGAAATTAAACTCTAGAAGGGTCTCACCTTAGTCTAGACTCCATAAAAGCAGAAAACTAATTCAAGGTGATTTAATGAGATATCCAGGGCACCCCTGTAAAAATCAACATAAGACTGTAAAACTGCAAAGTAACAAAGGAAGGTCAACAGACACTGGTGTTGATGACTCCAAAGCCATGAGTGAGGAACAAAGTTGCAAGTGCACAAACAGGGACCACAACACAGCGACATGAGAGGTCTGGTTCCAGCTATGTCAATGATTTTTTTTAATGTTACTATATTAAATCACTTGCTTAGATGAGGTGGTACGTATTTGCAATCCTAACAGGTCAAAGGATGAAGAAGAGGATTCAGAGTACATGGCCAAGCCAAGCTACATAGTGAGATCACATCTGAAAACACCAGAATTGACAGAAACCAAGCCATTGCTATCTGAGTGAAGAGAAGCAAGAAGACAGATGTTCATTACAAAATACATTGAACACAAACAAGGGTCCAGACCCGGAAAACAGAAACCACATCCCACAGAAACCGTTAGGCTAAGCAAATAGATGCTGTGGCACAGAGGCCAGATACATTGGTGTGAGAAGTGCATTGCCACTAAGATGAACTGATGGACTTCAAGTTGGCTGTGGGTCAGCTCAACAGAGACACGGTAGTCTTGAAGCCCCATACACACCAAAGCATCGTTTACTCAATGCAAAAAATAATGGAAGGAAAAAAAATACAATGCAAACCTACTGTTTTTATTTTATTCTACTTCTCTAATTAATTGATACAAGGAGAAAAACCCTGCTCAAGGGAGAATTGAACAACACAGAAAGCCTGTCCAACAAATGTGCCCTTTTCAGAGCACATTGAAGGATTTCAAGACTAGCCACAAAAAAACAATGCATTTCAAGGAGTCAAAATAAGTCCTGTTTATGAAAGCCATAGATATAAACTAGAAATCAATGATTAAAAAAAACACAAGGAAGCCTACAATTCTTTAGATTTGCAGTACAATCTTCTACCCAACCAACATGTAAAAAATAAAATCATTAAGATAAATGTAAATATTGTGAACTGACATGTGTTGACTGTCGTGCACACGTTTTCCAATCTCTTATGTCTGGGCATGGATATACACACCTGTAGTACTAGCCCTTGAAGAGTAGATATAGGAAGACTGCAAGTTTTTCAAAATTAATTAATTAATTAATTAAAGTTCATTCACTTTGTATCCCCGCTGTAGCCCTCTCCCCCATCCCCTCCCAATCCAACCCTCCCTCCCTCTTCTTCTCCTATGCTCCTTTCCCAGTCCAATGATAGGGGAAGTCCTCCTCCCCTGCCATCTGACCCTAGTCTATCAGGTCTCATCAGGACTGGCTTCTTTGTCTTCCTCTGTGTACTGTTAAGGCTGCTCCTCCCTCAGGTGGAGGTGATTAGAGTCAGCCCATGAGTTCATGTCAGAAATGGTCCCTGTTCCTATTCTTGGGGAACCCTCTTGGATACTGAGCTGCCATGGGCTACTTCTGTGCAGGGGTTCTAAGTTATCTTCATGTATGGTCCTTCTATGGAGTATCAGTCTCAGAAAAGACCCCTGTGTCCAGATTTTTTGGTTCTGTTGCTCTCCTTGTGGAGCTTCTCTTCCCTCCAGGTCTTTCTATCTCCCACTTCTTTCATAAGATTCCCTGTGCTCTGAAAAAAAATTGGCTATGAATATCATGTTTTGGCACCCTACTGGGTACAGTCTTTCAGAGGCCTTCTGTGGTAGGCTCCTGTCCTGTTCCCTGTTTTCTGCCTCTCCTGATGTCCACCTTGTTTGCCTTTCTGAATGAAGATTGAGCATCTTACCAGGGTCTTCCTTCTTGATTAGCTTCCTTAGGTGTATAGATTTTAGTATGATTATCCTATATTATATGTCTAGTATCCACTTATAAGTGAGTATATTCCATGTGTGTCTTTCTGTTTCTGGGATACCTCACTCAGGATGATCATTTCTAGATCCTACCATTTGCCTGCAAATTTCATGATAGACAGAAACAAATCAGGTAACCCAATTAAAAAATAGGGTACAGAGCTAAACAGAGAATTCTCAATAGAGGAACATCGAATGGCAGAGAAACACTTAAAGAAATGTTCAACATCCTTAGTCATCAGGGAAATGCAAATCAAAACGAAGCTGAGATTTCACCTTATACCCATCAGAATGGCTAAGATCAAAAACTCAAGTGACAACACATGCTGGAGAGGTTATGGAGAGAGAGGAACCCTACTTCATTGCTGGTGGGAGTGTAAACTTGTACAACCACTATGGAAAGAAATCTGGCACTTTCTCAGACAATTAGGAATAGTGCTACCTCGAGATGCAGCTATACCACTCCTAGGTATATATACAAAAGATGCTCAAGTACACAACAAGGACATTTGTTCAACCATGTTCATAGCAGCTTTATTTGTAATAGCCAGAAGCTGGAAACAACCCAGATGTCCATAAGTTAAGGAATGGGTACAGAAATTGTGGTACATTTACACAATGGAATACTACTCAGAAATTAAAGACTGAAAGTTTAAAGCCAGCTTCGATTGTAGAGCTTGGGGATACTTCAGGGTACATGAAACCTGACTCAACATCCTCTCTAACTAAAAATGCACCTCCTTGGATGTGTGAACCTGACAGTCAGTAGTTCACTTGTCCCCATCTCAGGGTTAAAGTGGGAACAATCTTTGGGCAGTGAAGACTCTTGGGCCATCTGAGCTCCAGCAAGTCGCCCTGGACAACAATGAAGCTTCTGTGAATGTCACTCAGGCTGGGTGGGTTTTTCAGTGTTGCACCTGACCCTGGGAGTGACCCCTGGAGAGCTCTACTTATTTGGGATCATTTATTAAGTGTTGTTTTTGCTTTGGAGTCCTGGATCTGTCACAAGCTTTAGCTCTGACTTGCTAAGACATCCAGAGAAGTCTTTCTGGGCAGCTCCCCAGCAAGCTGGGACCAAAGCCTGGCTTTAAGGGGAACATGGCTCACTGAGCTTCTATTCAGACAGATCAGGAGGTCCAGGACCTGAAGACCCACAGAACCTGCCAACATCTGCTAAGCAGGTAGGGTTAAAGCTGAACCCCATGAGCAAATTGTAGCTCAGAGAATGGCACACTGCAGGACACAGCAGGGCACAGCTGAGCTGTGTGCTCAGGTGAGGCAACTTCCTGCAGGGAACAGCCATGCTGTCCAAGGAGCTGCAGAACCCATGCTTAGCTCTTCAAGCCAGCCTGCACTTTATGTATAGGGCAGATTTTTTGCAAAACTCAAAGCATAGGCTCAGGGGTTGATTTCTGAACAACTTTGTGATAGGACAAATGGCACAGAGCTTTTGAATCCAATCCATTTCATCTGTTCAATGATAAACAGTGTGGGTCCAGGCAGGGCAAGCACATCCACCTCATTCACGGGCAAGTTGCAGCTGGCCCAGCTTCCCATAGCAGGAACACCAGACCCTACTCCACTTGAAGATCTTGAAGCTAAAATCAATAGATAGGTGACTGGGAAACACGGAGCATGACAGACAGGAAAGGAATCTGGGATTTGTGGCTAGACGGTGTGCATGGCTGGCTGCAATACCAATAGCCTCTTGCTCAGTAAATAACTTGTACCTTTCTTGCCAGCACCAAGCCAGGATAGATCTCTGACACTGCCTGTGTTTCTTGCCATTCAGAAATGGGTGTGTGTGGCTCATGCTGTTTTTCTGGTGACCCTATTTTCTTACTTTTTTCTGTGGGCCCCATTCTTGGTTCCCCATTCTTGTCCCTTGCTGTCCTTGTCCATGCGCCCACCCTGCACTCTCTCCTTATTACATGTACTTGTCCCTTGCCTCTTTTGCTGGCACTCATTACCCTGCCCCATTAGCATGAAGGCTTTTTACAGAGAATGGAATTCTGGGTGTTCTGCAGCAAGGACCAACCACTTACACTCTGCTTCCTACCCTCTCCCAAAGGCTCCCCTATCTGCTTCTTTCTATCTCTGTGTTTTTTTTTTTTTTTTTTTTTTTCTGTGTCTCTGTCCCCCACCTCCTCGGATGACTGAGCCTTTGCTCCTCTGTCTCATTCATGGGACCTCCAGTCCCGGATCGATGGGGTGGTGGGGGAGGAGGGGAAGGCCTGTGAAGCTGAAGCCCTCAGTGGCTGGAGCACTTAAGAGGGAGACTGTGTAATTAAGTGGAGATCGGCCCGCCAGCCCCCTGGGCACTGGGCAGCAGCAGCAAGAGGAAGCCCCCTCATTACTCAGTGAAGAGCGCCATGATTGGCCGCTCTGGTCAGGCCTCTGGTGGCCCCTTTGTTACCAGGGAGGAAGGAGTGCACTTTCTGCTAGCTGTCTTTGCCAAATGTTATCGTTTTAAAAGCCGTGAACGAGGGGGAGTGGGGCCTAGGGGTATACACAGGCCCATATGCTGGGGACAGGGCGACAAGTGTAATACTGCACTATTAGGCTGACACAGGAGCTCACTTCTGCCCCGAACACGAGACAGCTTGAAAGGATTATGCAGGACAGGCTGTCACACAATGAAATTTTCAGAAATCTGTTAACCCCAGCTCACACCCAGTGAATATTTTATCACCCCACATGGAGAAAGGAAGGTATATTTATTAACCGTGGGAAGACACAGCCAAGAGACCGGGCACATGAAAGCAAGGAAGACCCTGGATCCTTAGCATGCAGTTGGGACAAGCATAGGCAGGGGGTTATTGAGCCATGGAGAGGGGAGGGGCTGGGTTCACTAGGACTCCCAGAAAGATGACATGAGGAGAGAGACTGCAGAGGACACAAGGCAGAGGGGATCTGGCCAGGGCTGAATGAAAGGAAGCAGTGTGACTGCTGGCCCAGGGCAGATCACTGCCATGACAGTCACCATCAAAACTAGCACTGAAGCCACCCAGACCTCCAGAGATAGGAGGAAGAGGCTAAGGGTTAGATTTCCACTAGAAATGTTTTAACTGAGACCTCATTGAACATGCTGGACTTTAGGGGCTTTTACTTACAACACAGGGGAAGACTGTTTTCATTTTAGAGGGGAAATGAAGCAAAGCATAGGCTGGAGAAGCCAGAACTACCTGTATGTGACAACTAGGAAGGTCTCACCACGCATAGAGAACACAGAAAACATGGGGCAGGATTGGTGGGACCTTTGCCACAAGTCTATGTAGGTGACCTGGGTTGGGCATCATACTGGGGACATGGGGGCATTTTCCAAGTTCATCTAGGGGAAAGGACTGCAGGAGCTTGCAGACTATGCAGCTTCTGGGAACAGGAAAGGAACCCACGGCCCATGGCCCATGGCCCATGGCCCACGGCCCAGAGCCCTGATGGTGGGTACTGCCTCATCTGCCACCACGAGAGAGGGAGGCTTTCTCCATGGCCACCTGGATCCACAGGGACCCTTATGTGACTCACACCTACTCCTAGTTCTTTTCTGCACCATCAGGAAACTGAGTCAGTGACAATGGCAGATCCCAGATGTCCTCTTGTCTAGATCTTCTCAAAGGTATCCAGCAGTCTCTCTAAGTCTGGATTCACTGGGCCACCCTTGATGGGTGAAGTAATAAAGTAATATCTTCCCAGCAAACCTGCACGCCATTTTAAAGTGGCAGACTTGTGAACTTTTAATAAATAAAGTGGACACCGGATATAGAGGGTCAGAAAACATGTAATGCATGTGAAAACAGCATAGCATAGTCACACACACACACACACACACACACACACACACACACACAAATGAAAGCACAGCTCCTGGGCTTTTCTGCAAATTGCCCAGATTACTGAGATAACGTTTGCCCAACAATGTCACAGGGTCACAGAAAAAACCAACACAATATGCTTCTCCAAACCCAGCCCATCTGAACGCCTGAGCTCGGGTGTAAGCAGAGCCCAGGGGGTGAACGACAGAACAAAAGCACCCTCCGCTAATTGACTGAAAAATTAGCCGGGTCGCCCCATGGGAGGCACAGGAGGCTGCAGCAGATGGAGGCTGCTGGCCCAGCCGCTCAAAGGCTCCCTGAAATCTGCTGTGGATCTTCTGCAGTTATGGGTCAGAGCACTCCTCTTGTTAGACAGAACACCAGAAAGTCAGGGCGGCGGACACTTTTCCCATGCCCAAGCTCTTAGAAAGACTGTCCACACACTGGAGGTTCCTGTCTGAGCTTTGGGTGATTTATATGTTTTTATACACTTGGCCTCTGGCCCAGACAGATGCTTTCTATCATTCTGGTGATCTGAATTAATCCTTATTGTTTTCTCTTGTTCACTAGCTGTGGGTTTGGGGTCCTTGATCAACACAAGTGGAGTTGAACTGCTCAGTTTATGTCTCAGGTCGAAAGGACTGTTTGTGTCACATGCTCTCAGGGGCACACAGGTATGACAACCAAAGTTGCCCCTCTAAAGGCCACTTGACCAACAAAAGCTAGGATGGTTATCCCTCTAGTGAGAAATGAAAACCTGTGGCTTAGAGCATTGGAATCCACTGACTTGGCTAGATTAGCTATAGCAACTGTGGGGATCCCTCTGTTTCTACCGCTATGGAACTAGGGCACACTGCCATGCCCAGCTGGACTTCGGAGGATCTCACTGCCTCACGCGTTTGTGGAAAGCACTTGACTGAGCAATTCTCCAATCCTGTCCTTTGTCTTCTACCATAATAAACACCAGTAAAGTGAAAATATTGTTCTGTTATCATATGTTTAATAACAAACTGTTATTTGTTATTAAAACAAATAACAGTACTCTGCAGGTTTCCTTTCTTATATACTTCTCAGACATCAAAATACAACTCCATTTTTCTTGGTATTGAGTTTTGTTAAAACATATTTGGGCTCACTGTTGGAGAGACTGCTCAGCTCTCAAAGGCATCCACTGCTTTTCCAGAGGGCCCAGGTTTATTTCCCAGCAAACCATGGTGGCTCATATCTACCAATAACTCCAGTTCCAGGAGATCTTCTGGCCTCCTAGGGTACTAGGCACACAGTGGTACAAAGACATGCATACAGGTAAAAGTCATGTGCACAGAATTTCTTAGAGTAATAATTTAAAATACTGACGATTGAGTTACTATATCAGATTCAACACCTCACTTTGCATGAGTGTCTTTGTGATCTTTTCCTGTTGGAGCTCTGTGGAGAACACCTTCCTTCCTTTCTGCAGCATCCCTAATGTCCCTCTTATGGTATGAACCAAGGAACATCCAAAAGGGAACGTGGGATATTGGGCCAGCTTGTGCCCTTTATGTTGTTACTTATTTCTGTGCGATGTTTAAGGTGCATTCTGTGGACAACTGTGCAACAGTTTACATATTCCAAATATTTTTTATGGAGAGTAAATAATATTCCACCATGTCAGCAATTATAGAATGAAGAAACATAGGAGAAATTATCTAGAATATGACAGGAGTAACTAATCTCTTACCCCCTTGTCCATTTGTACCAGAATGGAATTTGTTGTCAGTTGGAACCTACAATTCTGCAGTGTAACTCAGTCAACATTTAAACGTTTCTCTTATGCTGCCATCGTGTTAATAATCAGCATTTTAGTATAAGCTGGGTTGTCTTACTCTATTGTCACTGGCTACTAGATTCTTTCCGAAACTTTAATTTTTAACTGTCATCAGTAGGCACGTCCTTTCACAGGCTGCTGCTGTCTGTGTAAACACACCAGAGATATGACCCCACGGAACAACCTTATCACACCAATGCTTCCCACAATCTCCCACCTCTGCACCTGCCTCTGCAGCTCTGACGCTCAGGAGCCCTAGGACTGTGGCTTCCTCTGAGCATGCAAGTTAGTCCTGAAGGTGATGGTGCAACATGGAGCAGTGCGAGCCAGCGGCTCCTACCTAGCATGGTGTCTGGGAGAGCAATCCACACCATGCCTGTCAACACCTCCCTTTCTGCGTCTAGGAAGGCCAGGAAAAGTGGGCACACTGCAGATCCACCTGCCTGCTGACAGACTGGACACAGGCCCCTGCTGGGCTATTGCAGACAGAGTTGCTGTGTTATAATTTGCATGGGTGTCAGGAAACACACAATTTTGTAAGGTTAGGGTTGGTTTCCAAGGATGTAGTCCTGGATGATATGGTGAAGAAATGGTAGACTTGAGACTCCAAGGGGTTCTAGAGAGGTGTCATGGACATCTCTTTTCCTGCTTATTTGGGTCTCTATCTTTGGAGTCATTTGTACAAATCTTTTGCCCATTTTTAATTAGATATATTTTTACTCTTTGGGGAATTTTAAAAAAATGTGAGTTAACAACCAGATGCAGTGATGGACAGCTTTAATCCCAGCACTCAGGGAGGCAGAGGCAGGCTGATCTCTGTGAGTTTAGGGACATCCTGGTCTACAAAGTGAGTCTAGGGCAGCCAGGGATATATATAGAAAACCTAATTCTGCATTATTTAAAATGTCTTCCTTTCATGAATAATCTTTTAGGTTATTCCCAAGTGTGACGATTATTCTCCAAAAGTTTGGACATATTATTTTCCTCTTGGTTTCTAATTTAATTCTCTTCTGATTTTAAAACTGCAGTTCAAGTGGTACTGTGCCACTGGTAAATGCATGCAGTGACCATGTGACACTGCGCCACTGATGAATGGGTCCATTGACCACAACCACGAGGCAGGGTGTCACTGGTGAATGTGTGTACTGACATCTCTGGAGAAAGCTGCAGGAACATTTGCTACGCAGGAGCTGTATTGGGGAACACTGTGAGGACCCCACTGGCTCCAGCCTGCTGCTGGTTACACTTCACAGCTGAAAACTGATCATGCTCAGGCCCTGATTCTGCAGGGTCTTTGACGATTTTCTTGTGTACATTGATCTGTGAGGGAGAGATGAGAGCAATGGGACCAGCTGAAGCCGTGTGTGTGTGTGTGTGTGTGTGTGTGTGTGTGTGTGTGTGTGTTTATCCTTCAGTGGCTGGGTTCTATGCACACAGTTCTGAGGTGCTCTAGGCCCTGTCAAATATTTCTCTGTCTTCTTGTGGAGCTTCACGTCAGCATCTGCACGGTCTATCTTTGGTCCTGGTTGTTTCCTGACTTGGTATTGTGTTCTTCCTGTTAACATACATGCTGTGGCTCAGCATGGTATTTCAGGCAGTGCTCTCCACCTTTGCATATCAGGAGTCCCACAGCCTTGTGCCCTGAATGATAGCTCACTTCCTGCTAACCTAGTGCCATGGACACTGCATTTTTTTTCTTAATTGTTATTCAAGAATTTTTATTCAAGGATGTGTTTTTAAACAGTCCTTTGACGACTTCACAAGTGCATACAAAGTGTATTCACTATATGTTCCCTCTTCCCGACACACTGCTCTTGCCCCCAACACCTTCCCCTTCCACCTTCATCTCTTCCTCCTCTTCCTCTTCTCTTCATTACTTACTGAGTCTAGTTAGTGTTGTCAGTATGTGTATGGGTTTGGAGATACCCACTGCATACCTGGAAACCTACCAAATACCACACCCAGAAAAAGAAGCAAACCTCCCTCCCTCATCAGCCATTGCATGGCAATGGGTCCTCAACTACAGACAGAGCGTCATGATGCCCTCTCCCATCCATGCTTGAATATTCACTGGCTTAATCTGCAGATGGCCACAGATACCTTTGTGTTTGTAACTGTAGCATCCATGTACAAATGACAGCATTTCACAGCACTTCTTCCCATCCTCCAGCTTATACAGTTGTTCTGCTCCCATGTCTATGATGGTCCTTTCTGGACACGTTGTGTGACTTTCACATTGCATTTGAAGCTGAGTGCCCACAGGCACTTATTCTCAGCACCTTAACTGTTTATGCTGGTCACGAGTCTCTGTGTTGATCCCTGCACAAATGGGACAGTTAGGGTAAAGATTCTAAAATGTCAGCCAGGTTAAAGAAACATCCTTTCAGATGCTCCGTGGCCATCTTTCATGCTTTCAGCCTTGTTCTCTACAGACCTCTCAGAATCATGGCCTTCCCTGTCTCTTCACCCGCTACCCTGACAAGGAACGTCAATAGCTTGTGTTGATGAGTCACGTCTGTACTCACTGCAGCAAATGCAAAGTGTGCAGGAGCCACACCACCCTCTCCTTTTCCAGCTAATGTTGCCCATAAGTCATGGTTACAGGTGGACCATTTAGGCTTGTGTGATCTATCAGGAGGCTCCCTGAAAAAGAAAACTGACTCTTCTACAGCAGCCATTGCTTGTCTGATACTATTCAACTAGAGATGGGGCCTTCTGAAGCGCCCCTATCCATGTTGGCATGTGGAGTGAGATGACCTCGTGCATGTCTTATGCAGGCAAGCATATTGGTTTGAGTTCACACTCTGTGTAGACCCAGGCTTGCCATTTTATTACTGGTTTCCTTTTTGCTGTTTTTGTTCCCTCCTTTTATCTTTCCTGCTCTGTTGGGTCATTTGCATAATTTTAGCATCCCACTGCAGTTCTAACATCTACTGCATTTTTACTGTTTCTCTCTATACTTCTGTGTATATAAATATTCATATCTGTACATATTATATGCTTATGCATTCATATCCACCCATATAGAGCCTTACATATTCATATGTGTGTATGAATATGCACTCATGCTCATGTGTATGTTTGTTTTAAGGGTTTCTCCAGTGACTGAAATATACATGTTTAATTTCTCATGGTCCCTTAGCACCAACATTTTACCTCACAGCCCTCTGGACATATTCTTCCCCTTAATATTACAAGTTGATTTCTTTTTTTTATTTTTTTAATTTTATTTTTCTCATTAGTTACAATTTGTTAATTCTGTATCCCAGCTGTATCCCTCATTCCCTCTCCAATCCCACCCTCCCTCCCTCATCTCCTCCCTGCCCCTTTCCAAGTCCACTGATAGGGGAGGACCTCCTCCCCTTTCATATGACTCCATTTTGTCAGGTATTTCAGGACTGGCTGCAAAGTCCTCCTCTGTGGCCTAACAGTACTGCTCCTCCCTTGGGGGGTGGGGAGGTCAAAGAGCCAGTCATTGAGTTCCTATTAGAAATAGTCCTTGTTCCCCTTACTATGGGAAACCAATTGCTTACTGAGCTATCAGTGGTCACATCCGAGCAGAGGTTCTAGGTTTTATCCTCTCATGGTCCTTGGTTGAGTGTCCATCTCAGAAAAGGCCCCTGTGCCCAGATATGTTTGGTCCTTGTGGAGCTCCTATCCTTTCCACATCAAACTCCCCTTCTTTCATATGATTCCCTGCACTCTGCCGAAGGTTTGGTTATGAGTCTTAATATCTACTTTGGAGCACTGCTAGGTAGAGTCTTTCAGATGCTTTCTGCGGTAGACTCCTGTCATAGGTTCAATACATATCCCATTTGTCTTTCTAAATGAGGATTGAGCATCATACTCCATGTCTGCTTTCTTGATTATCTTCTTTAGGTGTATAGATTTCATTATGTTTATCATATCTTATAGGTCTATATAAGTGAGTATATTCCATGTTTGTCTTTCTACTTCTGGGATACCTCACTCAGAATGATCTTTTCTAGATCCCACCATTTGCCTGCAAATTTCATGATTTCCTCTTTTTTGATTGCTGAATAGTATTCCATTGTGTAAAAATACCACAATTTCTGTACCCATTCCTCCGTTGATGGACATCTGGGTTGTTTCCAGGTTCTGGCTATTACAAATAAAGCTGCTACAAACATGGTTGAGCAAATGTCCTTATTGTGTACTTGAGCAAATTTTGGGTATATGCCTAGCAGTAGCTGGGTCTTGAGGAAGCACTATTCCTAATTGTCTAAGAAAATGCCAGATTGACTTCCAAAGTGGTTGTACCAGTTTACATTCCCACCAGCAATGGAGGAGGGTTCCCCTTTCTCCAAAACCTCTCCAGCATGTGTTGTCACTTGAGTTTTTCATCTTGGCCATCCTGATGGGTGTAAGGTGAAATCTCAGGGTCATTTTGATTTGCATTTCCCTAATGGCTAATGACGTTGAGCATTTCTTTAAGTGTTTTTCTGCCATTCTATGTTGATTTCTACAGAACATCTGTATGTATTAAACTTCCATTAAAAAATATGGTAAATGTTGCATTCAAATAACAAGCGTGTTTTAAGGGCTTCAGCGATGAGCACAGTGTACACCCCACTTCTGCCATCTATCCTCATCCTCAGGCTGGCATTCTTCAAGTGTCCTTCTCCTTCTGTACAGACATGTCCTGACACTAGGTTCAGAGAGAGCCTATGGCCTGTGACTCCTCCAGTTCTCCTTTCATTGAAGAAGCTTCCTTCAATTCATCCCATAACATGCTGTGCCTGTGTCTGGACCTGGAAGCTCACAGGGCTCCTGCCTGAGAGGTTTTCTAGTGTTCCTGGCTTCCAATTGAGAAATGCTAGTCTAATGTTGTCCCTCCCCACCCCCACCCCCCACACACAGTGCAGCACATTTGTGGGTATTGAACTCTGTTGCTGTTGGTTTTCAGCTGCATCTGGAGTGGATTCTCTTGGCCCTGTATGGCCCTCAATTTCTTCAGCCTAACTGAGAGGATGACATGGGACCAGAGAGTAGTTAATACTCTCCAGGCCTCTGAGGCACAGTCCTTCTTAAAACCTAACTGTTTGCCCTTCAGTTTGTCATTGTGCTGTTTAACCTTAAATTCTCCATCTGTTTGTTTCATCGCATCTTTCCTACATTTGCTCAGACTTACTCTTTCCTCGTTGATTCTGAAGGGTCCCAGTTTTCCTGGAGCCTGTGTAAAATAACTGCGCTTCAGCATTTGTTGGGTAATCCCAGTGACTGTGACATCTTAGCCTTGGCATTGGCAGTCTCTGCAGGAGACGAGATTTTCTTGCCACATTTTTGCCAAATGAATTTGGATTATATCCTGGATGTTTTCACTATGATGTCACATAATTTCACATTGTATTTAAATCTTATGAGCAATGTTGATTCTCCGGCTTTATTTAGCAAACAGCCTAGCTAGGTGTAGGTTCCAAAATCCAACCTGCCTATCATTTCCCCAATTCATTTTGATACAAAAATGCAGACAACCTATAAACAAGGTCAAATTATTCCTCTTACTGAACTTAGACTCTGTATAAAGGTCCAGAAATCAGGACAGTATGATATTGAAAAAAAAAAAAACTTGCATATCCCTGAGCAAGAATAATGTTCAGTAATAAATCCTTGTGTGATCTTACAGCCTATGACTTGCAGAGGGTTGGGTGGCCATTGTCTGGTAAGTGATGTTCTCTTAAAGAAGAGCCACTGGCGAACTTAGAGAGGGGAGTGTGTGGATAGGAGGAGGAAGGGAGGGATTGGAGGGGAGAAGGGAGGGAACTAGAGGAGGGATACAAAGTAAATAACGTATAATTAAAAATAAAAAAGAAAAGAATAAAAAATTGGAAAGAAAAAAAGAAGAAGTGCCACTGGGAAAGCTAGGTGTCCATGTCATACAAAGTAAGACTAGGACACATTGCTCATATTACACACAGAATTATTTCAAAATGGTATATCAACATCCGTGTAAAGCCCACAGCATAAATGCTATAGACAATAAGAGTAGGGGGAATTTCTATTTAGTTTATCTTGGCCAAAAACGTTTTGTGGTGGTTTGAATGAAAATGGCCCTGGAGGCACACACATCTGCATACTTGTCCCTAGTTGCTGGAACTGTTTACCTGTCAGGAAGGCAGGCTTTGAGGTTTCCTAGTGTTCTCTCTGCCTCCTGCTGTGAGCTCTCAAGCTGTTTCTCCTGCCATGTCATTGTTCACTCTGCCGTTATGGACTCTAACCCTCTGAAAGCATAAGCCCAAGTGAAAACCCTTTATTTTATAAATTTATTTAGTCATGATGCATTGTTACAGCCATAGGAAAATAACTAACACAAATGCCAAGAACAGAAAAAACATATAAAAATCTAAAAGAAAAATGAATGATGGAAGTAGTATCTTGGTGTGTCACCTATTTAGTGAGTGTGTGCATACACACCATTTCAGGTGAACATGCCTGTGTGTTTGCACGTGGCTGCTAGAGTTCCTGCTCCAGTGTCTTTACTCGAACCCGGGGCTCATCTAGACTGACTGGATAGGAAGCCCCCGGAACCCAGCTGTCACAGCCTTGGCACTGCTGAGGTTACAGATGTGTGCCACAGCTCTGGACATTTCGCATGGGTTCTGGATATCAAATTTGGTTTTCATGCTTGCATAGCATAGCAAGCACTTCATTGCTGAACCACCTCTCCAACTCATTGGTATCATTTTCCCACCAGCCTATACCTTTAGTCATAAGCAAGCATCCGGACAAGCAAGCATTAAGAGACCCTCTATGAAGAAAACCTGATGTCAAAGCACTAAGAGTCATCAAAAAAAGGAATGGTAGAAACAACTCCTACAGTAAAGAGGAGCTTGAGTACGTGAAAGGAATGTATGTAATGTGAGATCCTGAGAGTATCCTGGGACAGAGAGCAATGGGGACACTGAGTAAACAGAACTTAATTAACAGTAATGGCTGAAAGTGGATTTAATGGTGACTAGTGGCCATGCTGAGGCAGACTGGCAGTCACAGAGGGACTGGATGTGGGATATTGAGATATTTATACTCATATTGCAGTTCTTATGTAAATCTAAATCTATTTCAAAAAAAGATGTGTTTACAAAATAAAAATAATGAAATTTATGAGAGTTAAAACTTCTCTATGAAATACATCAATGGGAACACTAAAATACATCAATTGGCAAGAATTCTTCAAAATAAATATATCTAAGAATCAATTTCAACTTAGGAGAGAGAAATATTTACAGCCCCATAAAGAGAAAGCAAGTTCTAGTTTTAATAGAATGTTGAGAGGACATTTCATCAAAGAAGACTGAAAAGCGGTCGACAGGCAGATGAAATATCCTCAACTCATTCTACATTAAGAGGACACAGTTTAAAGCAGCAGTGAGCCGTCACCACACACACACTGGAATGGTGAGAAAGAGAGACTGACAGCCTCAGGTTTGGGTGAAAATACAGCCAATATCTAGCCAGGAAAAGTGTGAAATTGAGAAAAACTCCCTCTAGAAATTCTTCTGAGGATAGCTGAGCTCACACTACTGGGAAATTACTGAAAACAGAGATACAGACTTGACAGATGTGGAAAGAGGTCACATGACTGCACACTAAGAATGATAAGCTCTTAGTGGCCTCAGGAAAATCAAACTGAAATATCATAGACAACTATGAGGGAGGTAATTGATGAACAACCAGTCCTCACTGAAAGCCACAGAATGCTGTCAGCAAGTGCCAAAACATCCGCTCCTGTGGCCCTGGTTCAGGAGACCCTGAAAGAGTTCCAGGTAATACTAGAGTTGGGCACTCACAGGTGCACATGTACACACACAAACACACACACAGAAAATTCTATACAGAATTCTAAACAGTAGTGCTCTTCCCTTCATGGACAATATTTCAGGAAAAAGTATTTATCCTTTTTTTCTGAACATTGTCCTTTAGTTCCTCCATTCATTGGTCTCTCTATACCTGAAACCACTCTGTGCCAGCCATCTCTCAGGCATAAACCAAGGAATATTCATGTTTCCTTAGATTGTTTTTCTGTTTGCCCTCAGAAACTTTGCCAACCTAACATGTGGAACCCTTGAAACTTGTTTGACACCTCCCCACTCCCTCTGTCCACAACCTGGGCTATTCTTCCCTGACTCTATCTCCTGCTGACTGCACCTACCTGCCTCTGGCCAAGCTTGAGGGTGGTAACTTGACATTTGTGAAGACTGCTCCTAGATAATGTGTTTCTGGAAGCCTTCCTGTCACCAGACGTTTTGGGGACCCACAGCGCCCACCTGATCTCTCTCTCCAGAATCTCTGCCTTGTCTGCATTATCTGGAGACTAATGTTGTGTCTACTCCACGTCAGGCACAGTATCAACTTCTAGTCCCGTCTGGTGTGCTCTCACAGGAAAACTGTGGATGGTCACTGGAGTCCAGAACCCACAGAACACCACAGTGAGGGGCTGAGCCATCTCAACGGGACTCCATTCTGTACATTCACCAGGTTTGCTCCTGTTCCTGTGGTTGCTCTAATAGATAAATCAGCAAGTCTTGGCTCAGGATGGCAAAGTGGCTGGATGGAAAGCCACCATGAGCACCCAGCTGGGAAAATCATGGCATGCAAACACTGGAAGTGGGTGTTCTCTCTCTCTTTTTCTCTCTCTCTCTTTCCCTCCTTCCCTCCATTCTGTCTCCATCTGTGTTGTCTGTTTGAGTACATACTTAACAGAGAAACATTTTAATGTGCATAAACATATATGTACATAAATATATGTATATTTATATACATACGTATTTTACATAAATATATACATATATGTGTATATATGTACATATATAATTTACATACACACACACATACACATAAATGTGCATATATAAACTAAGGAGTCAACAGGGCCAATGGGGACTGATGCACCAACCAAGGCCCATGCAAGTGAGGACCTCAACCCCCTGCTCAGATGTAACATATAGGCAGCTTAGTCTCCATATGGGTTTCCTAGTAAAGGGAACAGGGGCCATCCCTGACATAGAATCTGTTTTCTGCTCTTTAGTCGCTTTCCCCTTGGAGAGTGGCCTTACCAGGCCACAGAGGAAGAGGAAGCAATCAGTCCTGGTGAGATTTGATGGTCTGTGTCCAGTTGGTAAGAGAAGAGGTTTCCCCTTTCTGGGGACTAGGAGAACGGGATAGGGGAAGAGGGAGGGAGAGTGAGACTGGAAGGAGACACAGGAAGGAGCTAGAATTGGGGTGTAAAGTGAATATATTAAAAAATAAAATTATGATAACTATATCTCATGAACATTAAGTAAATTTAGTCTTACTGAGTCAACAGCAGCATGGTGGCTGGGCTCTGTGGGCCTGTGATGGAGTTCATAAATGTTTAAATTTGTACTGCAATCCCACCAGATCAGGAACTGTCCAGAAAGTCTGGTAAGGAGCAATGTGGTAAATATTTTCCATGCCATGGGCCTTCCAGTGACTGTCCTAGCCATTCTGCTGTGACACAGAGGGTGCAAGAAAGGGTGTGGTTCCTTGACTCTTATGGAACTTATTTATGATGCTGCAAACACTTGAAACAGAAATTTCACCTGGCAAAAAATACAGTTTTTCTCTAAATTTTTCATTCATCCTTTAAAGAAAGGTAAAAAGTCATTGTGGGCTTACAGAAAATAAGCAGTGGACCTAACATGACCTGAGGCTGCAGTGTGAGACCAGGGCCTAGGCTATGAGGATTTCCCAAAGTCTGTGCAGCCGATTTGCAACGTGCCTGGGAAATGAGAAATGGCACCCGTGGTTGGCAAACTTTATCTCTTGGTGTGACAAATTTATTCCAAATCTCAAATTAATGCACTCAAATGTCTGCTGAGGCTAAACTTGTAAAACTTGCAGCACTCTTGCAGTAGTTGAGGAACTCTTGACAAGTCAATGGCTGGGGAAGAGAAGCCACTTTCCATTCTGCTGGGAGTGTGACCCCTGCTCCAGTGATGGCCACCAACCTCATGTGCCTGTGGGAACACTGCTTTGACTAAGTGGGTTATATGCGTAAGTGAATGACATGAAGTTGGGCGTGAGTGTGCTGAGGGCAGGTAAGCAGATAGTTGTGAGCAGATCCGAAGGATGGAGACATTCAGGGCGCGTTGTACACATGCATGAATTTTTCAAGGAATAAAAACAAAAATCTCCAAAAATCAAAATACTCCAGAACCAAGGAGAAAGTTATTCAGGGAAAACATGAAGAAGACCTTGGAGGTTTGCTGGTGGGAACTCCAGAACTAAGTTTCTTTGACCCTGGGTGGAGTGGGATGGAGCTCCCCACGAGGCTTGCTAAGGCAAAGTGTCTGCACATCCACACAGTTCTGCAGAGGGCACAGGGCTGGTCCCATGTGACCAGGTAAAGAATCTGTGTCCTCAGCTCACTGAAGTTTTCCTGTAATAGACACAAAACTTGAAACACTCAAGGTTGCCTAGGGAATTGTGACAACCTCATTCAGTCTCGTCTTTTCCAGCAAGAAAGCAAATAAAAGACAATCTTTATGGAGCAGTTTGCAAGAGGTGCCCCTTAGTTATGTTTGTAGGCCTTGGCATGTTTAGTTGTGTTTATTTCTCACATGTATTCACATTGTACGTGGCTAAGGACAAGGAAGCCATGTATGCTCCTTTGCAGGAGACCTCTTTCTGTAAACTGTCACCCTAGCCATTCTGGGAGAAACTCTAAGGCCCTTGAATATAAGCTGCAGACAGTTCTCTGACAAGACTAGCAGATAGGAGAAATTTTGCAAGAAAGGCTCCAACCCTTAGGATCTGTGGGATGGTCTCATTGACTCAGTTTCCCTAGCTGAGGCATAAATGTCAAATGGCAACTCACCGCCTATCCCATGGTCAAGCTTCAGCATGAACCAACTTGCTTCTGCCAGTGTTCCCAACCAGGGTGTAAGAGAAAAGACATGAGGCAGACAGCATCAGCTCAGAAGCAAAATGACTTTACATAACACCAGACAGCTGCCTTTGGCCACATACTATGGCTGATAAGCCACCTGCAGAGACATGTTAGTGCTGGCACAGGCTTGACGACATGCTGTGGACGCATTCTAAAGATAAAAGCACAGGACTCAGGCATCCACTTCAAAAGTCATTGGCCTCATAAATTCAAATATTCTAGAATTAAAAATGAAAGTAAAGGCTAATTTAAAAGTATATCTACTTTCTAACAGAAAAATGTGCACAAGTTTCTTATTGAGGTTCATATCTCTGGGGATGAGGAGCCCTGTCACGGATACAGCGTGTACTGAGTGTAGGTTTTTCGTGTTTAAAGGACTATAAACTAATCCTGATTGCTTTGTTGTACTTTACTGAGTGTGTCTGACAGGGGTCCTACAGCCAGCAGAGCTGATGAGTGAAGAATGTGTGGAGGTCACCTCTGCCGAGGAGGCGCCATGTATGTGACAGGGCACGTGAATGGAGTATATCCATTGTCATCTTTCCAGAAACAATACTCTGGACTGATGTCTGTCACATCAGCATCACAGATCAAAAAATGTGGCCCTGTTTCCCAGACCAAACAGGCTGAGCACTTGGAAGGAGCATTACCGTATCCATATTTGAGGTCTCTTCAGAGTCAGGTTTGTTTTTCTGTTCCCACAAATTCGGCTACTGGAAGTTGCACAGAGTGCCTGAAGATGCATATTTTCCTTGACACTCTGTTTCCTGGCCTTTTTATCTAACATATTTCCATAAATGGGCTGGCTGGAAATATTCTTTTCAAATATAGACATAGAGTTTAGAATTAAAAATAGTTGTACTATTGGTACAAAAGAATGCTTTGAGGCTTACTTTCAGGGTAATATGTGGCTCTCAGAATTCTTGTATGGTGATTATGTGGTGTTTGTTAAATTTCTAAAAATAAAAAAAAAATCCCATCTACCACATGATTTACATTCTAAAATGTAAGACTAGGTATTGAGTCCCTAGGCATAGAAGTTTCTGGTAAGTAGCTAACTATGAAAAGTTAAGCCATCCTTAACTTTTTTTAATGCCCAGCTCCATTGGGAGTGTTCGTCGCAATATAAAGGTGGGCTAAGTCAGTCCCCATCAATCTAAACCTGTTCAAATGATGTATAATGAGCCGACTTCACAACATGTCAAACTAAAGCAGTATTCTCATCAACTACTATTGTTTCATTGTCAATATTATACAAATTAAGCATTCCTAAATATGTATCTTGACACAAAGGCATTGTGCGGGGAATAAGCTACAGAGCTCTATATGCACACAGTCCAGAGGGAAGCTTTCTAATACACACTACTGCTGTAATTTTATTGACATAACACCCAGATTAACAAGTCATTAAAAATTATTTTTCTAAATTTTTGGTTGACAATGTACTATGTTCTCCAATGTCAGGAGGTTTGGGGATGCCACTGGGAGACTGAGTTGCCTTGATGTTACTCAGAACTGCTGAGGTGTTTTGAATGAGCATGCCCACCCCTACCATGGGCTCAGGTATTTGAACATGTGGTTTCCAGTTAGTGTTGCTTTCTGGGGAAGTTTAAGAGGGGTGACCTTGCTGGAGAAAGTGGGTCACTGAGAGTGGGCTTTAAGCTTTCAAAGCCATTCACCTTTCTTAGTGCTCTTTCACTCTCTTTCTCTTTCTGTTTTGCACTTGCAAAACATGTAAATTCTCAGCATCCAGTCCCTGCTCCCATCCATGCCTGCTGCCTGTACTCTACCATCACACTGTAGTACTCTTGATTTATAAGCTGAAGTACACTCTTATATAAGTTGTCATGGTGTTTTATCACAGCAACGAACAAAATCAACTACAACTTTACCCTTCAAACTTCAGAACCAACTGCTCTTCTGAGACTTGATGGTTCCCACAGCTTCTAGATGATAGGGCTGAGATAGGATCCCTGTGCTATTCAGAGTCATAGTGTTCAACTGTAAGGGAAATGGTGTGCTCAAGTCTAGGTAATCAAACCTATTTAATCTATTGCAAGGTGAGAAAAACATACATGGCTTTCTGCTTATCTCTCTGCTAGGGGATGGCATTTTAAGGCATAGAACATTCCTCCAAGTGAGCTTTGAAGCCCAGAAGATGCCCACACTCTGCCCTCAGCACCTCTTCAGTCTGCATGGGAATAGTCTGAAAGTCAGTGCTAACTGGCTGGTGGAATCCAACCCTCTTCCACGACAATGATCTAGCCTGAGTTCCCTCCTTTGGCACTGCAGCCTCATTGTTCTGGACTGCATATGCTACTGAGGTGCTTCTATACATTCAAGTTAATTTTCTTAGCGTGCATGGCATCATAAGTGGCACACAGTATGCCATTTTGAAGATGAAGCATCCAGAGAATAAACAGATTAAACAGCTGCTCCAACTTAGAAATAAATATCCATTCCATAGCTGGATGTCTGTATCCCAGACAGCAGTTGACACATGAGATCAGCTCCTCTGCAGCTTGCTTGTGAGGCTTTGCTTTCATGCACTTCTGTCGATCCTTGGACCCCAGAATTATACTCAAGCCTTATTTTAGTTGAATACAGTATTGTCATCACTCTAGGTACAGAGTTCAGCATACCCTACTTGTTGCTGGGGTAACAGAAAGTGGTGCTGTGGCCAGCTATGCATTTGCAAGCATTATCTAAACATCAACTTGAAGAAAAGGGGTTCTAAGGACAAGGAGGAGGGCCCACTATCCTATCTTTTGAAGTAACCAATAAATGACAACATGTGACCCCCAACTCTAAAAAAAAATAAATAAATCAAAAACCTCTGTGCCAGTCAAGCCTGGTCATTACCCGTATTTTCCTTTGGTCATTACCACATAGTGAGTGCTGTTGCAAAGCTCATTTCTATAAGCCACACACAGGAAACCTATGCCAGCACCTCCATGTTACAAAGAAGGACGCTAGGACTACCCAAGGACACTCCTTGGTCTTCTGTGGAATAACTGGTCTACCAGACAGGGAGGCTGCCAGTGCCCTTGCACATGCTCTTGCATCTTCCTAACAAAGATGAAGTGTCTTTCTCCTGAGAGTACATTGCAATTTTTGTCATGGGAACAAGCAATGATACTTCAGGGAGAAAACACACACAAACACACAAATGGAGAAGCTAACAGTACAAATCAAAATTATTAAATATTCTATTATTTAATAATTATTAAAATATTTCATATTATTAAAATATTCTATTCAGTATATTCTATGTTCTGTTCTATATTTTGCATCCATGTAACACTGTAGTCACCCCCTGTTTATAGGACAGAGGTTGACATCAGGTGTCTTCCCCTCGATCATTATCTCTCATCTATATGTCTTTATCTGTATCTTTCTCTCTCTCTACACACACACACACACACACATATATATATACATATACATATACATATACATATACATATACATATACATATACATATACATATACATATACATATACATATACATACATATACACATCAGTGTTTCTTCCTTGTATTTCATCATACGGACAAGTATAGCTAGCCAATCAAAAGTTCCAGTGATCTGCTTGGTTTTGCTCCTCAAGCACTGGAGTTAGAGACTTGCATCATCACCCCTAGTATTTTATGGCACCCAGCTTTATATATGGGTCTTAAGGCATGTAAACTCAGGTCCTCATGTTTGTGCGACAGGCACCTCACTGACTGAGCTGTATCTCTAGCACCCACAGTTGAGAGAAGAAGCCAAAGAAGCCAAGTGAAGACAAGCCAAATTGTACTATTGTTAAATTTGAATAACTTCAGTTGTGAATTTCTAATATGCCATACAGTAGGCCTCATAACTTAGGTAGGTCCATCTAATGGATGTTGCCAGTGGAACTGAGACTCTGCTCCATGCCATTTAGTGTGAGAGCCCGTGGGGTTTCTGGATGTCAGACAAGACTCTGAAGGTGGGTGTGGGATGGGAAGCACAGGGTTGGGGGAATGTCTGGACTCAAAGGAAGAGCTGGTGTGTGGGCTGGAAGCAGGGTTAGAAAGAAGGCAAGAAGGCAGCAGGGTTGTGTGTACAGGTCATGGAGGAGAGGGGCCTGCACACAAGTGTCTATGCTGGACAAAAGGTAGGGAGTGTGGGAAGAAGAGTGTAGAACAGGGACAGCACAGAGCTGTATGTTAAGAGCCATCGACAGTCATCCTCACAGAGACCTTGCTTTACAGCTGAGCATCTGGAGAAAGTAACGTTTCCTTTAAGGTGAAGCCTATATGAACAAGTGGACATGGGCACATCTGCCTTCTGGTAAAGCCATTCTCTCAGAAAGATCGGCTTTCCAAGGTGA